>NC_086317.1:487444272-487753520 GCF_036172605.1 Pelobates fuscus
AATAACCCCGGTTAATGGCATTTATTATGGTACAAGGAGATCCAACACTCGCTATGAATCCACAGTAACCCCGGTTAATGCCATTTATTATGGTACAAGGAGATCCAACACTCGCTATGAATCCACAATGACCCCGGTTAATGGCATTTATTATGGTACAAGGAGATCCAACACTCGCTATGAAGCCACAATAACCCCGGTTAATGGCATTTATTATGGTACAAGGAGATCCAACACTCGCTATGAATCCACAGTAACCCCGGTTAATGGCATTTATTATGGTACAAGGAGATCCAACACTCGCTATGAATCCACAATGACCCCGGTTAATGGCATTTATTATGGTACAAGGAGATCCAACACTCGCTATGAAGCCACAATAACCCCGGTTAATGGCATTTATTATGGTACAAGGAGATCCAACACTCGCTATGAATCCACAATGACCCCAGTTAATAGCATTTATTATGGTACAAGGAGATCCAACACTCGCTATGAATCCACAATGACCCCGGTTAATGGCATTTATTATGGTACAAGGAGATCCAACACTCGCTATGAAGCCACAATAACCCCGGTTAATGGCATTTATTATGGTACAAGGAGATCCAACACGCGCTATGAATCCACAGTAACCCCGGTTAATGGCATTTATTATGGTACAAGGAGATCCAACACTCGCTATGAAGCCACAATAACCCCGGTTAATGGCATTTATTATGGTACAAGGAGATCCAACACTCGCTATGAATCCACAATGACCCCGGTTAATGGCATTATGGTACAAGGAGATCCAACACTCGCTATCAATCCACAGTAACCCCGGTAATTGCATTTATTATGGCACAAGGAGATCCAACACTCGCTATGAATCCACAATAACCCCGGTAATTGCATTTATTATGGTACAAGGAGATCCAACACTCGCTATGAATCCACAATAACCCCGGTAATTGCATTTATTATGGTACAAGGAGATCCAACACTCGCTATCAATCCACAGTAACCCCGGTAATTGCATTTATTATGGCACAAGGAGATCCAACACTCGCTATGAATCCACAATAACCCCGGTTAATGGCATTTATTATGGTACAAGGAGATCCAACACTCGCTATGAATCCACAATAACCCCGGTTAATGGCATTTATTATGGTACAAGGAGATCCAACACTCGCTATCAATCCACAATGACCCCGGTTAATGGCATTTATTATGGTACAAGGAGATCCAACACTCGCTATGAATCCACAATGACCCCGGTTAATAGCATTTATTATGGTACAAGGAGATCCAACACTCGCTATGAATCCACAATGACCCCGGTTAATGGCATTTATTATGGTACAAGGAGATCCAACACTCGCTATGAATCCACAATGACCCCGGTTAATGGCATTTATTATGGTACAAGGAGATCCAACACTCGCTATGAAGCCACAATAACCCCGGTTAATGGCATTTATTATGGTACAAGGAGATCCAACACTCGCTATCAATCCACAATGACCCCGGTTAATGGCATTTATTATGGTACAAGGAGATCCAACACTCACTATGAATCCACAGTAACCCCGGTTAATGGCATTTATTATGGTACAAGGAGATCCAACACGCGCTATGAATCCACAGTAACCCCGGTTAATGGCATTTATTATGGTACAAGGAGATCCAACACTCGCTATGAATCCACAGTAACCCCGGTTAATGGCATTTATTATGGTACAAGGAGATCCAACACTCGCTATGAATCCACAATGACCCCGGTTAATGGCATTTATTATGGTACAAGGAGATCCAACACTCGCTATCAATCCACAGTAACCCCGGTAATTGCATTTATTATGGCACAAGGAGATCCAACACTCGCTATGAATCCACAATAACCCCGGTTAATGGCATTTATTATGGTACAAGGAGATCCAACACTCGCTATGAAGCCACAATAACCCTGGTTAATTGCATTTATTATGGCACAAGGAGATCCAACACTCGCTATGAATCCACAATAACCCCGGTTAATGGCATTTATTATGGTACAAGGAGATCCAACACTCGCTATGAAGCCACAATGACCCCGGTTAATGGCATTTATTATGGTACAAGGAGATCCAACACTCGCTATGAAGCCACAATAACCCCGGTTAATGGCATTTATTATGGTACAAGGAGATCCAACACTCGCTATGAATCCACAATGACCCCGGTTAATGGCATTTATTATGGTACAAGGAGATCCAACACTCACTATGAATCCACAGTAACCCCGGTTAATGGCATTTATTATGGTACAAGGAGATCCAACACGCGCTATGAATCCACAGTAACCCCGGTTAATGGCATTTATTATGGTACAAGGAGATCCAACACTCGCTATGAATCCACAGTAACCCCGGTTAATGGCATTTATTATGGTACAAGGAGATCCAACACTCGCTATGAATCCACAATGACCCCGGTTAATGGCATTTATTATGGTACAAGGAGATCCAACACTCGCTATCAATCCACAGTAACCCCGGTAATTGCATTTATTATGGCACAAGGAGATCCAACACTCGCTATGAATCCACAATAACCCCGGTTAATGGCATTTATTATGGTACAAGGAGATCCAACACTCGCTATGAAGCCACAATAACCCCGGTTAATGGCATTTATTATGGTACAAGGAGATCCAACACTCGCTATGAAGCCACAATAACCCCGGTTAATGGCATTTATTATGGTACAAGGAGATCCAACACTCGCTATGAATCCACAGTAACCCCGGTAATTGCATTTATTATGGTACAAGGAGATCCAACACTCGCTATGAATCCACAATAACCCCGGTTAATGGCATTTATTATGGTACAAGGAGATCCAACACTCGCTATGAATCCACAATGACCCCGGTTAATGGCATTTATTATGGTACAAGGAGATCCAACACTCGCTATGAATCCACAGTAACCCCGGTAATTGCATTTATTATGGTACAAGGAGATCCAACACTCGCTATGAATCCACAATAACCCCGGTAATTGCATTTATTATGGTACAAGGAGATCCAACACTCACTATGAATCCACAATAACCCCGGTAATTGCATTTATTATGGTACAAGGAGATCCAGTTATTTGCAGAAATCTCTCACCTAGACGTTGTTACCCAGGTAGAGATCGCTCCTTTTTGAAATCAAAACCATGGCGGCGGATATTGCCAGGTAGGGACACACAGCCAGGCTGTAATTAGTGAGCAGTTTCACTACATACCCATAAACCTCTGTTGGAGATTCCTGATTGGTGGAGTGTATTCCTGGTCTGTGGCGGATTCTCTAACACACCATGTAATGTAGAGGCAGACACCGGCGTAAAGAATCACGATACATTGAAATGAAGTGGTCTGCGTGCAGTGACCGTTTAGTTTTACCCTGCTATCTCCAGTGTTACTGTTTAGTAGATAGGACGATGTTTGCAGGGTTAACACACCGCCTGACAGCCACAAGAGGCGCTCCATGGAATCACCATGTTAGATTCTAGAGAGAATGATTGGTGCAGTGCTGGGATTGGTCGCGCATGCGCACTGACCGCCTAATTCTTCCCTGTAAGAGAGCTTTGGATTGGCTGAGGGGCACAAGGTAAGTAAATCTCTGTTACGGGGCCTTTTTTCATTAGAATACTACAAACACATTCCTAGAGTTCTAGGGTTCTTTTAATAACATCACTTCTATTCCATGGATTATTTCTCTAATACATTATATAGAACGCGTCCAGCTAGGCGATTTATTCATTTGTCGTACTGATTTCATGTTTGTAAATGATACAAAATACACAAAGATGAAACAGCACGCACGCTAACCATATAAAAGTGTATACCATTTTCTGTGTTTTGTATACGTTCAGCTTGTTTCAGCACAGCGACCCTGTTTGAATCTACAGGCCGACACTCACTGCACCAAGACTGAACATCTCCACAGGAACGACAGGTCCAAACAGTCAGCGTATTGCAACTGTCCTTTCTCATTGTCCTTTATTAACCCTTCATTAACTCCGTAACCGGAAGAACTGCCTGGACGTCACAGCGGCTCTCCAGCTGTTATTTGACGAATCACCCTCAGCCAGCCAGATGTTTGCCACTGTGGGTACATATTGCTGGGTGCCCTCAATGTGTCGCATTAGACTCAGTAATGTACTCTGAAGGAGTCACCTGGCCGCTGGACAGATATTTATTGTATGAGATCACAGCAGCGAGACGCTCTGTTACACCCACAGGGGATAAAGCAAACAGGACGTATTCAAATGAAACCCAAAATAAGATTTTCTCTACTGAGTAAAGTAATAGGACACGCTTGACAGGTCATGGGGCTCTACCCGCCAGCTACACCACAATCCCCAAATTCCCCTGAGAATGGGATTTATACCGGCATACCGGGATATTTTCACTAAAATCAGGGATTGGGAGGGAATCAGAAGTTTTAACCCAAAGTCCCAGAACTGGAGAATTTTCCCAAAGCAGATTACTGAATAAACCTTTGTGATTATAACCCTGCACACAAACATCATTATAATGCAGTGGTTGTGGTGCTTCGAGCATTTTTCTATTGACAGGTCATCTAATGACTTGCTGGGGTTAAACCACGGACACAATGTTTCGGGCGTCTGTTTTATCTGCACACTGGGTGGAAGTGGTGTGTCTTGGTGTGAAACCCACTTCTCAGATACATTGTGCTAACATAGTTTCAGAAAATACAGAAGTTACTAGCACAACTACACCTGCCAACGGTCCTAGAATTTCATGGAGAGTCCTCAGTAATTCAGAGAAATCCATAAAAGCATGCAATGTACACCGGGTGTGTTAATGAAGCGTTAGCGGTTCGGCACAATGCAAGATACTCTAGCACGAAATATTACTGGTCAGGAAAGGGTTACCGCCAATGCATCCACAACAGCGTAGCTAGCGATTTTAAAGGTACAGCACTGTCAAACACTGTGTACAATATAACTGTTTATAACTGTGGACAGTCTCTGAAAGCTATGCTCATGCATAATGGAGGTATACTGACTCAGGAAATCCACATCCCAGGA
Organism: Pelobates fuscus; assembly: GCF_036172605.1. Taxonomy (NCBI): domain Eukaryota; kingdom Metazoa; phylum Chordata; class Amphibia; order Anura; family Pelobatidae; genus Pelobates; species Pelobates fuscus. The sequence goes on from NC_086317.1 coordinate 487,449,342, forward strand.
ATGGCTGAGCCTGGAATTAATTTCAACCGATACATCGGGAGACGGCATTCTCATCAAAATGGAGAACTTATTCTATATTATTGTTTACCATTAAACAATAGATTCTTCATAGAGTTATGGTGGACAGTGGAAGAATATAAGAATTCTAACATTAACCATATTCAGAATATATCATGAAAAATAAACCGTAGATGACGTGGTCTGATTGAGACAGGAAAAATTACAAATTCTGTGCAGCCAGGAGAGAGGAACATTCTGTGCCACGCAGAGTCATCGGGAGGCCAGTCTCTCCACACAGCCAGGAGAAAGGAACATTCTCTGCCACGCAGAGTCACCGGGAGGCCGGCCTCTCTGCACTGCAAGGAGAGAGGAACATTCTCTGCCACGCAGAGTCATCGGGAGGCCAGTCTCTCCGCGCAGCCAGGAGAGGGGAACATTCTCTGCCACGCAGACTCACTGGGAGGCCGGCCTCTCCACACAGCCAGGAGAGGGGAACATTCTCTGCCACGCAGAGTCATCGGGAGGCCAGTCTCTCCGCGCAGCCAGGAGAGGGGAACATTCTCTGCCACGCAGACTCAGGGGGAGGCGGCCTCTCCACGCAGCCAGGAGAGAGGAACATTCTCTGCCACGCAGAGTCACCGGGAGGCCGGCCTCTCTGCACTGCAAGGAGAGAGGAACATTCTGTGCCACACAGAATAACCAGGAGGCCAGCCTCTCTGCGCAGCCAGGAAAGGGGAACATTCTCTGCCACGCAGACTCAGGGGGAGGCCAGCCTCTCCACGCAGCCAGGTGAAAGGAACATTCTCTGCCACACAGACTCACCGGGAGGCCGGCCTCTCCACGCAGCCAGGAGAGGGGAACATTCTCTGCCACACAGACTCACCGGGAGGCCAGCCTTTCTGCGCAGCCAGGAGAGGGGAACATTCTCTGCCACACAGACTCACCGGGAGGCCAGCCTCTCCACGCAGCCAGGAGAGGGGAACATTCTCTGCCACGCAGACTCACCAGGAGGCCAGCCTCTCCACACAGCCAGGAGAGGGGAACATTCTGTGCCACACAGACTCACCAGGAGGCCAGCCTCTCCACGCAGCCAGGAGAGGGGAACATTCTCTGCCACGCAGACTCACCGGGAGGCCAGCCTCTCCACGCAGCCAGGAGAGGGGAACATTCTCTGCCACGCAGACTCACCGGGAGGCCATCCTCTCCTCGCAGTCAGGAGAGGGGAACATTCTCTGCCACGCAGACTCATCGGGAGGCCAGCCTCTCCTCGCAGCCAGGAGACAGGAACATTCTGTGCCACACAGACTCACCGTAGGCCATCCTGTCCACGCAGCCAGGAGAGAGGAACATTATCTGCCACACAGACTCACCGGGAGGCCAGCCTCTCCTCGCAGCCAGGAGAGAGGAACATTCTCTGCAACGCAGACTCATCGGGAGGCCAGCCTCTCCTCGCAGCCAGGAGAGAGGAACATTCTCTGCCACACAGACTCACCGGGAGGCCGGCCTCTCCTCGCAGCCAGGAGAGGGGAACATTCTCTGCCACGCAGACTCACAGGGAGGCCAGCCTCTCCTCGCAGCCAGGAGAGAGGAACATTCTCTGCCACACAGACTCACCGGGAGGCCGGCCTCTCCTCGCAGCCAGGAGAGAGGAACATTCTCTGCCACGCAGACTCACCGGGAGGCCAGCCTCTCCTCGCAGCCAGGAGAGAGGAACATTCTCTGCCACACAGACTCACCGGGAGGCCGGCCTCTCCTCGCAGCCAGGAGAGAGGAACATTCTCTGCCACGCAGACTCACCGGGAGGCCGGCCTCTCCTTGCAGCCAGGAGAGAGGAACATTCTCTGCCACGCAGACTCACCGGGAGGCCGGCCTCTCCTTGCAACCAGGATACCTACATTGAGTGGAATGTGATCCAAGGTGCATAAATATGGCTGTCAAAACGGTGAGTTGCAAAGGCAGGGGAGTGATTTCATTATATATTTCACAATGCACAAATTAAAAGGCAGGGTGCTGTAACAAGCTTAATTAATAAAGGTGCCAACTTCTATTAGAATCTGAACTTTTTGTAAAAAAAAAACAAAACTTTTTGTTACACATAAAGCACTTCAGGAAGATCCAATGTTTTAGGGGTCTGTAGTGTCCCTTTAAATAAATCAAAAGGTAGAACGATAAAACAAACAGTAAGTGTGTGCAGAGGCACGCTAAACCAACACAATAACTCCATATAGAGTGAGCAGCAAGGGTTGCCTTAGGTCTGAAATTCCTCCCAGACAGACTGTGAAAATACGGCTGTGAACCACGAGAAATGATAGGGGCGAGTTTACTATAAAAGAAAGAAATGACACTTCGTGTAACATACTGTCTCTCGTAATAAACATGGCACAACTGTACAGGAAGCAGAGAAAATACAGATCCTGACCGTGTACGCTGCAAGAGTAACCGGTATTATTAATCTGTGCAGTAAGTGTAAACAGAACCAGTGTCAGCTCTACCGGATCAATCCAAACACGGTCTATTCACGATACGGAGTCAGCTGCAGATCGAACTGTAAAATTCAGGAAAAAAGTGCTAAACTGAGGCGACTACAGTGTGAAATTCCGCTCACAACAATCTGACGCTTTGGTTCTGTCTATTCTGGTTTACTCTAGTCCTATGGCAACATATTTAGATATTAGAATTACCATCTCATTTTGGGAGTGGGAGTCATTTCCAGCTGAACCCCAACAAAGGAATCATTGGGGCTCACAGCTCTCTGCAGGCAAACGTCTTACAGTGAAGAAATCTTCTTATTAAGTCTATCATAGTTCCACATACATGTCTGACGCAGTGTTACTGATCCATCCAGACCAGCCGTGGCCACATTTTAGATTAGTTTGGAACCGATTGGACAATTTCTAATTTAAGGTCAAACAGCCGACCTAGAAAAATTCAGCTATGCTTTCAGATCGGCTACTGAGGCTTTAACTTTTACATTAATCTTCAGTAGATCGTAGACTTGTGAATGGTGGAAACATTCGGCCTGATCGAATCACTTTTATTCGGTTTGTTTATGTCCAACAAATATTTAGGTTAATGTCCAGTTCAGCGCAAAGCAGGAGTTTCGTACATGATGAAGATATGAACCTGCATGCGTGGGGCACTGGTTGTTATGGTGCTTGTAGTGTCCCTTTAACTAATATGGGACGCTATACAGGGAGAGACAAGGAACACCGAAACACTCAAAAACAAGACTTCTCGTACAATCATTTTACCAGGAAAAAGAGTGGGTTTCATTAATTACGGCTCAGCCTAGAAACCAAATTGCTAAATTAGAGTTTTATGAAATAGTAAAAAATGAAATGGATCTAGGTGCTAATTCAGGAATTTCGATGTGATAACCTTAAAGGGATTAAATGAAATTCCTGAAACGGTCCCTACGGTCACGTGAGAGGTCTTGCCTGGGGACAAAGTGTTAAACATACATTAAATTGGAATGTGCAGCAGGTGGGGGAGAGAGAAAATGGAGTCAGTTTGGGTAGGGGGATTGTTACTGTAGCTGAGCAGCTGTTTTACTCTTCCAGGACAATAACAGCCATAAAACCCATCCTGCTTCCCCCTGCTTCCCCCTGCTTCCCCCTGCTTCCCCCTGCTTCCCCCTGCTTCCCCCAGCTTCCAATCCCTTGTGCATCAGCCAGACGAGTTAGAGGGGAATCACATATTGCTGGGGTCCAGCTATACCCTCACCCTAAGGATAGGGCGAATGATAATGACATCCCCAATAAATACAATGCTAGTGGGGGGAGCTGCCATACTGTGCACTGATGTATCACAGAGCTCCACCGCACTAAATCTCACAGTAATGTGCAGTGTGTATGAGGGTATCACAGAGCTCCACAGCACTAAATCTCACAGTAATGTGCAGTGTGTATGAGGGTATCACAGAGCTCCACCGCACTAAATCTCACAGTAATGTGCAGTGTGTATGATGGTATCACAGAGCTCCACAGTAATACATCTCACAGTAATGTGCAGTGTGTATGAGGGTATCACAGAGCTCCACCGCACTAAATCTCACAGTAATGTGCAGTGTGTATGAGGGTATCACAAAGCTCCACAGTAATAAAACTCACAGTAATGTTCAGTGTGTATGAGGGTATCACAGAGCTCCACAGCACTAAATCTCACAGTAATGTGCAGTGTGTATGAGGGTATCACAGAGCTCCTCAGTTATAAAACTCACAGTAATGTGCAGTGTGTATGAGGGTATCACAAAGCTCCACAGTAATAAAACTCACAGTAATGTTCAGTGTGTATGAGGGTATCACAGAGCTCCACAGCACTAAATCTCACAGTAATGTGCAGTGTGTATGAGGGTATCACAGAGCTCCTCAGTTATAAAACTCACAGTAATGTGCAGTGTGTATGAGGGTATCACAAAGCTCCACAGTAATAAAACTCACAGTAATGTTCAGTGTGTATGAGGGTATCACAGAGCTCCACAGCACTAAATCTCACAGTAATGTGCAGTGTGTATGAGGGTATCACAGAGCTCCTCAGTTATAAAACTCACAGTAATGTTCAGTGTGTATGAGGGTATCACAGAGCTCCACAGCACTAAATCTCACAGTAATGTGCAGTGTGTATGAGGGTATCACAGAGCTCCTCAGTTATAAAACTCACAGTAATGTGCAGTGTGTATGAGGGTATCACAAAGCTCCACAGTAATAAATCTCACAGTAATGTGCCGTGTGTATGAGGTTATCACAGAGCTCCACAGCACTAAATCTCACAGTAATGTGCAGTGTGTATGAGGGTATCACAGAGCTCCACCGCACTAAATCTCACAGTAATGTGCAGTGTGTAGGAGTGTATCACATAGCTCCTCAGAATTAAAACTCACATTAATGTTTAGTGTGTAGGAGGGTATCACAGAGCTCCACAGCACTAAATCTCACAGTAATGTGCAGTGTGTATGAGGGTATCACAGAGCTCCTCAGTTATAAAACTCACAGTAATGTGCAGTGTGTATGAGGGTATGACAAAGCTCCACAGTAATAAATCTCACAGTAATGTGCCGTGTGTATGAGGTTATCACAGAGCTCCACAGCACTAAATCTCACAGTAATGTGCAGTGTGTATGAGGGTATCACAGAGCTCCACCGCACTAAATCTCACAGTAATGTGCAGTGTGTAGGAGTGTATCACATAGCTCCTCAGAATTAAAACTCACATTAATGTTTAGTGTGTAGGAGGGTATCACAGAGCTCCACAGCACTAAATCTCACAGTAATGTGCAGTGTGTAGGAGGGTATCACAGAGCTCCACCGCACTAAATCTCACAGTAATGTGCAGTGTGTATGAGGGTATCACATAGCTCCTCAGAATTAAAACTCACAGTAATGTGCAGTATTTTTGTTGTGTCCATGCAGTCCAACAGATGTAAAAGTTGCTGTTTCTGGGAAATAGCAATATTTACATTTGTCCAAGAACACGCCTCTAGCGGCGCACAGATGGTGCGTGCTGACAATTCGTAGAGGAGCAATGGATTCACATTTTTTGGTTTAGCACATGCGCCATAGATCCTCAGTGTCTCTTAATGAGAGGATGATCTCACAGCGAGTAAAGCAGCTACTCAAGGGAGATAATACGAGAGTTTTATTCATCTTTCACAATCCCAAAAGAGGGGGCCCCGTACCTAAACGTTACGATAAGCATTAAACATTATACATAAATATACAATGATAATGTCCCTGTAACTACCATAAACGTGTCTGACTGTGTAAAATGATAGGTTGCCACTTACATCAATCAGTAGGCCCTAATTTAATTGTTAATTCCCAATAACCTAAACAATGCTGCCCCTTGCCCCCACCTCCAGGGCCGGCCACAAGCATTAAATAAAAATTCACAGACCGGCCCGGTCATACAGGGGTTACAGTCCTGTACTGAACACACTTTGTCACAACTGTATGTATGTATTGTGACATTGACAGGTAAGTTTCGTGGAGCCTTCAGTGCACCCGTGGCACTATTCATATCAGGGCACCACTGTGTCCTTTACTGCCAGGAAGGGTCTGAAAAAAAGAGCTTTTTCATTTCTGTTTTTATAAAAGCCATTTGACATCAGACAGGCAAACGGGAGCAGATTAAGGATGTGACTAATCAAAAATAAGAAAGCACTATTAGTCTGCCAGGAATCACGTTTGTACAAGTAGCCTGAGTCAGCATTTATCGGCAGACGCGGGGTTAAAGGGGAGGCCAAAAAAACAGGGTTCCTCTTTAAACCACAGTGCAGGAAAGAAGAGGCGGGCAAAAAGAGAGAGAAAAAAAATTTTGAGAAAGAGGAAGGTTGCCATCGGAGGGGGGGAGGAGGGGGTAAATGCTACAAGCCGTGTCCCTCCAGAGTGCTTGCCATTTACTGTAAACAGGATATAAGGGAGCGGCGCACACTGTGCTGGCTATTATAGGTGTTTGGCCAACAGCGATCCACTTCATAATACCGTAATTTGCACAATGTAAACATCGCAGTAATTCAGAGTAAACTGGACGACAACACACAAAATCATGGAAACATGACACTTCTACAGAGATCTACTGCCCCCAAAACTAATACTATTAACAGCTTGTATAGTGCAACATATGTTGCGTTTTGTTGTATGTAATTGTGACAAACTCCCCTGTTTCTGTGAGTTTGCCACGAGTTTTTGGAGGGGCCTGTTTGCTTGCCTCCTACCCTGTGACTACGGACCCTGCAATATACCTTGCCCAATACACTTTAAAAGGCTCCATTCATGTAATGTAAGTACTTTTGTACTCCACAACGAGAGACCGACCGCTGGCCCTAATTCCTGGAACTGTTTTGGGCATGAAGCCATGCTTGCAGCCGGTCAAAAAGAGACTTCCAAACTTTTGAACCCCTGCTCTGATCTGGATGATTTTTGGATATGTTGCTCACCCAGATCAGGGCTATCCGGGGACATTTTGGGGGGGCATGTTATGCTTTGGGGAACTTTCTGAACTTTGTGAAAATGTGTTTTTTTTGCCTGGAGATACCGTATAACACGCACTTTTTCTCCCTGAAAATAGGGGGCAAATGATGTGTGCGTGTTATACGCCGATATACATATTTTTCGCTCCATAAGACGCACTTTTTTTCCCCTCAAAAGTGAGGGGAAATGTCTGTGCGTCTTATGGAGCGAATGTGAAGGTTTACTTACCTGTCTTGAAGCGTGGGCCGGTGTTCAGCGCGCACCGCGGTACTGGAACTTCAATTTCAGGTTCCGGTTTCCGGCGGGACTGAAAGGAAGTGCGCACACTTCCTTTCAGTCCCGCCGGAAACCGGAACCTGAAATTTAAGTTCCTGTACTGCGGTGCACGCTGTGAAGCCGGCCCACGCTTCAAGACAGGCAAGTAATTATGGGACAAGGGGAGGGAAAGTGCACTATGAGACAAGGGGAGGGGGGACACTATGGGAGGGGGGGAGAACACTATGGGATGAGGGGGCGGAACACTATGGGAGGGGGTGGAAAATACTATGGAAAGGGGGGGGAACACTATGTGATGAGGGGGTGGAAAATACTATGGGAGGGGGGGAAATTTCCTTCTTGAAATGAGTTGCGTGTTATACGCCGATAAATACGGTAATTGAGTTACTTACAGGACTTTACTCAATTATCTCCAAAGCAGAGGGGAGGGATTGTGTGCTGTACATGGGTGCGTCACAGACTGTATGTTTGTTCTGATTGGTTTGTGTCCTTTGTGTTCCTGTGCTCCATCAGGTCCAGGGGGTGTTCCTCTGGCCTGAGGAATTGTATATAAGCCAACCTAAACCATTAAACTCTCAGATCATCTTGCACCTTTATGAAGTTTCGGCTCATGTTTGGGGGATTGGAGAACTACACTCTCGGGGATTGCTATAATCACTGTACTCCCCTGAGTGTAATCACTAGCTCTTGTAAGAGCTGTTCCTGCTACGCTCTCGGCACTAAGAGAGGTCTATACATTGGAAGCTGGATCCTGGTCATAGGTCCAGGGTGTGTAGGAGACAGCGAGATCCCAACAAAGATGCGGCAGTTCTTGCAGTAGTTATGGTGTTCCAGCACAGTGCTTATGGTACTCATTAGTACTAGGAACCAGCGATTGACGGAGGTACCCGGTCGGGGTGCCAGGCGGTCCGTCATAGTAATGTACGTGTTTGGTTTTCTTCTAGATGTTTATATTTTAAAAACCAATTTCGCAAATATTTTTGCCCAAAGTAATCCATTGGCAAAGAAAAAAATACTGTTGTGCGGATTACAGAAAACCCTAAAAATAATTGGACGATAAATTTGCAATCCCCTTCTCAGTTCTCTACAATTTCAGGTTTAGTAAATAAAATCAAAATACAAAAATATGAACATAGAAACACATTTCATTAAGTACACGGTGCTGAGTTTTTATTCATTCTGTATCACTGTGTGTATATATGAATTATTGTTTATTTTGAACAACGTCACCTGACGTGAAGTGGAGGTTGGGTGTCCCCGGGTTATAAAATGTCAGGCGAGAGGTTAATGGCTTCAATGCAGTCAGGGTGTGAATCATCCTGCTAGAGGGAGGAATTATTAACTGTAAATTCCCAAACGTTACATACGGTATTTGGCAAGCCGGCGAATGTGACAAATGATGACGCAAGGAGAATATGATGTGACTCACACGCACTCACTTCCAATCGATGACTGCGTGTGAGGGGCTGGGGTCTCCAAAGAAAGAATTAGCAACCAATCCCACAATCTAATAAAAAAAAAAATATGACAATCGCTTGACTTTTCTGGTAAGAAAATTGGGCTCATAAAGACAGTCTAACTTAAATTCATGTTCTTTACTCATTGTTTTCACGGATATATCACCAACATATTCCTCAGAGCTGTACAAAGTCAGTTTGAAACACATTTAATTGCTTGATCTACTCAGAGGCGATTGTAAGCTTTTTAGGCTAGACGTCAGAACGTACAGATTGCTCAGTATCCCCGTCTCGGACCTTTGTTCAGTGGGTGTGAGCGCCAGGTAAATGTAAAGTGAGGGAAGTACTCTCACAGGTAAGTCAAACATTAACCAGTAGATACACAAAGTAAACAGGATAACGTCACCTTATTCAGGTAAAGATTTCTGCCTAATGTCAGAGCCTGGGATCAGCAAGCTTACCCACCTATTCCTCCCCTGGCTGACTGAGCTTTCTGTAAATGGCAGTCCAACTATCCCCCAACAGACATAGAATGACCATAGTATGGATGCCATAGTGCAATGAAAGTGTTGGTGGATATTATCTGCTGATCATTTAGCAGTAAAGGCTTCAGTTCGGAGTATTTTCCCATAAAGCGGCCCTAAAACGAGGGTGATCAGCGATACAGAACGCATCCAGCGATACAGAACGCATCCAGCGATACCGAACACAATCAGCGATACAGAACACAATCAGCGATACAGAACACAATCAGCGATACAGAACGCATCCAGCGATACAGAACACAATCAGCGATACCGAACGTGATCGGCGATACAGAGGGTGATTGGTGATATAGCAAGCGATTATTAGAGATACAGAACGCAATCAGTGATACAGAACGCAATCAGCGATACAGAACGCAATCAGCTAACGCAATCAGCGATACAGAGCGCGATCAGCGACACAGAGCGCGATCAGCGACACAGAGCGCGATCAGCGACACAGAGCGCGATCAGCGACACAGAGCGCGATCAGCGACACAGAGCGCGATCAGCGACACAGAGCGCGATCAGCGACACAGAGCGCGATCAGCGACACAGAGCGCGATCAGCGACACAGAGCGCGATCAGCGACACAGAGCGCGATCAGCGACACAGAGCGCGATCAGCGACACAGAGCGCGATCAGCGACACAGAGCGCGATCAGCGACACAGAGCGCGATCAGCGACACAGAGCGCTATCAGCGACACGGACGCGATCAGCGACACGGACGCAATCAGCGACACCAAACGAGATCAGCATGTCTCATATAGACAATGCAGGTCCTCAGAGCATGTTTTACAGAGATTCGCCACTGCGCCATATCCTTTGTTTATATTAGGAATGTGGTGGAAAGGTTTCTTATTAAGTTAACACAGGATACAGGAAGACACGGACTGAATGTTACGTTATGACAGAGAAAGTGTTTGTGGACAGAAAGTACCGAGCTGACTATTAAGATTCAATCCCAGTCCCTGGATATCGGTCTGCTCACCAGGCTGTGCAATGTGGCCAGTAGCTCACTAGCCGGAGGGATATTTGCCAAACCTCATGATGCAATGCAGCATAGAAAATACCAACACCACTGCATGCCGAAATGCCTATCTATGTGTGAGAAATAGATGGCTACCCCATCATGGCTGCTTTCACCGGACTCATGGTGCGACCAGAATCCTTTCTCTGACTACCGCAAGGCCTTGGGGGGAGCGTAACTTGTACAACATGAAGTTATAATTTCCTTAAAAACTACTTTAAAATCAGGAGTAGTCATAGTTGCCAGTGGTCCTGGAATACTAGCGACAGTCCCTTGCTCAGTAACAGAGCCCATTGTCCTTTATTGAAGATAATGATTCTCTCTGCACAGGAGAACACACAGTTAATAGTTATCGTACTCTCACATATTCATTGGAGCATGTTAAGTGGAACTTTTGTTTGATATGATGTTAATGAAAGTTATAAATAAATTAGCACAGTGGGGGCAGGGAGCCACTAATAAACAGCAAGGAGGGAGGGAAAGGGGGCCGTGTCAGCCGAAAATTCAAAGGAGAGCTAGACAGACTCTTTGGGGTTTATTCACAGTTAATTGTAGTGGAAACCAATCTCAGAATTTAGTCTAAAATGGCAAGCCGTCACCCTATCCCAATCAGTTCTCTACAATTTGAGTTTTAGTTAATAAACCGCATTGTGTCCAACTCTCACTATACTTACGGGATAGGGGGTTAATTGAACCCTTTGTAGAACTGATCCAATTCCATTGTGATGCTACATCTGAATGATGAAACCCGGTTCACAAGGGCATACCCTTCATGGCAAGACACTTTATCATGACCATGCTTGCATGCCACAAAGGGTTAAAACCATGGTTCGTTTCCCTACGATTAATTATTAATGTCATTCTCTTGACAAACAGCAATCTGACGCGGTATGAAATGGAACGGAATAGCTTCCTTCACAGTTAAGGCAGGCAGGCGGCTGTACAGATTGGATTCAATGAATTTGGCCTTCACAGGTTTCCTCAAAATCGGAAACTTTTTGTGTGGCCGGCAGCTTGGCTGTCCTGTGAGGGGGGGAAACTCTGCCCAAGTTATGCGTGTGGCATACAAACGCAGCACACAACACATGGATAGAATCAAAGCGTCTCTGTCGCCAAAGATAAACTGTATCTAATTGTATCTGTGTCTGAATCTCACGAGCGCTCTAGACTTAAGATACATAAATAAAAGTAAGGACGGCGTCCTCATGTGTAGCAATCACGCTGACAAAAGCCGACAATGGGCGGAGCTTGACTCAAAGTTCTGTTTCAGTTACCAATCAAATTCACCCACAATCCATCAGTAAGATCAATCCCGCGGAAGGCAAACTGCGGGCATCATGGCAGAGAGAACAAAATGGCGGCACCCAGATACTGAGGTCCGGCCCCAGGAGGAGGAGATAATAAATATAAATAAATACAAATGGCGATGGGAATGTAATTATTAACGTACAGGCGATATAAAGAGAGGAAAACCAAAAGGAAAAAAAATTAAAAATAAAGATAGGGTCACTTTAAAAACAGGAATTTTATTATCCCAGCCGCCGGATTGACAAGCTCTGAAGGGCTGGCTTATAGCGGTGTGGATTCTATAAATCACTGCCGTTGTCAGAGTTGGCTGAGAGTTGTCTGAGTGTGCTATTCCCCATCACTGTTACACTAGCGAGCACTGATCTTTGAAAGGACCACTCCATACACAGCTGGTTAAAATGCTTTATGTCTATGAAGTTTCCTATTAAAACCCAGGTCTAGAAACATGCTGATTTGTTTTTTAAATTAGAAGAGCCCCCCAGCTGTCAAACAATCAGGGAGGTTCAATTCCTCCTTCCATTAGCTCCACAGAGCTCTCTCAGCATCTAATTGTGGTCCCCAACACCTTCCGTTAAAATTCTGACGTCGGCGCGTCCACGCCCTCGCAAGACCCATTGGCCCGCAAAACATGGGAGGTATAAAATCAGGATGGCACAGGACAGGCCTACTGAGGACATGCCAGTGATGAGGCTTGTGTCACTGGTGGTGCCCACAGGGATGAGCACGGGCATGTCAATCAGTCAAGAATGCCCTCCAGGAAGACCTTTATCACCTGAGTGAAGTTTAAACAATGTGAGTGCATCTAATGACCCATTTACACCGAACGTTTTGTGCACTTTAGTAGTACCAAATCCTAGGATGGCAGACAAGACCAAGAATTTGGCACACACTCACTCAACCTGGAAATGCTGGGAGCTATTATTAAAGGAACACTATAGGGTCTTAACACAAACATGTATTACTAACCCTATAGTATTAAAACCAACATTTAGCCCCCCTGCTAAATATAGTAAAATCTTACCTTTATTCTAGTCTGCAACTGCTGGCCCCTGCCGCTGATTGCCTGCTTGGCTGACATCAACAGAAATGATTCTCTCAACTAATCACAATGCTTTCCCATAGCATTGGCTGAGACTGACAAAGAGGCAGTCAAACACAGCCCTGGCCAATCAGCATCTCCTCATAGAGATACATTCAATCAATGCATCTCTATGAGGAAAGTTCAGTGTCTCCATGCAGAGGGTGGAGACACTGAATGTCAGTCACACTGTGCAGAACTGCCCCAGGAAGCACCTCTAGCAGCCATCTGAGGAGTGGCCAGTGAAGGTATCCCTAGGCCAGGCAAAGGCAACCTTCGGCACTGCAGATGTTTTGGACTACAACTCCCATGATACTTTGCCAGAATTATGGGTGTAAGAGCATTGTGGGAGATGTAGTCCACAACATCTGGAGTGCCAAAGGTTGCCTACCCCTGCCCTAGGCTGTAATGTAAACACTGCATTTTCTTTAAAACAAACAGTGCTTACAGCAAAAAGCCTAAAGGGACTGATTATACTCACAAGAACAAATACAATAAGCTGTAGTTGTTCTGCTGACAATAGTGTCCCTTTAGTTACCTGTAAAAAGTTAGCTATAGATTTAGATTAGATTTAGAGAACATAGCTTGTTAAAAGGAAAAAAGATTTAGCTTTGAGTCAAAATGTACCGGGCATTCTATGCAAATCACTGTCTACAAACATGCTGCATCGTGGGAAAAATGATATCACATGGCGTTTCCTATGCAGTGGAAACAAGTGTGTGTTTTTGAGATTTTGTGTTTGTTTTGTTACTGCCGTTGCACATTTCACTCAAGTAAACATTTCCACAGAGTCTGTAAATATAAAACAGAAACATGACTAATTTAGACCAAACTAGCAGAGCCAGACACAGCTGAATGGCTAGTTTGGTCTGGTCATTTCCACAAACCCTGGCTGTGTGAATAAATAAAGCAAGTCATTGGGTGCATTGACAGACCATTAACCCTTCAGCTTAGCTTTGTATCACCCACAATGAAACTAACATACGCCAGAGCGCTGTACAAATAATATTTTAATATAATGTAACACTTTGTGGGCCGAGGGAATATCTTCCAACCAGGAGTTTTACCCAATTGGTGGAGCGAGGATCCTGGCGCATAAACCTCACGGAGGACAGAGATATATACTCAGCGCTTTACATTAATAACATCACATATCATGGAAGATACTCATCCAAGGGTAAAGTGATCTAAAAAGTGCTGGTCTCTGCAGACTTTAACTTTTCAGAAAAAAAATGGAAAAAAAAAACAAAATAAACTTTTCTGTTGGGAGAAATTGTGGAAAATTTGACAAATCTATCGCATTGCAGGAAAAATGGCAAAATGTCTTATGTCTGATTAATAGAGTCATTATTGTAAAATAACAGAAACATGTAAACACTAAACACGCAGATTTCAAACCATCCAAGCCGTAACGGAGCGACAATTTCATTTTCAATATCAGCATTTTTTTCCTACATTTCCAATTCCAATGAAATGCAATTTGCGGTTTAACACTAAAACAGACGCAATCCGCAGTGATGGTTTCAGGTGTTTGCCCACACGTGATCATTTTAATAATTAGATATTAGACAATCTGTGCCGTTACCATGGCTTCCCACAGCTACAGTGCCGGGACATTACGGGGAGCCAATCTCTGTCATTATGTGGGAGACCTCTGACATGTTGGGGGGCATTACCTCCAAAACAGATCAGTGAGAGGATTAAAAAAAACACAATGATGCTATGGAAACTCCCATGACATTCAGCCAACTGCATAGAATGACATTCTAGTCTAGTGGGTCAGCCGTTGGTCCCAAATGTATAAAAAGCCCTAGATGCCTATTAGTTGTCCCCTGTGATCTTTCAAGCCATCATTCTAACTCCTATCATGCTTATACAGGCACTATAGTCAATATGATTTTCAACTCTCTTAGAATGACTTCTGGCACCAACCTGTCTGTCTTATTAATTATTATTATTATTTATATAGCGCCAGCAAAGTCCGTAGCGCTGTACAATGGGTGGACTAACAGACACGTAATTGTAACCAGACAAATAGACCTACAGGTTAGGAGTGGGATACTATGCTGCTAAACAGATAGATGCTGATGGGGAAGATTTGGTAAAAACGCTCACTATTCCCACTGTATCCTCACCATAAGGACACTGTGAATGCAGTCTGTAATCACACGAAGCTATGCAGACTGCGCCAGGGGCTGTCAGTAGGGGGGATACAGCAAACCACAATCCATACCCTTACATTAATTACTAGAACCGGAAAATAACCACCGACAAGGCCACGGACAGAATACTAATATGATTTGCTATTCCCCTAAATTCCTGCTTTAATGCAAAAGTAAATAAATAAATTAAAAAATGACATTTGCAAAGTTGGTTAGAAAATCCGAATAGCGAATATGGGCCGGAGACTGGATGAGTTGGGGATTTTCACCCCCAGTCTGGTAATTACAAACCATTTCCCACAATGTCCTGCAGGTATCTAAACATATCACGCAGACTATTACATGTGATTAACGTGACCTCAGTCTCTCATGTAGATATAACACAAAGCAGGACTGTCACAACAACCAGAAATATCTGTTGGGTAACAGAAACATGCGCCATTACACATCTTCAGAGCAAAAATGTGCTCATTGAGTAAACAAACAGCCTTATTAAAGGGACACCACAGTCACCAGAGCAAATACAGGGACACTATAGTCAACAGAACAACTTTAGCTTAATGAAGCAGTTTTAGTGTAAAGATATAGACCAGGGGTAGGCAACCTACGGCACTCGAGGTGTCTTTGCCCGGCACTCAAGGCTGCTAGAGCAAAACAGGCTCTGGCCTATCAGGCGTCTCAGTGATACTTCAGATATCTTCTAATACGAAAAGGTGGTGAAGGAAAATCCTCAATTTATGCATTGCAGAACGTAGAGGAAGTGACCTCAGATCAGTTCCTCCCAGCACTTGTGAATGGGAATCCACACTGTAGTAAAGCAGCTTGCAGCTCCTGTTGCAGCTCCTGTCCTTGACCTGTACCTGGCCAGCCTGGTCTCCACTGGAAACCAGGGAAGCCACTCACACTGCTAGATATACACAGACCTGCAGAATAAGCCTCCCCTCATACAAATAATACAATCAGCCCACACACAAACATACACACAATCCGCACAAACGCAACACCACTAACAATCCACATACATGCACACAACCCCACATGCAGCCTCTCACATGCATTACCCCAAACAGCCCCCACACACTACCAAAAACACAATGTGACATATCCATCCACACACAATTCCACAAGCAGCCCTCATACACAGCCCACATTCATATGTATCATACACGATACCATAAACTACTAATGCACATACAGGGCTGCCATCAGAAATTTTGGGGCCCCTGACAAAGCACAAGGTCTGCCCCCCCCCCCCCCTCCCGGGCCAGCTCACGCCCTGCCTTGTCCGCTGACAATGATGCAGGACTGAATGTGGTGTGTATAGTGGAAGTGAATTAGAATGTGTGTAATGGATGTAGTGTTTGTGTTTGTGCAGTGAATGAAGAGTGTGTGTTTGTGTAGCGGATGAAGTGTGTATAGTGAATGCAGAGTGTGTTTGAGTAGTGGATGCAGTGTGTGTACAGTGATGTAGTGTGTGTGTAGTGGATGTAGTGTTTGTACTAGATGAAATGTGTTTAGTGGATGCAGTATCTGTAGTGGATGTAGTGTGTGTATTAGAGGCAGTGTCTGTGTATAGTGAATGCAGAGTGTTTCAATTTGTGGTGGAGAGGCCCGGACTGGCCATCGGGCACACCGGGCAAATGCCCGGTGGGCCGCGGTGGCCAGGGGCCGAGGAAGTCCCAGGATCTCCCCTGCCGGTCTATGCAGGGCCGGCACTATCCTATCGCCGGCCCTGCAGTAGTCCATGGCGGGCCGGTGGGGAGATCAAAGATCTCCCTCACCGGCCCACCTACAGTCCAACGTGGCCACCGGCTGGGGAGAGAGGGAGGGAGCCAGCCTACCAGCAGAGGAACCCGGCGGAGCTCTATCTTGCAGCTCCGCCGGGTTCGTCTCGCGAGATCCGGAGTGTTGCCATGGCAACGACCGGATCTCGCGAGAGTGAACTCTAGCCCGCGGGCTAGAGTTCACTCACCACTGGACCACCAGGGATGAAAGAGTGCCGGTCCCCCCCTCCCAGATACCACAATGCCGGTCCCCCCCTCCCAGGCTAAAAGGTAAGAAGGGAGGGGGGGACATAATGCCTGTTATTTTATTTGTTTATTTCCCCCCCCCCCCCCACACACACACACAATCCATTCTAACATTTATACACAGCAGCATTCTCACACCCATCACACTCAGCACTCTCACACCCATCACACTCAGCACTGTCACACACAGCACACACAGCACTCTCACACACATCACACACAGCACTCTCACACCCATCACACTCAGCACTCTCACACCCATCACACTCAGCACTGTCACACACAGCACACACAGCACTCTCACACACATCATACACAGCACTCTCACACACATCACACACAGCACTCACACCCATCACACTCAGCACTGTCGCACACAGCACTCTCACACACATCACACACCGCACCCTCACACACCACACACATCACACACAGCATCCATCACACACACACTCTCACACCCATCACACACACCCCCATCACACACAGCACTCTCACGCCCATCACACTCAGCACTATCACACACAGCACTCTCACACACATCATACAAAGCACTCTCACACACCGCACTGTCACACACAGCACTCTCACACACATCATACACAGCACTCTCACACACATCATACACAGCACTCTCGCACACATCATACACAGCACTCTCGCACACATCATACACAGCACTCTCACACACATCACACACCGCACCCTCACACACATCACACACCGCACCCTCACACACAGCACTCTCACACACACCGCACCCTCACACACCACACACATCACACACAGCACCCCTCACACACAGCATCCATCACACACACTCTCACACCCATCACACTGAGCACTGTCACGCACATCATACACAGCACTCCCACACTCAGCACTCTCACACACATCATACACAGCACCCTCACACACATCATACACAGCACCCTCACACACATCACACACAGAACTCTCATACACCGCACCCTCACACACACAGCACCCCTCACATACAGCATCCATCACACACACATACTGCACCCCTTACATACACACTACTTCCAAATATATCTATCTATCTATATATATATATATATATACACACATATATATATATATATACATACATACATACGCACACAGATTCATTTTAAGCAAACACATACTACACCCCTAAACACATGCTTTCTACAAACACTACATCACCTATACACACACACACACACACTACAGCCTGTATGCACACACTTGCTATATCCCCTATACACACATTCTCTACAGCCCCTAGCCACATATGCATCACATTACACCACAAACACAACGTGACTAAAACCCACCTTATTACACAATACCACACCACAATCAGCTCACTCTACACACACGCAATCCCACAAGCAGGTTCCAAACACATACACAATACTCTTTCCTGGCCCTTTTGTCTCCTGGTATCCATTTATAGAGACACCAGAGACAAATTGCAAGGAAACACAGTGCAAGCATGTTATTACATTTGCTTGCGCTGTGCAGAACAAATACAGGGCTTTTTTCTCATGCTAGAGCTCTTCAGCAGAGCTCTGTGCATGGTCTGCCCTGGAAGAGCATTGAACCAACATGCTCACTTTGAGAGGGGGCGTGTTTGTCATTGGTGATGACAAAACACACCTCCTCTGCCCCGCCCCCTTCTTAGTGGGCCGCTGTGATAAAAAATGCCCGGGCCGAATTTTTCTCCCAGTCCGGCCCTGGTGGTGGATGTAGTGTGTGTACTGTGAATACAGGATGTTTGTGTAGTGGATGCTGTGTGTACAGTTAATGCAGAGTGTGTGTCAGTATAGTGAATCCAGAGTGTGTGCATAGTTTAGTGAATGCAGAGTGTGTGTTAGTGTGTAATGAATGCAGAGTGTGTGTTAGTGTGTAACAGGGAGCCCACGGGGGCCCGCGGCTGCACACATAGATAGCGATATTCGAGAAAGAAAGTGGGGCCCAGGACTGCCAGAGCAGTCCGGGCCCCCCAGGCCCGTGACAACCGTCATGGTTGTCACCCCCTGATGGCAGCCCTGTACAATATAATAGCTCCTATACGCACAAATACGATACAAAGCAATTACAGTAAAAATAACACAAGCAGAATACAGCAGCATACAAACCTCAATTTAAAAAAAATAGGATTGGCACGCTACGGGACATCACAATCCTATATCGGCACAGTGCTGCTAAAAGGTTGCCTACCCCTGATATAGACCATGCCTCTCAGGTTTCACTGCTAAATTCACTGTCATTTAGGAGTTAAATCACTTTGTTTCTGTTTATGCAGCCCTAGCCACATCTCCCCTGGCTATGGTTGACCGAGCCTGCATGAAAACAAAACTGGTTTCACTTTCAAACAGATGTAATTGTGTATCTCTTTCTCTGTAAATTGAACTTTAATCACATACACGAGACGCTTGCAGGGTCTAGCAAGCTATTAACATAGCAGGGAATAAGAAAATCTAAATTAAACAGAACTTGCAATAAAGGAAGGATAAACTTTAGATGACTCTTTACAGGAAGTGTTTAGGAAGGCTGTGCAAGTTACATGCAGGGAGGTGTGACTAGGGTTCATAAACAAAGTGATTTAACTTCTAAATGGCAGAGAATTGAGCAGTGAGACTGCAGGGGCATGATCTATACACCAAAACCACTTCATTCAGCTAAAGTTGTTTTGGTGACTATAGTGTTTCTTTAACATATAGTATACAGCTTAATGAACGATATACAGCTTAATGTATAGTATACAGCTTATTGTATAGTATACAGCTTATTGTGTTTGTTCTGGTGAGTATAGTCAGTCCCTTCAGGCTTTTTGCAGTAAACACAGTCTTTTCAGAGAAAATGTAGTGTTTACATTACAGCCTAGTGATAACTCCGCTGGCCACTCCTCAGATGGCTGCTAGAGGTGCTTCCTGGGGCAGTGCTGCACAGTGTGACTGACATTCAGTGTCTCCACCCTCTGCATGGGGACACTGAACTTTCCTCATAAAGATACATTGATCAGCCCTAACGGGACTGACTACAATTCGTACCCAGTCAAAATGGGACTCGCTGCGACCTACGCCAAACATTACCAGGACTCGCTGCGACCTACGCCAAACATTACCAGGACTCGCTGCGACCTACGCCAAACATTACGAGGACTCGCTGCGACCTACGCCAAACATTACGAGGACTCGCTGCGACCTACGCCAAACATTACGAGGACTCGCTGCGACCTACGCCAAACATTACGAGGACTCGCTGCGACCTACGCCAAACATTACCAGGACTCGCTGCGACCTACGCCAAACATGCACGGGACTCCCTGCGACCTACGCCAAACATGCACGGGACTCCCTGCGACCTACGCCAAACGTTAACAGGACTCGCCTCGACCTACGCCAAACATTAACAGGACTCGCCAAACATTAACGGGACTCGCCAAGGCCTACGCCAAACATTAACGGGACTCGCCAAACATTAACGGGACTCGCCAAGGCCTACGCCAAACATTAACGGGACTCCTTGCGACCTACGCCAAACATGCACGGGACTCCCTGCGACACCCAGCCCCAGTGGGATTCACTGCAATCTTCAAAACACACTCTCAGGGTTTTTCACTAAAGTGAGGATTCAAATTTGAAATACAAGACCAAAGTAGCCAAAGTTAAAGCAAAGCCGGCTTGCAGAAACTTTCCAGTTCAGTTACTTTGGCCTTAAATTTGAAATCCACTTTGAATCCCCAACATTTCCCACATTATAGAACGACCCTGTCTGGGATCGTATAAATGACATCAGCATCTTTATATGGAGATCGCTGAGCTCATTGCTAATTCTGCAAAACATTTATTTTCTTGGACAAGTTTCCAAAAATCACATGAACCCTAAGGGAGGGTTTGTTTGTAACCGTTAAGTGAGCTGGGAATACAGACTGCCTCCAGCCCCATTTCTATCACACACACTAACACGCAAAAACAAACACACAAACATGCATGCAAACACACAGACACAGTTTACGAAATCACTGGTTATGTCAAAATATAATTTGGTTAAAACTTAGTTTCCCTTAATCCAGACACAGCTCTGTAATATTTAACCCTTTTCTGTGCTACAAAACACAGACCGTCTGTGGCCCACTGTGTAACACTGCAATCTATGTCGGCATTTAGTGTGTAATCATTTTCCAACCCCGCTGACGGTTATAACTCAGAGCAGCGGCGTTGTACATTAATAGGGTGTTAGTAGTGGATGTACTTACAAGACGCAGAGCGCGTAGGCTCCTGTGACGCTCTCGCTATCTCGCACCAAAAAGCTGCCATCTCTGCCAGCCTTTGCCAGTAATTCTTCAGCCGCTGCCCGGCTCAGATCCCGGTGATACCAGGGCAAGGCCATGTTACCGGCAGCTGCCATCGCTCCGACACATCCAGATGTCATGGCCAGTTGGCAGGAGGGGAAATACAAACGTAAATATAAAGTCTCTTTGTCTAAGACAGCGTTATAACTCGGGGCCGGGCTCTGCCCAGCACAGGCTCGTAATAAACAAGAGACACCAAGGAGAAGGCCCAATAATGCCAAGCCAATAAAGTGTAAAACAAAACAAAAAGTTCTGTCTAAATAGAAATGCGGGGACCCTCAGCCGTGCCGGACCCAGGGGAGCTAGGATCCCATTACTGCTATATCCTCCAGCACATTAATCGGAGACACGTCTCAACAAATCCAAAACGTACACTTTCCAGGAGCAGGGTCAGCAGGAGCAGTTGTTTTTGTTCCCTTTGATGTGTAGAAGTTCAGGTTCCATGAAGGCACATGGTAGGGTACAGCTGGTACGGTGCCCACACTAAGGGCCAGATCCCAACCAAGGAATTCAAACCACTTCCTGTGCGCTCTGTCAGTGACTGGCACACACACTTGGTCAACTGGCACACACAGAATAAACTGGCACACACAGAATCAACTGGCAGACACCGGTAAAGCAGGCACACACCGGAGGGATCAACTGGCACACACTGGGTCAACTGACAAGGAATCAACTGTCGCACAGAAGTGATCTCCTGGCACACTCCTGCCCGCATTACTCGTGAAAGCTCCCAGTGCTGGATGCCCCCTGTGGGTGCTGTGTTCTGGGCACCCTGGGGGTGATTGCCTCTGAGTGCAGGTCAGTGGTTGCTGGATGCCAACTGGGGGTGCTCTGTCCTGGGCACCCTGTTGTGATTGCTGCCCTCTGTCTGGCAGGTCAGTGGTTGCTGGATGCCAACTGGGGGTGCTCTGTCCTGGGCACCCTGTTGTGATTGCTGCCCTCTGTCTGGCAGGTCAGTGGGTGCTTGGTGTCCCCTGGGGGTGCTCTGTCCTGGGCACCCTGTTGTGATTGCTGCCCCCTGGGGGTGGCTGTCTCTGAGTGCAGGTCTGCTGGTCCTGGGTGCCCCCTGGGGGTGCTCTGTCTCTGAGTGCAGGTCAGAGGGTGCTGAGTGCCCCCTGGGGGTGGCAGTCTCTGGGTGCAGGTCAGTGGGTGCTGGATGCCCCCTGGGGGTACTCTGTCTCTGAGTGCAGGTCTGTGGGTGCCCCCTGGGGTGCTCTGTCCCTGAGTGCAGGTCAGAGGGTGCTGAGTGCCCCCTGGGGGTGCTCTGTCTCTGAGTGCAGGTCAGAGGGTGCTGAGTGCCCCCTGGGGGTGCTCTGTCTCTGAGGGCAGGTCAGAGGGTGCTGAGTGCCCCCTGAAGGTGCTCTGTCCTGGGCACAGGCTGGCATGGAGTTGGCAGGGGCTGTGTCTGCCCCATGTCTGAGCTGGGCTGCTTGTGGCTCTCTCTCTCTGTTTGATCTGAAAGAGGAAACTCTGAGCTCGGTCTCTCCTCCCCCTTCTCCCCTCCTCCCGCTCATCCTCCCTGCCCAGCTGCTCCCTGGATCCGGCCCCTCCTGCTGCCACACTCACACTCAGTAAGGCCAGCCAGCCTGGAACTCACTCACTGCAGCCAATCTCAGCCAGCCTGGAACTCACTCACTGCAGCCAATCTCAGCCAGCCTGGAACTCACTCACTGCAGCCAATCTCAGCCAGCCTGGAACTCACTCACTGCAGCCAATCTCAGCCAGCCTGGAACTCACTCACTGCAGCCAATCTCAGCCAGCCTGGAACTCACTCACTGCAGCCAGTCTCAGCCAGCCTTGAACTCACTCACTGCAGCCAATCTCAGCCAGCCTGGAACTCACTCACTGCAGCCAATCTCAGCCAGCCTTGAACTAACTCACTGCAGCCAATCTCAGCCAGCCTGGAACTCACTCACTGCAGCCAATCTCAGCCAGCCTGGAACTCACTCACTGCAGCCAATCTCAGCCAGCCTGGAACTCACTCAATGCAGCCAATCTCAGCCAGCCTGGAACTCACTCACTGCAGCCAATCCCAGCCAGCCTGGAACTCACTCACTGCAGCCAATCTCAGCCAGCCTTAAACTCACTCACTGCAGCCAATCTCAGCCAGCCTTAAACTCACTCACTGCAGCCAATCTCAGCCAGCCTTAAACTCACTCACTGCAGCCAATCTCAGCCAGCCTTAAACTCACTCACTGCAGCCAATCTCAGCCAGCCTGGAACTCACTCACTGCAGCCAATCTCAGCCAGCCTGGAACTCACTCACTGCAGCCAATCTCAGCCAGCCTGGAACTCACTCACTGCAGCCAATCTCAGCCAGCCTTAAACTCACTCACTGCAGCCAATCTCAGCCAGCCTGGAACTCACTCACTGCAGCCAATCTCAGCCAGCCTTAAACTCACTCACTGCAGCCAATCTCAGCCAGCCTGGAACTCACTCACTGCAGCCAATCTCAGCCAGCCTGGCATTCACTCACTGCAGCCAATCTCAGCCAGCGTGGCACTCACTGAAGCCATTCTCAGCCAGCCATAAACTCACTCACTGCAGCCAATCTCAGCCAGCCTGGAACTCACTCACTGCAGCCAATCTCAGCCAGCCTTAAACTCACTCACTGCAGCCAATCTCAGCCAGCCTGGAACTCACTCACTGCAGCCAATCTCAGCCAGCCTTAAACTCACTCACTGCAGCCAATCTCAGCCAGCCTGGAACTCACTCACTGCAGCCAATCTCAGCCAACCTGGCATTCACTCACTGCAGCCAATCTCAGCCAGCGTGGCACTCACTGAAGCCATTCTCAGCCAGCCATAAACTCACTCACAGCAGCCAGTCACAGCCAGCCTGGCACTAACTGCAGCCAATCTCAGCCAGCCTGGCACTCATTCACATAACCACACTTGATGTTTGATAACCGTGTATCCTTCAAATTTCACTGCAACAATTCAGATTTTTATGAACAACCTCAACAGCAATGAAACAGTAATAATGTCTGTATATCACAGAGCTCCAAAGCAATAAAACAGTTATAATGTCTGTGTGTATCACAGAGCTCCACAGCAATAAAACAGTAATAATGTCTGTGTGTATCACAGAGCTCCACAGCAATAAAACAGTAATAATGTCTGTGTATATCACAGAGCTCCACAGCAATAAAACAGTAACAATATATGTGTGTATCACAGAGCTCCACAACAATAAAACAGTAATAATGTCTGTGTATATCACAGAGCTCCACAGCAATAAAACAGTAATGTCTGTGTGTATCACAGAGCTCAACAGCAATAAAACAGTAATAATGTCTGTGTATATCACAGAGCTCCACAGCAATAAAACAGTAACAATATATGTGTGTATCAGAGAGCTCCACAGCAATAAAACAGTAATAATGTCTGTGTATATCACAGAGCTCCACAGCAATAAAACAGTAACAATATATGTGTGTATCACAGAGCTCCACGGCAATAAAACAGTAATAATGTCTGTGTATATCACAGAGCTCCACAGCAATAAAACAGTAACAATATATGTGTGTATCACAGAGCTCCACAACAATAAAACAGTAATAATGTCTGTGTATATCACAGAGCTCCACAGCAATAAAACAGTAACAATATATGTGTGTATCACAGAGCTCCACAGCAATAAAACAGTAACAATATATGTGTGTATCGCAGAGCTCCACAGCAATAAAACAGTAGTAATGTCTGTGTGTATCACAGAGCTCCACAGCAATCAAACAGTAACAATATGTGTGTATCACAGAGCTCCACAACAATAAAACAGTAGTAATGTCTGTGTATATCACAGAGCTCCACAGCAATAAAACAGTAATAATGTCTGTGTGTATCACAGAGCTCCACAGCAATAAAACAGTAACAATATATGTGTGTATCACAGAGCTCCACAGCAATAAAACAGTAGTAATGTCTGTGTATATCACAGAGCTCCACAGCAATAAAACAGTAATAATGTCTGTATAATACAGAGCTCCACAGCAATAAAACAGTAATAATGTCTGTGTGTATCACAGAGCTCCACAGCAATAAAACAGTAATAATGTCTGTGTATATCACAGAGCTCCACAACAATAAAACAGTAATAATGTCTGTGTATATCACAGAGCTCCACAGCAATAAAACAGTAACAATATATGTGTGTATCACAGAGCTCCACAGCAATAAAACAGTAATAATGTCTGTATAATACAGAGCTCCACAGCAATAAAACAGTAATAATGTCTGTGTGTATCACAGAGCTCCACAGCAATAAAACAGTAATAATGTCTGTGTGTATCACAGAGCTCCACAGCAATAAAACAGTAATAATGTATGTGTGTGTTTTGGATCAGATCAAGTGTCTGTCTGAGTATCTGCCCCTGTCCAGATCTAAAATGAGATGCGTGGATGCTGAAGAATCACACTGACACCCGGTTCAGATAAATTAAACTTCCAATTCTTTATTGATGTGGTGGGGGGCTGCCGCTTATATGGGCAAAATAATGCATCGTGTGCAAACATGATTCGTAAGCATTTACGTAATTCTCTTGTTGTTGGATTGGATGTTGATGTCGTCAGTTTGGGGGTAGTCCCGGATGGAGGCGCCATCTTGTTACACTAGTGTTTTGGTCGATGGGAGGGGGTGCTCTAGCGGCCATTTTGAGTAAGGAATAAGTATTTGTGTACATATAACAAATAGACATTTTATATACATTTCTTTCTATCCATCACAGTCCCCCCTTAAAATGACTATTTTACATCTGTCCCTATTGGGGTCCTAGCTCATCTGTCCCAATGTGTTTTCTTGCTGCACCTTAGATGAGTGATGGCTTGTCCATCACCCCCCTTGTTACAGACTTTGCACAGAGGGAAGTCAGATGCTGTCCCTAAAGCACTATGGTATTATAGTTGGCAGTGGAGGGACTGCAACGGAGTATAATTTTTTTTTTTTTTTTAATTCTTTCTTTTATTGAGGCATATGAGAATGGGTACAAAAGAAAGAGAGGGAAATGCAATAACAGTTTACAGTTGGGGGTCGGTACATTCAGCTTTAAGAGATTACATTTTCCTGAGAAGTGATGCCTCTTTTTTTTTTTTTCATGTCGTATAACAAAAACTTGACATAACCATATGCAATGCCTGTCTAGCTAAACTATGAAAAGAGAATCATTAGGCTATGCAATATTTTAGTCACGTATTAGGTAGATAAGTTGTCAGGCTGTAGGTTCAGGGTGATGGCAAGCTAGGTAACTATCTGATTATACTTCAGTAGAAAAAACACCGTTATGTGCAGTCAGTCGATTGTGTAGGTATTAGGTTAGACTGACTTGGAGTTGCAAAGGGTGTATAGGCTATAAGTAATAGTGAAGCATGAGTAGGTCAGGTATAATAGGCATATTATTAATACAATTGCTGAGTGTGAGTTAAATGTCGAGGGACATATTAGCCTGGACATAGCCGTGCTTAGTAGTGTATTTATCTGTGTGACAGATGGTACTATGCCTGGCTTTGAGTCTCAGTCCTTTTGGGGAGTCAGCCGATGCCTTGTTGGGGCTGTGTATGTGCCTCATGTGGTGGTCGGTGCAGCTGGTGCAGTCTCCTCGGTGTGAAGGCGCTGACATCCCCTGGGCCATGTAGAGTTGCTGAAGGCACTGAGTGTATCTCCGACCAAGCTGTGTGTCGGGTAAGGTTCGCCTGTCTTGGGCTGAGGTAGCATTGTATGTACCTTCCTGAGGCAGTCACCTCCCCTGATCCAGCTCCCCTCCGCTTCGCTTGCCTTGTCTGGGGAGGTCTTGTGCTCGGCTTCGGTGGTCCCCTCCGTGTCACTGCTTTGCATGGGGGGTGAAAGTACTTGACCCTCCACCTCCGTTCAGCTTCTGATTGTTTGGGCCTTGTAACTCGACTCTGCCCCCTCCGCTTCGGGTTAGCATCACCCTTGTGAGAAATCTGTTGTTGGGGTTGTGCTGCTGTGTGTCCCCGTCTGGCCTCCTGTGAGGTGCGCTGTGGTGAAGCCTGGAGTGGGTCTTCAGACTCTGAGGCTCTCATGCGGGCTTCCAGGGAGTCCCAGAAATTATCGAAGATGCTGTTCAGCCTCATCTCCATTTCCCGCCATGCGTCGGAGGTGTGAGAGGCATCCGCCATATTAAAGACCGCTGGGTCGGTTGGTTTCGGGCTCCACGGAGCCGGTACTGGCCCATCGCTTTGCCAGGGAGTCGGCTGGGGGTAGACCGGGATAACCCCCACCGGTCCAGAGGGGGGGGAACGAGGGCATGCAGACAGATTCCCGGCGTGGCATTGCAGCTGGGGAGCGGCCGTCTCCCCTGCGCCCGCCATGCTTGTAGGCCCAATTGTGAGTTTTGCTCGGTTCGTCGCTGGAGAGGTATCTTTCTCTTCCCCTCGGTGTCTGCTCTCGAGTGGTAGCTTTAAATTCTCGATTAAGTGCCTGTGGGTCTGTGAAATTAGCGTTAAGTGCCGAGTTTAGCAGGAGCTGCTGTGGTGAGCGTCCTCACAGCTCTGCGGTCAGGCCCGCCCCCCGCAACGGAGTATAATTCATCAAAAAATAATTCTCCTCATCTATTTCTTGATGAACGAAAGCACAAGCAGGTGTAGCCTGATCTAGTGCTTTCTCAAAACACTTTTTGTACACAACATACAATAATGGCAAGGATAATTAAAATTACAAGGACGGCTATACCTATTTGGGTCGGGATTTTCTGCCAGCCACTCATCCATCCTAACCATTTATCCCACAGGTCAGTGATCCCAGAGTTCTTCTTCCTCTAATTTCTCTATTGCCAGGGTCACGTTACCATTTGGGCCTGTGTTATCTGGGATTAAGGTACAACATGTCACAGTGTCCGGGAGCATTTTACACACTCCTCCTTTTCCTGCTAAGATCATATCTAAGGCCATTCTATTCTGGAAGGTCATCTGGGACGCAGCCTCTAGCTGCTCAGCTATTTCTTGGAGGGAATCTCTTGTGTACTTTACAAACCATTGTTGTTTCTGATATATGTAATTAATCCAATCTACATTCTTATTGACAGTAATGATTGGGAAAAGGGATTCAAAACCTGCTGCAACTTGGTCCCTTGCTTTGAATTCATCTGGCACCCCCCTTGGCACACCAATGGCATCTATATATACATGGGGGGTCGAAGCTACCTCCTATAGGGGCGTTCCTCTTCTTCCTTATGAGTGAGGGTGACGTAACAAGTGTGTCCTGGGAAGCGTCAGATATAATATGTAGGGGCATAATAACCTTGGCTAGGGCGCATTCTATGGTGGTTTCTCCGGCGGACACTCTTCTGTCCACTTCCCGTGGTTCGCGCGCGGCTTGATAAGCCAGATGGTTGCCTCGTGCTTCATCCGAATTCAGTCTCCTGTGAGCTTTTACCTTCAGTATGGCCACTTCTTCAGGGAGAAGTATGGCATCCATCAGGTCCTTGATAGCCGTGCTGTGTTTGACCGGTGTGCCGGTTGCTGTGAGGAATCCTCTTGTTTTCTAGATTACCCCGAAGTCATGGGCCACGCCTAGTGCATATCTTGAATCCGTGTAGATATTGGCGTGTTTTCCTTCAGAGATTTTGCATGCTGTGGTGAGGGCCTGAAGCTCAGCTTCTTGTGCAGACATGGTTGAGGGGAGTGGGGATGCTTGGAGTACTGCATCCACTGTGGTGACTGCGAATCCAGTATGGTATCTGCCTTGTTCATCTGCATATCTGGAGCCATCTACAAACAGGGTAAGGTCAGGTTCCTGTAAGGCAGTATCATGTACGGTTGGGAGGTGTGTCGTCTCCATCTTCATTTGCTCAAAGCAATCATGAGGTGAGTCCAGATCTTGGTCTGTAGGAGGGGCTTTGGTACATGCATCTTCCGTGTGTACTTGGGGAAAACTGTTTGCACCCCAGTTCAGGGTTTGCCTGGTTATACCCTTTTCGGAGAGCTGGGTCTGACATTCGGTGCTCCATAATTTGGCCATAGGACCAAGTTCTTTCCACGAGGTCCGAGGTCGGAGGGCGCAGATATGGGGGAGGTAAACATGAGGGAGCTAGCTTTCTGACTAGTTGGGAGGATTCCAGGCCTTTTGCAACCAACAGGAGGGTGTCTAGGGGCAACACCCTATACTCTGGACGGGACAGGATTAGGCCTTTTCGTAGGGGTTCTTTAAGGCCTGACACAAAGGCTGCAGATAACATTTGGGTATGGAACTTATTGTACATAATGAAGCCCAGATCCGAAAAGAATTGGGATAACCTGGTGTGGAATTTCTCCACAGATTCTAACTTATCCTGGGTGATATCGTGAATACTGGTAGCCTGATCAGCTAATCTATCTTTGGCCCAATCTCGGAGCTGTTCACAGAACTCTATGCCTGATGCATAATCGTCATTGCTCGTGAGCCGATCACTGGAGAGACTTTTCTCCATAATAGGCCAATAGGCATCTCCTGCTTTTATCTCGCAGAGACTAAGTAAATCACGCCATGCAGCAGCATAGGTCTTTTGGATTTGGGCTACCCTTCGGAAAAAGGGCATAGGTTGTTTCTCTAGTCTGGTAGAGTATTCACCAAGGATGAGGCTTGGGATGGGGTGAATGTGACGTACATTAAGGGGGCCCCTTTCGTTAGAAATTGGACTCTGGGGTTCCCTACATCAGGTTGCGGAGGATTACCTCCTTGTTGGCTACAGCCATCAGGGGGAATCTGGTACCCAAGGGAACTAACAGTGTCGAAAGAGCTAGGGGCCTGCGGCGCTTCGTTGGTAAAGTACGAAGGGAGAGGGCGTAGGGGTTGAGAGGGGGTGGGCAGATCTCCCGCGGACACTAAGGGTTCATCCATAAGGGCGGGCATAACAGGGGTGGGGAAATAGAAGCTGGGTGGGGGCCTTAGGGGCGATGGGTGTCGATACTGGTAATGGGGGGAGGTCACGGAGGCTGGGCCAATTCCTTCCCTTTGTGCCAGGCGCCATCATAGGGCGGTGGCTGACATGCGCTTTCAACATTACAAGTGCCTTCATGATATACATACATTCTCTGTCTACTTCTTCTTCTACCCATCCCTCCTGGTGAATTGCTCTAGCAACTCTGAACCAGGCTTCTGCTGTCTGTACTAGGTTATTGTCTAGTAATAATCCCTTCTTTTCTTTCAGCAGTCTGCGCCAGTCCTCTGGCTGCAGCCGTCCGCCAGCATTCATATTGATGCCACATATCTTAGCTACTTTCTTTGCCTTCCTTACTGCCTCTTCACCTTCTCTTTCTCTCACTATATCACATGCTAAATTACCCTTACTAGGTTTCTCTAACTTCTATCCCATCCTCTCTAATCAAGATGTTATAAGATAGAGACAAACAGGAAAGAGAATGGCTACAGTGCTCGACTGCCACGGAGGTTACCCTGCGTGCGTCTTCTCAAAAAGTAGACTAGTCACTGGGTATGTCCACCCAAGGTGGCCGCAGACTGGAGCGGGGTGAGTAGTGTGTGACCAAACACCTCTCTCAACAAAGTATACAAGAGGAAGAAAACAAGACACCAGCTTACACTTATTGCAAAGAAAAACATATATAATTAAACCAGATTAACCTTCATGTATTTATCTAAAGAGCAAGGATAGACTCAAAATATCTATACCTTCACAGACCCCGCACTATGTGCGCTTCCGACGCCCTCTGTAATGCCATGTGCTTTACCGCGCTACGGACCCTTGCAGAAGTTTGACCACATCAATTTATCCCTGTGAAATTCCCTCCCGTAATCTATCCTTCCCTTATACACAGTACATTCATACCCAGGCGGCAGATAGTCAATATACAGGTTCTATACAAAGAGACTCCGGGCAAGTTATTTACCTGTCTTTGGTGCCCTCCGGTAGCCGACACAGACACAGAGACAGGCCGGTCACAGAGACAGGATATATAGGCAAGATACTAACACAGTCATTACCGTATATCAGAGGCGATCAGTCTCCGTCCCGTTACTGCAGGTCTGCCTCAACGTCCTCTGGGTCGGCTGTCCGTTGGGTCACAAACCGGAGCCCCACATTGGGCGCCAACGTGTTTTGGATCAGATCAAGTGTCTGCCTGAGTATCTGCCCCTGTCCAGATCTAAAATGAGATGCGTGGATGCTGAAGAATCACACTGACACCAGGTTCAGATAAGTGAAATTTCCAATTCTTTATTGATGTGGCGGGGGCTGCCGCTTATATGGGCAAAAGAATGCATCGTGTGCAAACATGATTCGTAAGCATTTACGTAATTCTCGTTGTAAGCTTGTGATTGGTTAAGTCCTTATTTTGGATGTACTTCTTCCGGGATGTTGATGTCGTCAGTTTGGGGGTAGTCACGGATGGAGGCGCCATCTTCTTACACGAGTGTTTTGGTCAATGGGAGGGGGTGCTCTAGCGGCCATTTTGAGTAAGGAATAAGTATTCGTGTACATATAACAAATAGACAATTTATATAATTTTATTTCCATCCATCACATGTGTATCACAGAGCTCAACAGCAATAAAACTCGCAATAATTATGGCTGTGTATATGGCAGAGCTCCACAGCAATAAAACTCACAATAATAACGGGTTCGGTTCTGGGATCCCTTCTATTTAACAGGTTTATAAATGATCTTGAAAAAATCATTGAAAGTCATGTTTACATGTTTGCAGATGACACAAAACTCTGTAAAGTAATACAATGCGAGCAAGATATTACTTTGATGGATTTGGATAGACTGGGGGACTGGGCATTCAAATGGCAGATTACATTTAAAGGGACACTATAGTAACCAGAACAACTACAGCTTATTGAATTTGTTCTGGTGAGTAGAATCATTCCCTTCAGGCTTTTTGCTGTAAACACTGTCTTCTCAGAGAAAATGCAGTGTTTACATTACAGCCTAGTGATAACTTCACTGGCCACTCCTCAGATGGCTGTTAGAGATCCTTCCTGAGTCATGGCTGCCTAAAATGCATCCAAACATTCAGTATCTCCTCCCTCTGCATGCAGACACTGAACTTTCCTCATAGAGATTCATTGATTCAATTCATCTGTATGAGGAGATGCTGATTGGCCAGGGCTGTGTTTGAATTGTGCTGGCTCTGCCCCTGATCTGCCTCTTTGTCAGTCTCAGTCAATCCTATGGGGAAGCACTGTGATTGGATCAGGCCACTACTTTTAACAATGTCAGTAGACTGCTTGTTTTTCTGAGTCTAACAGCATGCAGAGTTACAGCTTCAGGCTTAAATACAGTAAGATTTTTACAATATTTATTGAGGCATGAGGGGCCCAGGGGGGCTAGATGGTAGTGTTAACACTATAGGGTCAGGAATACATGTTTGTGTTCCTGACCCTATAGTGATCCTTTTAATGTATAAAAATGCAAAGTTATGCACTTAGTCGTAAAGAATACACAAGCAACGTATACCCTTAATGGAAGCGAATTAGGGATAACAACACACGAAAAGGACTTGGGAATTGTTATAGACAACAAACTATGCAACAATGTGCAATGTCAATCAGCAGTGGCCAAGGCCAGTAAGGTATTGTCATGCATGAAAAAGGGCATAAATACTTGGGATGAGAATATCATTTTGCCTCTTTATAAATCACTGCTGAGACCACATCTTGAATATGCTGTGCAATTTTGGGCACCTGTTCTAAAGAAGGATATTATGGCACTAGAAAAAGTGCAGAGGCGGGCTACAAAATTTATAAAAGAAATGGAACATATCAGCTATGAAGAAAGGTTAACAAACTTAAACCTCTTTAGTTTAGAAAAACGTTGCCTGAGAGGGAATATGATAACATTATACAAATATATTCGGGGCCAATACAAACCATTGTGTGGAAATCTATTCACAAACCGCACTTTACATAGGACACAAGGTCATGCGTTTAGACTAGAAGAAAGAAGATTTCGTCTAAGGCAAAGAATAGTTTGTTTTTACCATGAAAAAAACAATAAGGATGTGGAATTCTCTGCCTGAAGAAGTGGTTTTATCAGAGTCAATACAGATGTTCAAACAGCAATGTGACAAACTACCCTTTGCCACTGGCTTTTGGAGAGGCCTGCTTGCCAGCCTCTTGCCCTGTGACCATGGCCCCTGGGGTATTTGTGCCTATTGTATTTTGGAGCACTGTTTCTGTCCCTTTAAATGGTACTGGTACAGTTCTGCACTTTTGAAGTGGCACTTTGGATGCAGCCGAAGTAGTCGAAGTGGCCACCATTCGACATACTAACACGTGGCGGCGGCCATTTTACTTCAGTTGAACGCGTTCAGTGATGTTTGGTCGTCGAGTTCATGGTACTGAAATCGGATACGCGATGGCACGAACACCGCTGAACACCTTCTCTGGAACTTCGACGCTTCGACGGGAGTCGTACAGCGTTCGACAATACGTACACCACGTTAACATTGCCTATTTGCACGAATGGCCCCCGTTCATGCATTTGAACAGTATTTGAACTATGGTGAATAGACTGGCCGCACAGCCTAAATATGTGGAACTAATTTGGGCAGGAAAGCCATGCTTGCTTTCGGTCAAATGTAACTTCCATCTATCTCCCGAATCACTGAACTGATTCGCATGATTTTTTTAATATGTTGTTCCCATAATTATGCCTGTAACAACCCCCTACCATGTTGCCAGGGAACCTCTACCTTTTGTTGGTTTAGCCATCATCCACATTGCCTGTACCTAAAGAACAAAGACTATGTCTGGCCCTTTAACTGTTTTGTACAAAGGATTGCTACGTTTGATATGGCACTTCGGATACAGCCGAAGTGCCGAAGTAGTCGAAGTGGCCACCTTTAGACAATCGAACACGTGGCGGCGGCCATTTTAATCCAGTCGAACGCGGTCAACGGTGTGCGCCGTCAAATCCCTGGAACAGAAATCGGCTTCCCCTACCTTTTAACACTGCGGCTGGAGACTAAGTCCCGTTTGAAGATTAAAACGCACGTTCGTATGGGACTTTGTCATTCTGGTGTAAATAAACCTCCATTAGACAATTGAACACCACTGAAACGTAACCCCGGTTTCACTTCGACACTTCAACAGAAGTCGAAGTGCATTCGACGATTCGAATGCCGCCTTCGGATGGGACTTTGTTATTTTTCAGGGCAGAAATAGACCGACCGCGCAGCCTGCATCTGTGGAACTGTTTTGGGCATGCAAAGAGACTGTTTAATATTTCTGGAACTCCTTAACGGATTTGCACGAATTTTGAATATGTTTTTCCCTAAGTTGTGTTGTTCATAAAAATATAAGTTTTATTCCTCTGTGATGAAAAATCAGAAAGTTATAAAAATGCATAAAAAGTATAAGTTTTAGCTTGGAGATAATTGAGTAGATACAGTAAGAAACTCAATTATCTCCCAAGCAGAGGGGAGGGAATCTGTGGGTTGTAACCATTGTCTGATTGGTTAATGTCTAATTGTTTGTGGGTGTCTCCCTTGCATGGGAGCACTGCATAAAAGGAGAGTACCTGTCATTAAAACCTCAGTTTTACTTTACCCTTCAAAACGTAGCTTTGTCTCGTTATTGAAAGGGAACCTGCTCAGCTAATCACTAGCTCTTTTAAGAGCTCTACCTCTCTCTCTCTACTTGGATCCAGCTGATAGAAAGAAGGCTACTCCATTACTGCACCGCATCTTGCCGGGAAAAGGGACGTCTCCAACGGCTGATACCCCCTCTCCACTGGGGTAGCCATTACAATGCCCGTTCAGAAAATATACGTTTTATGGGAATTGGATGTTTAATTTTAATGTTGTGAAAAATGTGTAAAAAGTATTTTTTTCGCTTGGAGATAATTGAGTTGATACAGCAATTAACTCAATTATCTCCCAAGCAGAGGGGAGAATTTACTGTAATGAATTGGAGTGTTTAACTGTGTGACTGTAAACTATTGGTTGTTGAGTTTGTGTTTTCGGTGCCCATCAAGGTCCACGTGGGTGGTAACCTTGGGGGAAAACATGTATAAAAGAAACAATAAAGCCTCAGTTCATTCTGTTCTGATCTGCTTAACCCTCAATACGTAGCCTTGTCTCGTTATTGTTGGGAACTGCTATAATCACACTGGGGATTGCTATACTTTGTATACTCCCCTGAGCTCTAATCACTTAGCTCTTTTAAGAGCTGTTCCTGATACGTTCTCCTGGAGGAGAGGTCTTCCCCACATGGTCCTGGATGTCAGAGGTTGATCCGGGGTGGAAGGAAGACGGCGAGACTACCGTTAAGCTACGGCGGTTGTGGAGTCTGCGGTGGTGTCCGGTGCAGTGCTTATGGTCCTTGGAGTCAGCTAGGAAGCATCCGTCAACGGTGCCAGGTGATCCGTTACAAGCAACTAGATGCATATTTGCAAAAACAGAATATTCAATTATAAAATTTTTCAACTGTAGAGTAAAAGTTTCTTGATCCAAGGATAAATCTGACTGCCATGCTGGGGTCAAGAGGGAATCTTGTTTTGGAAGTTTTTGAAAACTGCATTGTTGCCTTCTTTTGGATCAAGAGCAAAAACCAGATGTGAGCTTACTCTGGGGAGTATTGTGATATAGCAATCCCCAGAGTGTAGGTAGTTCTCCAATCCCCCAAACATGAGCCAAGACTTCATGAAGGGTAGAACAGGTCTGAAGGTTCATTGAACAGCTTGCGTTTTTATACAGTTTTTCCCCACAAGGTTGACGCCCAAGTGAACCTTGTGGGGCACAGGACACAGAATTAACAAACCAATAAAAACAGAGTCTTACATGCAGACACTCCCCTACAGTGTACACAATCCCTCCCCTCTAACTGTGATACAATTAACAGACAATGGGCTAACTCAATTAACTCTAAACAAAAAATAAATTTTTACAAACCCCAAAATACAACATATCCAAAAATCACCCAGAGTGACCTAGTGCTTCCTGAGGACTCCAAGCACTCCGCCAGACACTATAACCACTGTAGACTCCCACGAACCGCCGCAGCTTGGTTGGGGTCTCGCCGTCTCCACCCACTCTGGACCCAAGACCAGGGTCCAGCTTCCAGTAGGTCAACCTCTCCGAATTCCAGAGTGCAGGAACAGGAACATGCTCTTAGCAGAGCTTAGTGATTATACCCTGGGGAGTATAGTGATTATAGCAATCCCCAGAGTGTAGTTCTCCAATCCCCCAAACATGAGCCGAAACTTCATGAAGGTCCAAGATGATCTGAACTTTTTTTTATAATAATTCTTTATTTTTTCAGTGCATGTGAAATATCGTTTGCAGGATATAACATGACATTAATAGGCAATTCGAGAAAGCAGTTTGTGTATACAAAGCATGTGGATAAAGATGCACCATTTTTGTGGTACAGGCAATAGGTAAAAGGTTCTGACCTGAGTCAGGCCTTGCATAAAAACAACAATATTAAATGTTTGGTTTGCATGTCTGGCAGGGTGCTTGTTGTGATGATATAGTGCGCTAGCATGCGCAAAATCAGGCATAAATATTGTTTTTGCTGAGGCTATTGTTGTTATTATTATTATTATTGACGGAGTTACGTGTCTGTCTAGGGAGTGCTCTTCGGGTACCCTTGTGCATGTTAGGGACGGCACCCTTTGACCTGTGCTTCTCTTGATGCCGAGCCTGCAATGTAGCCGGGTGGAAGTGAACTGTAGCTGAGGTTGTCTGAGCTGAATCCGATTGGGTGTAGGCAGTTTGGTGGCTGCTAAGTGTGGTCATGTAGTTTGATGTGGGTTTAAGTATATGGGTGTGCGTGGTAGTGTGTGCCTCCGTCTTTTAATCAGCCTCGCTTGTCGGGCCTGGGCTAAAGATGATAGTGTTGTTGCTTCGAGGGGAGCTTGGGACAGTTGCGGCTGTTAGTGCCCCTAACCAAGGGGGCCACGGGGGGGGGGGGGGAGTTGCGGTGGGTGTAGAGCCCTACCCCTGCATCCCTATCTCACGGAGCGTTGCCCCTCCATTCAAAGCCTCGTAGGGATGGTCAGTATATCCCTAGCTCTGCACATGGGGGGTATGTAGGTTGCGGTAGCCTTATCTAGCCAGCTGGAGAAAAGAAACCAAAGAAAACTTAGGTAAAACTGTGTGTTATGAGTACAGTCCCTTGTTGCCTGCTGCTCGTTGGGGTCCGAGCTTAGTCATGTCCCGGTGCTCGTGGTCAGGCAGTTTCGAGGGGTGAAGGGGACTACTGTGGTCGGGTCCCAAGTGGATGTTCCTCTCCGATCTCTTGACGCCTCGCCAAGGGCAGACAGTCCCAGTGCCCACAGCAGTGTAGGTGCATCTTCGGCCGCGGTGATCACGTGGCTAGATCCGTTGTGGGTCACTGTGAGGGCTCGTGGAGTGGTCCAATGGTATGTAACGCCTGCGGTTCTCAGTTGGCTCGGGGTTGGGTGGAGCGTTTTGCGCCATTGCAGGGTGGACCTCGACAGGTCTTGGTAGAAGGACAGGTCAGCACCCTCAAATGTGTATGGTGTTTGGTTTCGTATAGCTGAGAGGAGTGCTTTTTTGTCTTGAGCCAGGGCACAGCGAACTATGATATCACTCACGGCACTTGCTGGGGCCCTAGGTGATTTTGGTAGGCGGAACATGCCATCAAAAGCGAGCTTTTTGGCATGTGTTGGCGGTAATAGGGAGGCTGTTAGTCGTCGCAGGTAGTGGGGCATTTCGTCCATGGTGACGGACTCGGGTACCCCTCTTATCTTCAGGTTATTACGCCTGGAACGGTCCTCCAGCGTAGCAAGTTGCGTGGAAAATGCTTGCTGGGTTTTGTGGACGTTTTGCAGGGAGTCTTGTACAGTTATCATTTCCCGCCTCATATCTATAACGTCCTCTTCTGTGGCTCTCACCCTGTCTGTAACCACCTGTAAGTCAGCCTGGATGACTGCTATGTCAGTTGCTAGCTTCTGTCGGAATTCGGTGAAGAGATTTTTAATATCATGCTTGGTGGCCAGAGCTGATATATCAGTTAAGGCTGCAGCTGTGTGTTCTGGTGTTTGTGGCAGGGTTTGTGCTTGAGGGTAGTAAGGTGTTTGGGTCTGAGGGTCTGCTAGGGCCTGCTGGTTGTCAGGGGCCGCCATTTTGGGCAGGGTTTGGCGCTGTAATAGGGCCCCTATGTCTTGGGATTCGCTTGAGGTACCTGAGAGAGGTTTCTGTGAGCGTCTTCCCATGGTTGAGGGCTGATCTGCAGGTAAGTGGATGTCTGTACTCCAGTTGTGCTGGAGGGAGATGTGCCCCAGGAAATCCTCCAGGCGTGTAGCGTGATGGTAGGCCGCAGGCTTCTTCCGTCGCCGATTCTGTCCGGAACCAGCAAAGAACGGCATGTGCCGATACTGGGAGACACCGGGATGTAGATGCTGGTGTGTGATATGGTGGATGGGCAGTTTATCCGAGGATATCCGTCGGATTGAGCAGAGCACCGTCGGAGCTCTCGAAAATGGCGTCCGCTTCGTTCCGCGGTTAAGCCCCGCCCCCCGATGATCTGCATTTTTAATGACCACACACTGGCTTTCATGCAAGTCCCCATGCAAGGGGACATCCCACAGGGTGGGACACAGTACAACCATCATTTACAGGAAAACCGTAAAACACACCCAGCACAAACATACAATCCCTCCCCTCTGCCTGTGATATAATTACTGAACACAGTGGGTTAATGTAATTTATCACAGGCAGGAAAAATACACTTTTTATACATATACTGTAACTTTAAAAATATGCATCATATTCACATAAAACATACATATTCAGAATCAGCATACTTTAAATATAAACATAACCAAAAATCATACAAATCCCCCCCCAGTAGATAAAAAGTTAGCTGGGAGTCCTTCATGACTAAGTCCCATTCGAATGCTCTAACGGGGCCGTTCGTGCATTTAGCTTAGTATAGCAGTGAGCTCAAACTGCCGAACGGGACTTAGTCTCTGCAGCTGAAAACGGAGTGTAGGAGAAGGTAAGGGTAAGCGTTGTTCGTTGAAATGTGTAGCCAATTTCTTTTTAAATTCTTTATTTTTGATATGCAGGTAGTTACAACAGTGCCTGTATTGCCACAACGGCATCCGCAGGCTCAAGTTTCATTCACATAGTATAACAACGTTGTGGCTTGTTGGATTTGCATATAATTTTTTAAGATAGTAAGGTATAACGAGTCGAGATATCAGCATTTGGGTATTGATTAATTAGTACGTCGTTCAACATGGCTTAAAAGTTAGGTGTACAGTACGCTGGGACAGTAAGGATAGATATAAATCACGTTCGCGTTAGGCTGTACTTTATAGCTATTATGCATAGGAAGACATATCTAGGTTACATACTGTTAAGGAGTATATGATAAGCGGTATTCATTAGGCTATACAGCTAATCATGCTTTTTCTATGTGGTAGACAAAGTACGCTTGAATCTTG
This sequence comes from Pelobates fuscus, assembly GCF_036172605.1. Classification (NCBI taxonomy): domain Eukaryota; kingdom Metazoa; phylum Chordata; class Amphibia; order Anura; family Pelobatidae; genus Pelobates; species Pelobates fuscus. The sequence goes on from NC_086317.1 coordinate 487,488,900, forward strand.
TAAAATTCGCTTATATTGTAGAGTAACATCGCTGTACTAATTAGACAAACTCGTGGGTTAACTTTGCTTGGGTAACCTGTTCTGTTTGTGCTAATGCTAAGGACTTAGAGTAACATTGACTTTCAGTGCATTGGTTTAGCAGATAAACCAGGTCTAAGTATGGCAAGTAAAAAGTTCTGTTAAACCATTGAGATATTTAGCATACAAGTGTAAATAAGAGTGCTGCTAGATAATGTTAGAGTGTCCACCCCATGTTGGGCCAATGCAGCTAGTCATGCTTCCTTGCCGGGAAGCCGGGCGATCCGTCTGTTTGCCGTGCGGCCTGCCGTAGTGAGATGAGCGGATTGACGTCTTTGGCGGTAAATGCAGTCCCATGAGGTGTCCGTGCAGGGAAACAATCTTCCACCCAGGGCCGTGTGTTGTCCAGCCTGATGCCTGCCTTGTACAGGGGGAGAGACCCAGTAAGGTGACTTTACGTTGTCAGGCAGTTTGTTCCAGCCCCTCTGCGGTGAGATAAGTGGCTTAGTAGGGCAAATCAGGGCCTTAAAACATTGTCCCTTGGTGCGGTCAGTACCTTCTGATGATGTGGGTAGTTGTGCTGCACCTCCCAGGCTTGTGGTACCTTGGTGCTTATTCGCCAGTTCCTGCTCGTTCAGGGTCTGCAGGCCGCCTGTGTAGCAAGAGGGGGATGCGTCCGGCAGAGTCGCCTGCCACGCGGTCTCCGCCATTTTGGAAGCGGCAAGTTCGTGGCACTCCGGTGGGACACAGGGTGGGGGCCGGGATCACCCCCGCCGGCCCATAGGGGGGGGGAACAGGGCCGGACCCACCTAGCCTCTCGGTTCTGCCGTACCTCTGGTGGACAGGATAGCTGGGCAGCGGCCGTCCACCCCGCTCACCGCCCGAGCGGTCCCCATCTTAGCCGACAGGTATCGCCCCACCGAGGGACTAAAACCTCACGGCAAGCCTCTCCCCGGTACCAGGGTCGCCTCTTGTGTTGTGGCACAGCTGCCAGTTGCTGAATAAGAATTTCGCCGGTTTTTAAGGGCTAGAACTGGGTAGCTTGTCGGGAGCTATTCCTCAGTGCGTCCGCTCGGCATGGCGGTCCGGCCCCGCCCCCCATGTGTAGCCAATTTCAGTTCCATGGATTTGGCTACACACACCGCTGACCTCGTTCGAATGAACAAAGATGGCAATTTACCTACAGCAGGCTCCCAGCCTGGGAGGTAAATTGCCTTCACACTCCCACTTCTGGGTGGTCCGCCTGTGTAATACTTGGTTCAGTAAGCTCCATTTACTGAACCAAGTGGAAAATAGCCAGGAACAAAATATTTTAACTAAGTTCTGGGGACACTGGGGACACTGTCTTAAAGGGGCATTGTCACACAAAGTCTCAATATGTCCCCAGACGGTTCTTAAAGGGCCAGCATGGTTCAATACAAGTCCATAAGCCACAATGCAGTTCTCAAAGGGCCAGTAGCAGCACAATATAAATCCATTAGCCCAAATAATGTTTGTAAAGGGACATACAACCCAGGGCCATAGTCATGAGGCAGGAGGCTGGCAATCAGGCTCCTCCAACAGCCAGGGGCAAAGGGCAGCTTGTCACCTAAAAATCCAGTGACAAAAGGCATTTCATCACACAGGGCCTCTCCAAATCCCAGTGATGAAGGTGCTTTCGTCACAATGTGTATGTCACCATAAACTTTTCTCCTTGCTGTGTGTTCTGTTACACACATTGAACGGTATAGCGAGTAGGGGCAAAATTTACTAATACTAAGTAATCTTTACTTAGTATTAGTACATGTGTCTGAAAGACCAATTTAGGTCTTTCAGGCTTTTAGTAGATAGCTCCCTAATAGCGTGGGAATTAGGGAGTTATCTACTAAGTGGCTGCAAGAGAAGTGCCGAAGTCCCAAAATGCCAAAATGCCGAAGTTCCAAAGTGCTGAAGTGCCGAGGGTTCCGAAGTTTCCGAAGTGTCGAAGTGCCGAATTGTGGAAGTCCCGAATTGCGGAAGTCCAGAATTTCGGAATGCCAAACCGAACCGAAAAATTTCCCCATGCACATGTCTATTACAGTTTATTGTAATATTACAGCTCATTGTATTATTACAGTTTATTGTATTATGACAGTTCATTGTATCATTACAGCTCAATGTATTTGTAGCGGAATGCAGTAAGCCTGTCCTGCAAAATGTCTATGTGACTGTATTCGTTCTATTTTTTTCCTATGTTGAAATTGCTATTCGTCTATTTAATATGTGAATTGTGTGTTATTCGGTAGTTTCCATCCGTACTATATGCTTATGGAAACTACCGAACGGAGGGACCACCCCGGAGAGAAGTGTGCCAGCAATTAAGGTTCACATTCTTTCCAAACCGCAAGTTAACCGGCTCATTAACATTGTATCTGGGTGGCCGCCATTCGGCATGCGTACACATGGCGGCGGCCATCTTACGCATGAAAATCTCAGCGGTGTTTGGTCGTCGAGTGTCTGGAACTCAAATCGGACACTCAAACAACCGAACACCGCTGAGACCTCCAGAGCTCCGTAACTGCCGAACGGAGAGACATAACAAATCCCCATTCGGTAGTAACAAAGTACCGAACGAGGGAATCACTATCTATGTGAATTAAAGTATAGATAGCAATTATAAAGGTCTGTTTTAACTGCCGAACGGAGACCGACCGCAGGGCCCAATCTCATGGAACCCTTTTCGGATACCAACTCGTGTGCGGTCGGTCAAACTTCACCTTCCCGTAACTACCGAACCACTGGTCCGATCTGGGTGAATTTTGGATATTATATTCACCCAGATCAGGGCTACCTAGCGGTACCCTAATATTGAGGTTATGTGATGGTTTAGGGGTACATCCAGGTTTGGGGTAAAGTACTGTACAAGTTAAGGGGATTATGACTCACTCTGAGGGGAGGAGAGGTGTGGGAGGTAACAAGCACTGTATTGGTTACTGTCCTAATTACTGTAGTTCCCTCCCTTGCATGGGAGCAGGCTTTATAAGAAACCTTGGAATAAACGATTGTCAGTTCTACTCCTGAAACTGTGTGTCGTCCAGTTATTGGGAGTGCTGTGGGGATATTGCTGTACCTTTTTACCTGCTGGAAACTCTGCTGTGGATTTACTATTGACTTGTTCCTGAGCCTCCCTTGGATCCAAAGTGGAGAATAGCTGTGAGAAATCAGCTCTCCGCTACATTGGTTGGCAGCGCTGGGATCCAGACTCACAGAGGAACAAGGATTAATGGAGATTGACCTTTCTACGCTAAAGAGAACCACATTGAAAGACCTTCTGGAAGCAAAAGGTGGTTCTGCCAGCAGCAAATCCAAAGCAACGCTTATCACCGAAGTAATGGCAGAATACAGAGCAGAGGAGGTCCAGGCCACGGAACAAAGACCTGAAACAGAACAGGAGGAGTTCCAAAGGCATTTACAATTCAGACTGGCCTTTTATGGGGAAAACCCACCAACAGAGATCATCTCTAAAACCATGACAGAAGTGCAGGAGTTTGTGATGAGAAACAGGAGACCACAAACACCGGAAAGAAGTACAGCAGGAGAGGGTAAGCCCAAAATTCCCTATCAAGCTTTTAAAACGTATGTGGAAGCAGAGGAGGATATAGATGCCTTCCTCCAAGACTTTGAGAGACTATGTACGCTGCATAACATACCAAGGGAAGAGTGGGTACCCATATTAGCAGGACGGCTGTCAGGAAGGGCAGCTGAAGCCTACCGCACTGTACCAGATGTTGAAATTAGGAACTATAGCCGGGTAAAATAGATTATCCTGGCCCGGTATGCAATAACACCAGAGGCATACCGGAGGCGCTTCAGGGAACTGAAAAAGGCGGACAAAGACTCGCACGCAGAGTGGGCTTGCCGACTAGAAAGGGCAGCTCTTGGGTGGATGCAGTCAAGTAAAGCGCGGTCCATGGAGGACTTGTTACAAATGCTGCTGTTGGAACAGTTTTATGAGGGGATATCCACAGAACTGCAGGAATGGGTGAGGGATCGTAACCCCACCACCCTCACCGAGGCTGCCAAAAAGGCAGATGACTTTATGGATGCTCGCAGACAAACCAAGGCAGTGAGTACTAAACCTGCCATGCGGCCACTAGGGGGAAATTCCTTCTCTCCTAACCCTCAACCCCCACCGAGACAACTCCCTCCACCAGCACCAGCAGCAGCGCAGCCGAGATACCGCACACCTGCTTCTGTGCAATGCCACCGGTGCCAGAAGTGGGGACATTTCCAGCGAGATTGTCCGCAGTCTAGAGACCGCACCACCTGGATCCGACCAGGGCCTCCACCACCACCACCGAGAGCAGCAGCGCATCACTACCAGGACGAGGTACCACTTCCCTACAGCTCTGCCGTTCCAGTCACGACTGTGGAACAGTGGGAAGTGCTGCATGAGGCCAACCCCTTACAGGCACAGGCGGACAATCGACAGCACCATAGGCAGACCGTGTATCTGGAAGGGAAGCCTATGCAGGGGCTCAGAGACTCGGGAGCCACCATCACCTTGGTGCAAAGTCATTTGGTTCCTGACCAGGCCAAACTGAATAAGACTGTGGCTGTCAGGGTTGCAGGGGGAGCCGTGTATCGGCTAGACACAGCCAGGGTACACTTACATTGGGGTGCGGGGTTCGGGAATGTGGAAGTGGGACTAATGCCGCAATTACCTGCTGAGTTGGTCCTGGGGAATGATCTGGGCAAACTCACCTCCGCATTTGAGCCCCAAACTACTGAGGAAGCACACCCAGTAGTCACCAGGCAACAGGCCCGCACCCAGCACAACCAAGCACTGCCGGAGGTCCAGGTAAGAGATTCCTCCCCTTCCCTAGACTGTATCCCTTGGGCCCCTCCTGACGAGTTTGTAGCCGAGGTGATCACTGACCCTACCTTACAAGTATACCGAGACAAGGTCACCTCTATCCAACCGGGGGCGGAGGGGGAAAGATTTGTGTGGGACAGACAGTTATTGTACCGGGAAACGAGTAAACAGATAGCTGGGTCAGACCCCATTGCTGCAAGACAGCTGGTGGTACCTCAGAGGTACCGAACTGAATTACTCCGGATAGCGCACGATATTCCGCTATCCGGACATTTGGGGGTCAGCCGTACCAGATATCGGCTGACCCAAAGTTTCTTCTGGCCAGGGATTAGCCAGGAGGTGCGCAGGTATTGTAATACCTGCGATACGTGCCAGAGGGTAGGAAAGAGGGGGGATAAGCGTAAGGCGAAGCTGCACCCACTACCCATAATTGAGGAACCCTTTCATAGGGTTGCCGTAGATATTGTAGGCCCCTTCCGGAAGCCTAGCCCATCGGGCAAACGGTACATCTTGACCGTAGTGGACTACGCCACTCGCTACCCCGAGGCGGTAGCCTTAACTAATATACATGCAGAGACGGTGGCTGAGGCGCTGATGCAGATTTTCTCCCGGATGGGGTTACCCAGGGAGATCATCTCGGATCAGGGCACTCAGTTCACGGCAGAGGTCACCCAACAGCTCTGGAAGTTCTGTAAAGTCAAGCCCATAATTAGTGCCCCATACCACCCCCAGACTAATGGGCTCTGCGAACGGTTCAATGGCACCTTAAAACAGATGCTCCGAACCTTCGCAGAGACTCACCGAGACTGGGAAAAAATTCCTGCCGCACTTACTGTTTGCTTACAGGGAGGTGCCGCAGGAATCTACGGGTTTTTCCCCCTTTGAACTGCTATTCGGGAGGAGAGTAAGGGGACCCCTAGACTTGATTAGAGAACACTGGGAGGGGGACCGTAGCGCCGACGGCACCCCTATTGTACCATATGTGTTGGCCCTCCGAGATCGCCTGGAAGCACTCACAAAGACGGTAAAGGAAAACCTACAGGCAGCTCAGACGCGTCAGCGCACCTGGTACGATAGGGGCGCCAGGGACCGCAGCTTTCAGGTCGGACAGAAAGTTTTAATTTTAAAACCTGTCCGACACGATAAGCTACAGGGCGCCTGGCAAGGCCCTTATAGAGTGGTAGAACAACGATGTGACACCACTTATATAATTGGCCACTGCGCAGGGAATGGGGGGCGACGCATGATCCATGTGAACATGCTGAAGCCTTACCAGGAACGTTCAGAGGAGGTGACAGCTATCTGCGCCCCCACCTCTGAAGAAGGCGACAGCCTACCTCTCCCCGATCTGTTAGAAGACGGACAGCTGGCTGGGGATTTAGGAGCCGTTGTATTGGGGGATCGGTTGAGCCCACAGGAGCGTATCGAGGTACAACAACTACTGCAAGAAAAGCAGGAGACCTTTTCTAATGTACCTGGATACACCCCTCTGGCTACCCACCGAGTAGAAACCCCAGGTCAACTTCCCATGTGCCAGACCCCGTACCGCATCCCTGAAGCGGTACGGGAGAATATGCGCAAAGAGATTGAGGAGATGATACAGTTAGGAGTGATTGAGCCCTCGGATAGCCCCTGGGCCTCTCCAGTGGTCCTCGTACCAAAGCGGGACGGCACGACCCGCTTTTGCGTGGACTACAGGAGATTGAATGAGAAGACAGTATCCGACGCATACCCGATGCCTAGGATAGATGAGTTACTGGACCGGATGGCCAGGGGTCAATACCTTACCACTATTGATTTGTGTAAAGGGTATTGGCAGATTCCCTTGGCCCCGGACGCCATCCCTAAGTCCGCCTTTGTCACCCCATTCGGCCTGTACCAATTTAAGGTCATGCCGTTTGGGATGAAAAACGCGCCGGCTACCTTCCAGCGGATGGTGGACCGCCTCCTAGATGGGTTCCAAGACTATACCTGCGCATATCTCGATGATATTGCCATATTTAGCGATACCTGGCAGGAGCACTTGGCCCATGTAGGAGCGGTTCTAGACAGGATCAGAGAGGCTGGTTTGACCCTAAAACCAGCTAAATGTAGCATTGGGATGGCCGAGGTACAGTACCTGGGCCACAGAGTGGGCTGTGGTAAACAAAAGCCGGAACCAGCCAAAGTAGAGGCGGTATCACAGTGGCCTACCCAGAAAACTAAAACTCAGGTGTTAGCCTTCCTAGGGACAGCAGGGTATTACCGGAAGTTTGTCCCCAATTATAGTGCCCTGGCCAAACCCCTCACTGACCTGACACGTAAAAACCTTCCCCGCCAAGTAACCTGGACCCCGGAGTGTGAGCAGGCATTCCAACACTTGAAAGATGCACTTGTTAATGCCCCTGTCTTGGCCGCTCCCAATCCAACTAAACGTTTTCTTGTTCACACAGACGCTTCTATGTTTGGATTGGGGGCAGTACTGAGCCAAGTCGGGGCCGATGGCGGAGAACATCCAGTGGCTTACATCAGTCGCAAACTTTTACCCCGGGAAGTAAGCTACGCCGCCATCGAGAAGGAATGCCTGGCTGTGGTGTGGGCCTTGAAGAAATTGCAACCCTATTTGTATGGACAGGCTTTTTCCCTGCTCACGGATCACAACCCGTTGGTGTGGCTGAACCGGGTGGCTGGGGACAATGCCAGGCTGCTGCGCTGGAGTTTGGCGCTGCAGCCCTTTGACTTTAACATTCAATACCGCCCGGGTAAGCAAAATGGAAACGCCGACGGGTTGTCACGACAAACTGATCTGGAGAAATGATCCGTGAGCACCCCGGTCATCCCCAAGCCGATCCGTGTGGGATCAGACTGTGTATGCCGGCTTGTGGGCAAGGGGGAGCAGTGTAGCGGAATGCAGTAAGCCTGTCCTGCAAAATGTCTATGTGACTGTATTCGTTCTATTTTTTTCCTATGTTGAAATTGCTATTCGTCTATTTAATATGTGAATTGTGTGTTATTCTGTAGTTTCCATCCGTACTATATGCTTATGGAAACTACCGAACGGAGGGACCACCCCGGAGAGAAGTGTGCCAGCAATTAAGGTTCACATTCTTTCCAAACCGCAAGTTAACCGGCTCATTAACATTGTATCTGGGTGGCCGCCATTCGGCATGCGTACACGTGGCGGCGGCCATCTTACGCATGAAAATCTCAGCGGTGTTTGGTCGTCGAGTGTCTGGAACTCAAATCGGACACTCAAACAACCGAACACCGCTGAGACCTCCAGAGCTCCGTAACTGCCGAACGGAGAGACATAACAAATCCCCATTCGGTAGTAACAAAGTACCGAACGAGGGAATCACTATCTATGTGAATTAAAGTATAGATGGCAATTATAAAGGTCTGTTTTAACTGCCGAACGGAGACCGACCGCAGGGCCCAATCTCATGGAACCCTTTTCGGATACCAACTCGTGTGCGGTCGGTCAAACTTCACCTTCCCGTAACTACCGAACCACTGGTCCGATCTGGGTGAATTTTGGATATTATATTCACCCAGATCAGGGCTACCTAGCGGTACCCTAATATTGAGGTTATGTGATGGTTTAGGGGTACATCCAGGTTTGGGGTAAAGTACTGTACAAGTTAAGGGGATTATGACTCACTCTGAGGGGAGGAGAGGTGTGGGAGGTAACAAGCACTGTATTGGTTACTGTCCTAATTACTGTAGTTCCCTCCCTTGCATGGGAGCAGGCTTTATAAGAAACCTTGGAATAAACGATTGTCAGTTCTACTCCTGAAACTGTGTGTCGTCCAGTTATTGGGAGTGCTGTGGGGATATTGCTGTACCTTTTTACCTGCTGGAAACTCTGCTGTGGATTTACTATTGACTTGTTCCTGAGCCTCCCTGGGATCCAAAGTGGAGAATAGCTGTGAGAAATCAGCTCTCCGCTACAGTATTATTACAGCTTATTGTTTCATTACAGCTCATTGCATCATTACTGACAGACAGACAGACAGATAAAGAGGCAGACAGACAGAAAGACAGATAAAGAGGCAGACAGACAGACAGAGAGACATGCAGATAGAAAGACAGACAGACAGATATATAGACATATAGAGAGACAGATAGAAAGACAGACAGACAGACAGAGAGATAGATATATAGATAGATAGATAGATAGATAGATAGATAGACGGACAGATATATAGACATACAGAGAGATAGATAGAAAGACAGAGAGAGAGAAGGACGGCAGATAGAGACACAGACAGATATAGAGACACAGACAGATAGAGAGACGGACGGCAGATAGAGACACAGACAGATAGAGAGAAGGACAGATAGAGAGACGGACGGCAGATAGAGAGACGGACGGCAGAGAGACGGACAGATAGTGAGACGGAGGGCAGATAGAGAGATAGACAGACAGAGAGAGAAGCTTGATGGAATGATTTGACAGAACGTATAAGCTGATTTATTGAATGATACTGATACCGGAGAAACTGACGGAAGCGAAGCACAGAGAGATGGACACAGGTTTCTTCAGGAAGGAAGAGATTCTTTATTGGATCACCGATCGGGACTCAGAGGGACTAATGTCACCAAAATACAGCAAATTCTGAGCCCCGGACAATAGTGCAGGCTCCTTATATAGGCATATAACTCCTCCCATATTAAGCTCCACCCGCACATTCTCTTAACCAATCAACACAAATAAGAATTAACTTCCTGTTTGACCGCATGGCTTGTCCAGCACAATGGAGGAGGGGGAATACTATATCCTGTATTCTTGCACATGCTCCGTACACTACTGATCGTATCTTGCCTCGTGCAACCAACTGATCGATACGTCAGCATATGCACGTACACATGCCACGTGGTAATCTCGGCCTACTAAATTTATTTTTACCGAGATTCCACCACATTCTCCCCTTTGATGCCTCTTGATATTTTACAATTACTTGAGGCATCACATAACCTTAGTTTTGCTTACACCGCAAGTTACCTTGAACCAGACCAGACTTATCTTATGATGTGAATCTTCAACATTCATCTTCTTGCATTGGTTCTCCCTGATCTAGAGCCTTATATTTATATATCGCCATTATCTGTGCAGCAGCCTTCCTCTCTGCTATACTTCCTATCAGGCTTTGCACAGACCTAACTACTAGGGGTATAAGACACGGTAGGAGTAGACACAACAGTAAAATCAGTAGGACTCCACCTACCACTGCCTTAAGCCCTCCAAACCACTCATACCAGCTACCAAACCAACTACTTGGATTGTACCCTTTCCATACCTGAGTAGGCACATGCGCTAGTTTAACCATATGGCTAGTAAGCTCAGCTATTGCTTGCCCTTCGTCGTCTATTTGAAGACAGCAATTGCTTAGGTTAAACTTCCCACATACACCTCCCTCTACTGCCAAAAGGTAATCCAAGGCTAATCTATTTTGGTAGACTGCTGTCCTCATCCTGGTGTTATGCTTCGCTAGAAGATTGAGCGCTTGTGATGTTTCATTAGTGATAATCTCAACCACCGCCTGTAATCTTATAATGCGGTTGAGCATATAAATAGGGGTTCTATAACCAAAGGTACCATCTTCTGCCCACGTGGCTGGCCCATAATAGTCTATAATACGCTGGGGAGGCCATTCATTATCTTCCCAGGTGCCTATCTCTATGGGTCCCCTTTTCTTCCTATGATTCACATCATACACTTTAACACCTAAAGTCTCACCTGTTTCAATCGGTAACAAGAAGAAGGATGGTTTGAGCATACCCAACACACATGCCCCTTCCCAGTCCTGTGGCAGCTCCGAATAGGCTTTCTTACCACAGATCCAGTACAAATTGGCTGGGGCTCTCCAGGTAGATGTGATAGATAGATCAAACCACACATCCTTTAAATTGGCGTATCTAGCAAACGGGTTAGATGGTTCTGAGACATTTGAAGCCGACCACCAAGTTGTATTCTTTGTATCATCATCATAAGCTTTTTGCCCTAGACAAGTTAATTCTCCTACAGAAGTGTTATACATTATTCCTTTCCTTGCTATGCAAACATAACCTATGATGGAGGTCTTTAATCTCCACTCAGATTTACCTCTAACACTCATATGATAATCGGCTTGTGTAGATATTAGTTGGTCAACTGCCTCAGAACCGGACATTACCTCCTTTGCTTCCCAAGGCCATTGGTCTCCCATGTTAGTACCTCCACACACATAGCAGTTGGTAACATTAAGACTACCGGCAATACTTTCAGCTAGGTCAATGAACAGGTTTTTAGCGTTATGGGGGATCTTATTATCTATACTCATCTCTTCATAAAAGGAATGATATACTTGATGAGTCTGGGAGGATACCGTATCAGTCTCTATCCCTATAAACAATAATGTCCCAGGATCTAAACCCGTCCCGTATATCTGAAACCCAAATAAATTGCCATACTTATCTAGGAACTTGTCGGGGTTATTAATAAGTATATGGACTGGGTTGCATTCCATAGACTTACAATAAGGGCTAGTCGGCAACTTAGTCACTATCATGTCTTTATCTACTGTCTGTCCCCAAGTCGCCCACCCCACACAAGACCAATATGGGCAAAAGTTATAGTCTTTATTTGGGCATCTAGGACTTACATATTTATTTTTACTACTGGGACAAATATATTTATCATTAGACCCATACGTCCTCTCCCATGTAAGATCCCCACATACATTCCACGGCTTTCTACCACTCGATATCGCTTTACACGCATCAAATAGCAGAACACCCGAAGAATGTACGGATTCTAACACCGTCTTATTAATTAGGGTCCCCTGAGGATCTCCATTCCTGAGAGTCAACCAAATTGTACGAGGTTGATACTCTGGACTGAAGCACTTAGGTTCTCCTACTCCTAAATGGCACACACTATAGTCTATATTTAAGTATCTACATCTCGATACATCTCCTTTACACTCGTATTGTGAATGCCAAATTAGGGTTTGGGAAATATGGTTACCTGTTCTCGTAGTCTTAATGCATACCTCACAGCTAGGAGTGTCGGTACCTCTACCTTCCTGAATATAAAAACACATGTAAATAAACACAATCAAAAGCACATCTTTCGCCGTCATCCTCAGTCTTCGTCCGTGCGATGGAACCTCAGCTTCCAGGATGTGAGGGCTGCAGGGAATGGAGTTCTGCTCGTCTTCACAGGTGTCCCTTCGGGACTTTCCTGGCTTATACACTATGTGTTGGTAAGCGGACAGGCTTTATTATGGCCTTCTCACTCACACCTGTAACAATAAAATTTGTAATCCACAATAATTCCTCGTTACTCCGACTGAGTAGTGCGTTTCAACCGGATCTTGCAGGGATTCTCTGGATCTGCTGTAACTTGCCAAGAATCAACTGCTGCTGGCTTAACCCTGGAGTGATGTATCCACGGAGTCACTTCTGCTACTTTTATCGCTGTAGGGGTAGACAAAAGAACAACATAAGGACCTCTCCACTTGGGCCCTAACGGTACATTATTCCACTCTTTAATCCACACTTGGTCTCCTGGATGATAATTATGAACAGGGGGATAAATATTCACAGGTAATCTATCTTGTACCCATTTCTGTACCTCCTCCATAGTCTTACCCAACTCTACAACCTGCTGCCGAGTAATTCCTTCTCCCAACTGACTCAAATCCCCCCTTAAGTTACCAAGTACGGGAGGTGGTCGCCCATACATGATTTCAAAAGGAGAGAGGCCCATCCTTCTGGTAGGGGTACTGCGGATTCGCAATAGAGCTATGGGTAAGAGAACGTTCCACTTAAGTTGGGTTTCCTGACACATTTTAGCCAACTGGTTCTTAATAGTTCTATTCATTCTCTCTACCTTACCAGAACTCTGGGGTCTATATGCAGTATGAAGCCTCCACTTTATACCAAGCATATGAGTCAGTTGTTGTAGGCACTGGTGAACAAAAGCTGGACCATTGTCCGATCCTATAGAACAGGGTAGTCCATATCGGGGTATTATTTCTCGTAGCAGGAATCTCACAACTTCTCCTGCTTTCTCTGTACGAGTAGGACATGCTTCCACCCAGCCTGAATAGGTGCACACAATTACCAGTAGGTAACGATGTCCACCCGATTTAGGCATCACTGTAAAGTCTATTTGTAGATCGGACATGGGGAGTCCCCCCATGAACTGGACTCCTGGTGGCTTTACTGGTCCTTGTCTTGCATTATTCTTAGCACACGTTACACATCTGCGTACAATGGCCTGAGTCAAGTTGGACAATCTTGGTATGTAGAAATGTTTCCTGAGAGATTCTTCAGTACTGTCTCTCCCAGAATGTGTCCCGTTATGATAATTTTGGACAATTTCTACTGCTAGTGATGCTGGTATGACTATTCTTCCATCTTCTAGCTGATACCACTTGTTCTCCAAATACTTTCCCGGTTCAGTCTTTAACCACTCCTCTTCTTGAGCTGTATAAACTGGAGTCCATTGGGACAGTGGAGTTGGTATAAGAGCAGCTATATGCCCCACATACTCCTGTCTTCCTGATTCAGCAGCACGCTTAGCTGCACTATCTGCCATCCGATTTCCTTTGGTTACATCACCATCTCCTCTCAGATGCGCTCGACAATGTATAATACCGACTTCTTTCGGCTCCCACACTGCTTCCAATAGTTGTAGGATTTCAGCTGCGTACTTGATTTCTTTGCCTTCTGAATTCAGTAGTCCTCTTTCTTTATACAAAGCTCCATGGGCATGAGTGGTTAAAAACGCATACTTAGAGTCCGTATAGATATTTACTCTTAAACCTTCAGCCAATTGTAACGCTCGTGTTAGTGCTATCAATTCTGCCTTTTGTGCTGATGTTCCTTTCGCCAGTGGCCGAGCTTCTATCACCTTGTCTATTGTTGTTACTGCATATCCTGCATAGCGGATCCCTTCTTTCACATAACTACTGCCGTCGGTATAATATTGAACATCGGGGTTCTGGATGGGAAAATCACGAAGATCTGGTCTACTTGAGAATACTTCATTCATTACTTCCAAACAATCATGTTGACTTTCAGTAGGTTGTGGCAAAAGGGTAGCTGGATTTAAGGTGTTTACAGTCTCTAAATGCACTCTTGGGTTTTCACACAACATTGCTTGATACTTGGTCATACGGCTGTTACTAAACCAATGATTTCCTTTGTAATCCAACAACGTCTGTACTGCATGTGGGACTCGTACATAAAGTTCTTGACCCAGAGTGAGTTTATCGGCTTCAGCTACTAGCAGGGCGGCTGCAGCTACGGCTCTTAGACAAGGTGGAAGTCCGCTGGCCACTGCATCCAGTTGCTTAGACATGTAGGCAACAGGTCTTTGCCATGATCCCAAGTACTGTGTCAATACTCCCACAGCCATTCTTCTTTGCTCATGTACATATAAGTAGAATGGTCGTGTGTGATCAGGTAGACCTAATGCTGGGGCACTCATCAAAGCCTTCTTCACATCTTCAAATGCCGTTTGCTGTTCTTGGGTCCATAAGAAGGGGTCGTGCTCTGTACCTTTGATGGCTGCGTACAGAGGTTTTGCTAGTATCGCATAGCTGGGAATCCATATCCTACAGAAGCCTGCTGCCCCCAAGAATTCTCGCACTTGTCTTCTATTCTTGGGTATTGGTATTTGGCAGACAGCTTCTTTTCTCTCTGGCCCCATAATCCTTTGACCTTCAGAGATATGGAATCCCAGATACTTGACAGTTGGCAAACACAACTGAGCCTTCTTTCTAGACACCTTGTATCCTGCCTTCCAGAGAATATGTAGTAGATCGTGCGTTGCTTGCTGACATTTTTCTTTTGTAACTGCTGCTATCAACAAGTCATCTACATATTGTAACAATACACATTCTCCTGGGATAGACTCGAAATCCAATAAATCTTGACTTAGGGCTGAACCAAATAGGGTAGGTGAATTTTTAAACCCTTGGGGCAGTCTTGTCCAAGTCATCTGGCGTTTTGAGCCCGTTACAGCGTTCTCCCATTGGAAAGCGAAAATACATTGACTTTCTGCGGCAATTCGGAGGCAAAAGAAGGCATCTTTGAGATCTAAGACTGTGAAGTAAGTAGCCCCGCCCGGAATTAAAGCAAGCAGGTTATATGGATTGGGTACAACTGGATGTATACTAACAACCGCATCATTGACTGCTCTCAAGTCCTGCACAGGTCGATACTCATCTGTACCGGGCTTTTGAACAGGCAGCAATGGGGTGTTCCAGGGGGAAGTACAGAATTTTAGGATACCATACCGTATGAACTTATCCAGATAGGATTGGATGTTCTTCTTAGCCTTCTGTGGGATGTGGTATTGTCTTAGGCTCACTGGATAAACCCCAAGTTTCAGTTCAATTTTTATAGGTGGAATATTGCGGGCCAGTCCTGGTGGGTTGTTCTCTGCCCAAACTCCTGGTATGTTAAATAATGTCTCATCATTCCTAGGGTTTTGGCTAGTCAACACTGTATAAAGTCGCCACTCTTCTTCCTTTGGTACGGATAAAGTCATAATACCTGAAGGTCCATTAAACTTTAAAGATGTTGTTCCATTTGGTAGGAACGTAATCTGCGCTTGTAATTTTGATAGCATATCACGTCCCAGCAATTGGACTGGACATTCAGGCATATAAAGGAATTGGTGTTTTACTACGTGGCCTCCCAATGTACAGAGTCGACTTTTAAGAACCGGTCTTTCAGCACTTCTTCCAGTTGCTCCTATCACAGTAATAGTCCTTCCAGAAGGAGGAGCAACTAGATTAGTCACCACTGAATGTTCAGCACCAGTGTCGATCATGAACGCACTCCTTTTTCCCCCTATTGATACATCGACCATAGGCTCCGCTCGACCAAGGGGGATGGAGCCCGGTCGGTATCAATAGTCCTCCATGACCGTGTCAGCCAATCCTACGAAGTCCCTACCTTCTCTATCGCGGGACCTTTGCGCTGCTGGAATATACCTATCTTCCCTAACACTTCCTCTGTTCCCATTACTCCCTCTATAACCATTACTCCCTCCGGGGCCTCCTCTACCTCTCGCTCTGCCTCTAAAGTTTCCGTAGCCTGCCCTGGGTTGGTCTCTCTCGTACTGCTCTCTTTGCGGACATTCGTTCCTCCAATGCCCTTCTTCCCTGCAATACGCGCACTGATCCCTACTCAAAGGCTCCCTACTCCATCTATTATTGCCTCTATCTGGGCCCCGTTTATCTACGCCTGCGATCGCTACCGCTAGCATATCAGCCTTTTTACGCATCTTGCGCTCTTCCTCTTTCTTACTTTCTGTATCCCTGTTCATATAGACCTTATTTGCTACCTCCATTAGTTGGGTGATGGACATACCTGCAAACCCTTCTAACTTTTGTAGCTTGCGCTTAATATCTCCGTATGCTTGGCTGACAAAGGCGGAGTTAACCATTCGGGAATTGTCTGCGTCTTCCGGATTAAAGGGGGTATACAAGCGGTATGCCTCCAATAATCGGTCATAAAAGACACTGGGCGCTTCATCGCTTTTCTGAATCACCTCAACTGTCTTCGACATGTTAATGGCTTTCTTTCCTCCTGCTTTCATGCCAGCAATTATAGCGTCTCTATAGGCTCTGAGTTGAACCATATCAGCACCATTTACGTTCCAATCGGGATCAGTGTTGGGATAATGTGTTGCGGCCCATGCTGCTGGATTAGCTTGGTTCAAAGCACGGGCTCTATCCTCTAGTGCTTTAATGGCTGCTTGATTTATTCTTGTCCTTTCCTCATTGTTAAATAAAGTCATTAGTAACTGCTGGCAATCAGCCCATGTCGGATTATGCGTCTGTACTATTGAGGTGAACAGATCAGTCATGGCTTGTGGTTTCTCAGTATACGAGGAATTATGGGTCTTCCAGTTTAAAAGGTCGGTAGTGGTAAATGGGACATATACGAAGACTGGGTCAGCGTGTGCCATTTGACCTGCGGCATCGATATAAGCTGACCCAGGATTTAGGCGAAGAGGCATCTGATAGTGCTTTAATTGTTGGGCACCAGTCAACTGTCGGGTTTGGATGGGGCTACGTAGAGGGGCGTCAGTCATGGGTTCCGGTCGGGGAGAGATAGGGTATGGGGATGTGGGAGGTTGGTTTTGGGAAAAGGTCGTAAATAAAACACTTCGAGCCGAGCTAGATGAAGCTTGACCGGAAGTCTGAAGTGGCGCCAAATCAGGATATTCGTTTCTAATGGGGGTGGGTTCTGGTTCCGGAAGGGGAGATTTAGTACGAGGGGGGGTGGATCCTGTACTGGAGGAGGAAGCGGAAGTGGATGAGGGTAATGAGGGGAGGGGTGCAGGACTTCCTGCGTTTGCGTCACTTCCTCTTAACGGAAAGTAAGGAGGCGGCAAAGGGATCTCGGACTCAGGGGGCGTGTCCAAAATGGGCCTAACACCAGTCCTAGTGGACGAACAAGTCCTAGCTACCATGAGGCGACACTGCTCCTCGTGGCATGTCTGGAGCCATTTTGGCGAGTCATTTACGGCCTGTCTCCAACAGTCAATATAAGGAAACTGGCCGTAAAGTTCAGGCCTACCTGATACAGCCACGTGTAAGCGCTGTACCAGAGTTAGATCCAAACTGCCACGTGGCGGCCATGCCGCAACCAAAGTAGGCCACTCCCTAGTGCACAAAGTAACTAAACGCACAGGAGACATCTTAACCCCAAAATCACAAGTTTTGAATCCCTTTTTAAAATTCTTCACCATACAACCTAAGGGATCCGGAATCGTTGACTGCGACGCACCCATACTTAACAATGGAACGTCGTCGACAACGAATACTATACACGCGTACTATTCAACAGTCACACCCGTTTCCTCTGGCAACAGCACCACGTGGTACGGTTACCAAGTGAAACGTACACAATAACACAATAAACACTCAGGGAATTCCCGTACACACACAGCTGTTACACCAGTCACTATATAATCAATATTATGCCCTTTGGCGTAACTATACAGTCACCCACGCTATAATTCTCTATATACGAATTACCCGTCTATAACACACCCAGTAACATCGTCTTTTACAAATAGCGGTTACAGTACGGTTAGCATAGGTCAAAGCACAAGTTAAGGTCACAATACAATTATTAGTGGTTATGGTGTTAAACATGCATTAGACGACAATGATTAGTACTTATATACAATGTCAGTAAATATACAGGGTTATGGTACCGTGCACTATGATACAGCAACACACTATTAACACTCTCGCTAGACGGCTGAGCTCGCGCTATCTAACAAGATATACACTTTACTAAAACAATCGTTAACACATTTACAATTCCCAACTAAACTATTGGCCAGTACCTTGAATGGACTACCTAAAACTATATACACCCGTTTTGGTTAGCCACACTGCCCAATCACCACATATATAGCGAGCTAGAGAACCGAATTTACACAGGCGCCTCTTAGTCGCACTATCAAAAGTCTAGTGGGTTCCAAATTTACACGCCTTCCCACTTAGCCCAGATAGGATGAGAACTAGCGAACCGAATTTACACAGGCGCCGCTTAGTCTCCCGGTCCCTCCGACCTAGCGAACGTAATATACACCCTAGAACGCTAGTCTAGACAAGACACCGGTGTCCGGCTAGGGCTATTTACACCAGAACCCCGCCTGACTAACCAAATCAAACGGTCTGACTAAAGAGCGTTCGATCGAGCGGTGCGCCTTCGCTCCTTCCCTCCGACAGAGGGGGCAGATACACAGATTCAAAACCCCTTTGGGCCTACCGCACAATCGGTATACCCCTAGTGGGTCCTGCCGTCTAAAACAGCAGTTGTCTTACCTCCTCGTTCCTGAACCTGAGTTCACACTCATCGACGGGGACACCCCAGCACTTCTCACGTAGAGGCCGATGATCTCCTGGACAACGGCCCAGTGGCGCCGAGACGAAGGGAGGTCCACGCAGAAGTTCAGGGGTGCAGCCGTAGAGAACGTGGGCAAAGATAGACCGTCTCACGCCTCTGCCTCTCAGCTACCGTTGAACGATGAGCTTCCCGGCCAATGCACCAAATGATACCGGAGAAACTGACGGAAGCGAAGCACAGAGAGATGGACACAGGTTTCTTCAGGAAGGAAGAGATTCTTTATTGGATCACCGATCGGGACTCAGAGGGACTAATGTCACCAAAATACAGCAAATTCTGAGCCCCGGACAATAGTGCAGGCTCCTTATATAGGCATATAACTCCTCCCATATTAAGCTCCACCCGCACATTCTCTTAACCAATCAACACAAATAAGAATTAACTTCCTGTTTGACCGCATGGCTTGTCCAGCACAATGGAGGAGGGGGAATACTATATCCTGTATTCTTGCACATGCTCCGTACACTACTGATCGTATCTTGCCTCGTGCAACCAACTGATCGATACGTCAGCATATGCACGTACACATGCCACGTGGTAATCTCGGCCTACTAAATTTATTTTTACCGAGATTCCACCACAATACGATATCCCAATATGGCGGAATTCAAACCGCAGCCAGATACTCAGCTGTTCAAATCACTTTATTCAAATAGTGCTCTGTGTCCAGCAGAGACCGTGCAGTGATATCCGCGTAATGAGAGAAAATCTGAAAGCGTTAAACACTAGTGTGGAATGAGGGGACATGCCAGCTGTCCTCACAAGAATCCCGTGGGCTTCAAACAGGCAGCACCCAAAAATAAGGTTCTAGCAGTATTGATAGGGTTAAAGGGGGACTGTCACGTCTTTGCAAATAACACAGCCATTGGTCTTTCAGCCAAATTTACTAATACTAAGTAAAAATGACTTAGTATTAATAAATTGTGCCCCTACTCGCTATACCGCGAGTAGGGGAAAAAGGAAACAAAAAAAAGAGTCCCCCCTCCCTGAGCGGCGGGTGGGGGCCCTAAAGTAAAAAAAGGGGGGAGGACCTATTGTCCTCCCCACCGGCCCCCACCCCTGAACGGCGGGTGGGGGCCCTGAATAAATATTGGGGGCTTTATAAGGGGGGGAGGACATTACCCGAAATTCGGCCGAATTTTTATTCGGACAGAAACGAATTGCACGTCTAATATATATAAATATAAATACTGGATTGGATTCCTCTGCTTTCTGTATATCATTGCTTATACAATGATTGACAGCTAGCCAAGATGGAGGACCTCAGTCCGCGGGTTTGGACTTCTATGTATCATTTTAGAAATTAAATACTGTACAAACACATATTTACGTAAAAAGTGGAACATGAATTATTACCTTATATAAAATCAGTGTTTAACTGATGTAAATTGTGTAAATGATGCAATAATTATATTTACATGCTCACATGCTTATGGGCCACATAAACCTGACTCCAAGTAGGAAAAGCTTTTGGGCTCCACCACACGTCAAGTGAAAATGATGAATAATCCAATGACAGTTTTAAACAAATAAAATATCACGGATTGTGTAATATGTTTATAGTGTATCAAGAGTGCGATAAGGTACATTAAACACACCATGCAAACCGGCTCTAAGTAGAGGGAGCTGTGTATTGACCATAGGGTAACACTCGCCCTCATTCTGCGTTAACATGGGAGGGAGAGGACTTTCCTTACATTTTCTGAGGTGATTCTTCAAGTAGAAATACATAAAGTGTCACAATAGTGCAATATGTATAGATACTGTGGTGCAAAGAACGGTGCACAATAATTAGGGGTAACACTCCCTTCCACACAAGCAAGTAGTTACTTCAGGCGGAATATATAAAAAAAAAAAATATATATATATATATAAACACACACAACAAACAAAATACAGAATCCAGCGCACTCGCTTATTCACTAAACAATGATTTCAAATCTCAGAGATTGTAATAGTTTTATTTAAAAACACCTCACCTAGTCAACAAATAATGGGGGTTTAGTTACATTATATGATCATACATAGCATAAGCCTGCCACAACATCAATGTAACCCATTCTTGACAGGTCCTACTCTAGCAGCCTAATGCTTGCTCTTATGAGATTAACCCACTTACTCCTACGACTCTCTACAGACAGGGCCATACTGGCCTACCGGGATACTGGGAAATTTCCCGGTAGGCCACCTACGATCAGCCGCAACTGATTGCGTGCTTCTGTGACCAGCCGCGGCTGCAAGAGCTCCTTGATGTCCATGTGATGTCATATCCAGCGGCTGCACGGCGCCGGCCCTACAGTATGCAGAGTGGCTGGCTGCTGTCAGAGAAGGCTAGCCACTCCCCTTTCCTCTGGCTGCAGTATAGCCTGCTTGAGCACAGAAGATCGTGGAACTGGAGGATCTGATAAAACAACGGGTCATCGTGAGGTAGGGTAAAAGGGGACTGGGGGACCTTCCGGTATTGCATTAAACTGGGGGTAGGGTGAGGGGGTGATGTATTAAATTAGGGGAGGGGGTTAGGAAGGGCAGTGTATTGAATTGCGGGAGCAGGCAGGGCCAGATTAAGAGCCCAGTAGGCCTGGTGCTGAAAAGTATGATGGGCCTAAATACAGAATCTTATCGATCAAAAAACTTAAACAGTCATACCTCTCAAGCGTCATGTATCTGATGGAGTTGGTGATGGAGGGAAACTCAAAGAATGCAGCTATAAGAAAACACAAGCCCTATGCTGATCTCTCTCTAATTAATGCTTTCATCTTGCAAGTAAATCCATACCCCCTAACAGCAGTGTCCAGTGAAGCAGGAAGTCAATGGGCGGGGTAAAAGGGTGGGCCACTGGCGCAAATCATGTGACCAGAACTGCCAAAAGGTGGCGAGCATGCCCAAAAAGGGGGCATGTCTGTCCAAACAATTGGAAGGACAGCCTGGCATCAGTGACCCTATGTATCACAGTGACAGTGTCCCCATGTCGCTCAGTCCCCTAGTCTCCCAGTGTCTGTGTCCCCATTTCTCCCAGTGTCTCAGTGTGTCCCATGTCACTAGGATACTAGGGGACACTGAGAGACATGGGGACACAGTGAGACATGGGGAAGCTGAGAGACCCGGGGACACAGACACTTGGGGACACTGGGTGACATGGGGGCACTTGTGGATACAGACATGGGGACACTGGGAGACATGGGGACACTGAGAGAAATGGGGTCACAGACACGGGGACATAGACATTTGGGGAAACTAAGACACTAGGGATACAGAGACATGGGAACACAGACACTTGGAGACTAGGGGACACAGTCACTAGGGACATTGCCTGGGAGGCATGCATGGGGACACAGACACTTGGGGACACTGGGAGACATGGGGGCACTTGTGGACATAGACATGGGGACACTGGGAGACATTGGGGCACTTGTGGACATAGACATGGGGACACTGGGAGACATGGGGACACTGGGAGAAATGGGGACACAGACACTGGGAGACATGGGGACACTGAGACACTAGGGACACTGGCTGGGAGACATAGGGACACTGGGAGAGTTGGGGACACAGAGACATGAGGACACATACACTGGGAGACTAGAAGACACTGAGACACTAGGGACACTGACTGGGAGACATGGGGACACTGGGAAACATGGAGACACTGTGTCCCTAGTGTCTCCACGTCCCAATGTGTCTCCCTATGTCTCACAGCGTCCCCATGTTTCCCAGTCTCCCCAAGTGTTTCAGTGTCCCCAAGTGTCTCAGTTTCCCCACGCCTCCCAGTGTCCCCTAGTGTCTCATTGTCCCCATGTGTCCCCTAGTGTCTGTGTCCCCATGTCTCCCTGCTGCCTTTCCACTCATCCCTGACTTCCCTGAGCTGTAGTCTGTCTCTCCAGGCTGGAAACTGCTGTCTGGACTATCTGTGCTGTGTAGCAGCTCCCCTGCGGATCAGTGAGTAGAGAGAGGCAGAGAGGGATATGCTGTAACTTCCTGTCCCTGCCTCTCTCCATACACAGTGACCCCTACTGGCCAGTGCTGGTATTGCAGAGTAATCTCAGTTTATACAAATGCCGGTATTACTGCAATCTTAAATACCGGCTATGCCTTAAAATACCAGTCAGGTGGCAAACCTAACAGTAGTGTGTAAAAATTTAAAAATGTAATATATATTAAAGTAGAGATTGTAGCCGTATTAGTCCAGTGATGTCAATGTAAAATCATTTTTTTTACACACACACATATATATATATATATATATATATATATATATATATTTTAAATGGGCCTATTCCATGGGTCTGGGCCTGGAGCTGCAGCTCCATCAGCCCCTATGTTAATCTGGCCCTGCCGGCATATAACTTTGAACCGGGTCCGTGTGGACCAAGAGGTCTCGCAGATTTTTACTGTGGCAAAACCAACCTCGCCACTGTGCACTGGAGAAGCCTGGTTGCTCGCCTGCTCCCTTTAGACTATGGCCCTGCAGTTCAAACCTTTATTTTCCCTGCAGAAAGGCTTATCGTGCCTTTCTGCCGGGGTGTTCGGTAGATTCAATCTACCGAACAAAGTACCGATCGATGGACCACCTGGGAACTGGAGTGTGCCGTCGATTGACCACCCAGCAGCTGCGGTTAACCGCAGCTTAATTGACGAATGCTGGGTGGCCTTTGTTCGTCAAACGAACACGTGGCGGCGGCCATCTTAAACTCCTGAACAGCGGGGTTTTGCGTCGAGTGTCTGGAACTAAAATCGGACACTCGACTAGGCAAACACTGCTGAGACCTCCAGACTTCCGTGTGATTAAACTCAGATTCTGCTTGACCCTCAAAACGAAGTGTTGTCTCATTATTGGGGGAATTGGATTGGATGCTGACTGCCAGGAGTGTAAACCTTTCGTAAGGTTTTTCCTGTTCGGCTATTTCCAGTGTTCCTGTGTTTTCATTTCGGGAGATTGGTGTTTGTAGTAGCTGTCGGTGTATCTGGAAAGGGGAATATCGCCTAAACGGTTTTTGACCTCTTGTGTGCAAAACGGTTCGTTACATTTACTTTTTTTTTTTAGCAAAAAAATTATGAAGGTTGTTTTGATATTCCAATGCTTTGTAACTGTTTTGCACAATTTGGTGCTGGCTATATTGAATACCATTGGAAATAGTGTTCTTATGGTTTTAGTTTGCAACGGTTTCTCAATGTCTAATGCTTTATTCCTTGCATTTCGGGGGGATTTATCCAGTACTTTGTGTGTATATCTCCTTCGTAGGAATTTATCATACATTTCATACAGTCGTATTTCACATTGGGCCTCTCTCGAATTGTTTCTTATTACTTATTAGAAATTGAGAGTGTGGTAATGAGTCCTTCACATGTTTGGGGTGTGCACCTTCATAATGAAGCACTGTGTTGCGGTCTGTCGGTTTTGAATATAGCTGATATTCAATCCTCCCTTGTTCGAGTATAATCTCCAAATCTAAAAATTTTATTACTTGTGTGTTGATGTTCGAGGTGACTCTGATGGGAGTTGGTAGCGTATTTATATACTCCACAAAGTGCCGTGATTCTTCTATGTTGCCTTTCCACATGATCAGGATGTAATCGAAAAATATACTTTTTTTTTTTAAATGGTACATGTATGTGTTAGCATACATGGGGGCCATCGAAGTACCCACTTTCTGTAAATGCCATTTTGTTTCAAAATGGAAATAATTAATCCTTAGCGCAAGAGAAAGAAGTTCCAAAACGTATTCAGTTGGCGGCCCTTGATATTGCTCTGTTTCCCTCATTGCATCGATCCTTTCTTCATGGGGGGTCACTGTGTATAAACCACATCCAGTGTCATTCGAATGATGTTGTCATCTACTCGTTTCAGTTTCTTTAGTTCTTCAAGAAGTTGGCCTGTATCTTTAGTGCACGTTGAAATACCATTCACTGGCTGTTTAAAAAGATAATTGAGATTTTTTGCTATAGGCTCCAAAATTCCACCCACAGCTCAAACTATTGGACGTCCAGGAGGTTTGATGGAACTTTTATGGACCTATGGAAGCGTGTAGATGACTGGAGAACGAGGGTTACTCTTGTATAGAAATTGATATAGTTTTAAATCGATATAACCTGCTGTTAATCCAAATTAAAGGATCTCATAGATCTTTTATGATATCTCCATAGTGGGTCCCCCTTTAACAATTGGTAAGTACTTTCATCACACAGTTGTCTGTATATGTCTGATGCATATTCATCATAATCCTGTATGACAATGCCACCACCTTTGTCTGACGGCTGAATCGTGATAGATGGGTCGTTGGATAAGCGTTGAATCATTTCCCGTTGTCTCCTAGACAGGTTGGAATGTTTAGTCTGATGTGTAGAAAGCTTTCCATCAGATTCATATTTTACTGTAGATATAAATGTTTTAATTGAGGTGTGGCATGTTGGTGGGTCAAATTTGCTTCTGGTCTTGAACATATTTCTTGGATCTTGATTATTGGTCATTGGATTATTTATCTGTGATTTATGGAAAAAATCCTTTAATCTTAACTTTCTACCAAATTTAAATAGTTCAACATCATTGGACTATTTGGCGATGTCGTGCGTGATGTAGTTGTGGTGGTGAAAGGGTTAAACTTCACTATTTGTCTGCACTAGACCGGAAATAATGATAACATTCCCCTTAATACCACTCACACTTGAAGAATGATAATATTAATATTACTATTTTAACGCTGCCACCACCAAGACAAATGGGGTGCCTTGGTCCCCCAGGTAACTTAATAATAAAAACCCACCAAATACAACTTAGCACAATATTTAAGCAATTGCAAAACGCTAATTAGTCTCTTTAGGTAACGTGATTCTTTACCAGACAAAGGCAGAACTTAATAAAGGAATATTTATTATGAGAAAAAAATAGTCACAGTGCATACAAAAATATAGATGACTGTGACAAACGTCCATTTGCCACTGGGCATTGGAGAGGACTGATCGCTTGCCTCCTGCCCTGCGACTATGGCCCTGGGATGTATTGCCCTTTAAGAACTGCATTTTGGCATAATGGATTTGTATAATGCTGTTCCTGGCCCTTTAAATACTTTGGAGCAGTGTTACAACTTTTAAACTGGCACTTCATCGAAGTGCCGAAGTCGTCGAAGTGGCCGCCATTCGACAAACGAACACGTGGCGGTGGCCATTTTAACTTATTCGAACGCAGTCAGCGGTGTGTGCAGCCAAATCTATGGAACTGTTTTTGGCTACCCAATTGCACGAACACCGCTGACCCGTACCTTCTTCGACACTGCGGCTGGAGACTAAGTCCCGTTCGAAGATTCAGTCATTTTCTCGGTGTAAAATAGACCGACCGCACAGCCCAAATCCATGGAACTGTTTTGGGCATGAAAATGTGCTTGCGGTCGGTCAAAAGTGACTTATACCTATCTCCCGGACGGCTGAACGGATTCGAATGATTTTTGGGTATGTTTGTATTTGGAATGTGCTGATTAAAAAACTGTTATTAATATTCGATGTATGGTTTTAGAGTTATGAAAGTTGGGTAAAAATTATGTTTAAATTGTACGGATAATTGGGTTACTTCTCAGGCTAAGGGGAGGGAATCTGTGGCATGTAACCATTGTGTGATTGGGTAATGTATAATTGTATGTGGGCGTCTCCCTTGCATGGGAGAATTGCATAAAAGCAGAGTGTGTGCCATTAAACCTGAGTTCTTCTTGACCCTCAACATGTAGTCTTGTCTCGTGATTGGTGGGGACAGCGATATTCACACTAGGGATTGCTATGCTCTGCATACTCCCTTCGGCTTTAATCACTTAGCTCTTTTAAGAGCTTGTTCTTGTTACGCTCTCCTTGGAGGAAAGGTCTTTCCCACACGGTCCTGGATGCTGGAGGTTCATACAGGGTGGAAGGAAGACGGCGAGACTCCAGTCAAGCTACGGCGGTTGTGGAGTCTGCGGTGGTTGTGGTGTCGTCTGCAGGGCTTGGAGTCCTCAGGAAGCGCTAGGAGCATCCGTCAACAGAAGGCGTCCGTTACAATGACAATCAAATTAGTTACACCAACAACAGATAAAAAAACAAAAGGGATAAAATGCCAGAAGTCCTAATCACTTACTCAGGTTTTCAAAGAAAAACCTCTGTCTCTGGTAAGAAAGGTGGTGACTCACTTAGAAATAGATTCCGGCCCCCAAGCAAATACAAATATATATCTCAGTATCATTGGATATATACCCTGTGGATTACCAAGCCTCACCCAGAGGTGGAGATAAGGCATATAGTAACTATAAGTGACCACCCCCTTGTGTTCCAGACCAACATCAATTCAAATGGAAAGGTTTGGTTCTATCTCCTCTTAGGTACTTGCCACAGAAGTAATAATTGCATCTATGAATTTGTTACAATTTTCCCAATCCATAATTATGCATGTCACACTCCTTACTTGTGACCCAATATAGCAGACATCACAATCCCTTCCCCTATGGTTAAGTTACGCAAATCATGTTTGGGTTTTATTAGAAGCTTGTGCTGATCACATTCCAAATATAACAAAAATGAGGCTTACTTATTATTCTATGGGGTAAATGTAAATGTTTCTTTCTTTTGGATATGATACTGGAACACAAGGCTTGTTTGAAATATAATGATCATTAACATATCAAAGAAATAAAGTCATCATTTAAAAGGTACAGGCCATATGGCTGAAGTCAGCTAGTTTATATTTAAACCAGACTACCAGGCCACTTATGTGTGACTTCTCACACCTTGTCTTTGATTAATCAAAGGATCAAGTCATATGACCAACCATCTGACTCCTTTCACATTCTGTGCAATTTATATTATCCCTTCTGTCATCTGACCTTGCAACCAAGTGGCCAATTCATATATGCGCTATACAAATTACATTAAATGGCAATATTCTATAATGCAACAATGAATTATGCACCCTTAGCGTGACATTGGCTGCATAAACAAAGTGATTTAATTCCTAAAAGGCAGAGAATTGAGCAGGGGCATGATATAAACATGAAAACTGTCATGCCCCAAGCAACTAAATATTAGATTGGGCATAAGATTTTATGCCAGCAGTTTTGCTAGCAAATGTATAAATTACTAGGATAAAAATCTGTTTTACAATCATTTTCTTCTCTCCCAGTGCCAAGGCATTGACTGACAAAGGAGAGCAGAAAATACCTCCGACATGAGTTCCATCTGCTCTCCTTCCAGGGCAACCACAGCGCTGCGGTTGTTATGGAAACTCCCTAGTCGGCACTTCTAGTGCCGACTGGAAGTATAGAAATGGGTGACGTATCCCCAAACAGGGCAAGTCAAAGAGGAACAGAGGCGGATTGGAGGATGATCCGGACATGGTTGTGCTGGAACAGGGAACACGTGAGTAAATATTTATACACCACGGAGCTTTGTGATGTATGGCGTTTTCCATGTATATGGGAGCAATTTAATGCAAGTTAAATTATTCATAACAGGCTCACTTTAAGCTGAAGTTGTTTTGGTGCCTGTAGTGCAAGCTGAGCCTCAGCCTACCATACAAAATATAAAAAGGTAGATGTTTTTCAAACTTTGATTGGCTCATGAATTCGTCAGGCGAATGAAACTAGCCAGATATTATTGTTGTAAATATGATGCATGTAAAAGAGCCTGGCAGGCAACATTTTAATCCGAAATTATTAAAATGTATTTAATCTGGCATTGATTAAAATGTTCTCTTAATACCACAGTCGATGGTTTGTGGAGACCGGACCCTTTTATTAGGCTTCACACTGCACCCACTAGAACTGGCCAAACTATCACTAGCTAATAGGATGTCATGTCATAGAGAGGGCCCTGGTACATTATTTTATTGAGCCCCTGTCCATCATAAAAGGTAGATCCCCTTACAACTCTCACAACACTTTGTCTACCATTTGGCCATCCGCTCAGGGTTGTATTTAGCACTTAGCAGTGTTTGTGTGTTTGCATGCGAGCATGTTTTTGTATGGAGTATGTGTGTATGAATCTAGTTGCGTACTTGTGTGTAGTTTTGGCATCTGAATGCTGAAATGCATACACTTATACACATACACTGCCACACATGCAGATACACACATGACACATAACACATACTGATACATACACTGACATGCATACAGATACACAGACACACACTTACACATAATTACACATAGGTACACACAATAAAAACAGACACTGACACACATGCAGTCACAGATAAACACTGCCAAACATGCAGATGATACACAGACACACACAATGACACACAGACAAAATGACACATATAGATTCACAAATATACAGATACACAAATACAGGTACACACGCTGGACAAAATGTATACTTTTTTAGCCACCCTCCCATTTCCTGCCTTTTGGATGTGGGAGCTTGGCTTCCCTGGGGTCCAGTCTATTGGCTAAGGCTATTGGTAGTTAGGGGCCGGCTTTCTCTTCTGCGCTGTGCTCTTGTCTCCCCTGGCATGGCTCCATAGAAGCTCTCACTTGGTCCTAGCGATGCCATTATTAAAGGGGCCTAGTCGCGCTATTAAGGCACTACAGCGCATGACAGGTAGATGCCCACCAAGTGGCTCTAAGTGCATTATCCCTGTAATTCAAGGGAATTTTGATACAATGTCACACAGCTTCCTCTAGATTTTTGCCACCAGATTGTCACCATTACCCTATTTTATTAACTTGCTCTAATTATTCAGGTTTCAGTAAACCCCAACTTAGAACAGGGACATTGGTATTCAATCTGACGGAAAATATCAATTTAAACAAAGCAAACAGCGCAATATATACACAGCGTTTCAGATTTCATGAACACATACCCCGTGTACAGCTTTTCTTTATTTTGTCGAACATTTTTATTGAATTTGTTTGCTGTAAACACAGACATGGCTAACCAAAACCAGAAACTGTGGATAATTGGCAGAAACATTTCAAATTTGAAAACAGAAAAAAAAAAAATAAACACTCTCCAACTTTACTATTTTGATCTCAGTTTTCCACAATCCCGGTTTCATTTGATTGGGTTTATGGAATATGTTTCTCAGCTCCCAGCAGCCGACCTGTTATCACAATGAATGCATGTAATTGTTAAATAAGCTGACAGTAGAAAGATCACTATCAGCTTACTGACAGCTCCTCGCACAGCTTGTTGTAGATAGCAGTACGGTGTAACAGCCATATGTATTCTCCTTATTTTAACAAAAAATACAAGTACAGGACTTCTTGCAAAGGTAAACCTGGAACGTCTTCATCTTATCTCGGTAACTACTAGCAACACAAAATCTATTGTGAGATATATCACATCTTCCACGTTTGTAAAGTTAGGGATTACAACGGAATCAGGGAATTGTTTCATTTGACCTAGTCTGGCATGTATTATGTGAATACGGCGTTCAGTTCATTGGAATAAATTAATTTAAATCAAATAACTGGATAATTGAGTAATTTGAATAAATTGTTAATACGCACAATGAATAATAAATGTGGCTACTTGGACCACACTCCTTTCATTCTTTAATTTCATGGGAACATAAACATTAGCTGAGAACTGAAGATACTGCAAGTTTATTACCTATCTCTTTGATTCCATTGCTTAAAAATATAGAATGATAAAATAATGCTCAGGATTATTAAAGGACAAAAACACATAAATACTAAAATAACGGGATGAGCTGATGCTCTCAGCCTTTGAGGTGGCCTTGTATTGCAGGACAGCGAACAGAAGTTCTGTATCTTCGGCGATGGTTGTGGAGGCCGGGAGCACCTCACGGTGGCCACAGGTGAGATGGCAAACAACGAAAAAATGGTATGACTGCTTACAAGGGGGGTTGTTAGTGGTCAGCTTGCTGTTGTGGTCATGGTGATTGGAGTGTTCATTTTATCAATAATATTTAATTTTATCTCCCCACCCAAAGCACACATTAATACAATAACCAACTTTAGCCTGCCCATTTTACTGCCGTGGGTGGCTGACGCCGACAGGGCTTGCACTAAACAGAGTGAGGGAGGCTTTGCCTAGCTTGTACTGTATCAGAGCCCACCGTCCAGAACGTGCGGTCAGAACCCACTTGGGGAGCAGACATACTGCATTTCCCATCGGATCACCAGGGAACCAGATTCCCCTCTCCCTGTCCCAGGGTAAGCCGCGGGGGGTGGAAATACATTTTAGTATATACCCCGCATTACAGCCCCTATGGCCAGGTTTGGGTTAACATAGAGCTAAAGCTGGAGGCCCATGCACATGGAATAGGCCCATTGACAACAAAAAAAAACTTCACATGATCTTGCTTTGTGCTGAGGAGAATGAATATGGGATTATAATAGGAGGGATGTAGGGTTATAAAACTTGTGTGAACTGACGGAATATGAATGTGTTTATGTAAAGCGGCCTTTGCGCACTGTGTAAATGCTCTTGCTGCTTCGGTCTCTCTGACTCTGCAAGTCCTAGTGGCGTTGCTGGGGGGCCCCGGAGAGGGCTATGGCCCGTGCCCCCCCAAATGCAGGCACTGTATCAATGGCAATGTGTGTTTTTTTAATATTCCCTGGTGGAGAATAAATCCTCCACCCAGGATTATAATAAAAAAAAAAAAAAACACATTGTGTCAGGGGCGAGGCTTACCGTGTAGCAGGGTGGGGTCAAATGATGGTGGAGGAAGGGCTAACGGTGCCCAGAAGACATCGGTGGAGGTAACTGCTGCACAGGAAGAAGTCCCTGCTTCCCCAATATCCAGACTCCAGGAGCTGCACTGCCTCCCCTCCAGCCCATAATGGATAAAGGGAAAGTGTGTGTGTGTGTGTCGCTGTGTGACTGTCTGCCTCTGTGTGTGTGTGGCTGTCTGCCTGTGTGTGTGTGGCTGTGTGCCTATGTATCACTGTAACTGTGTGTGCATCACACTCTGCGTGTGTGTGATTTTTCGAACAGGGCACCTAAAGGCCAAGGTCGGCCCTGACTCTATCTATCCTAAAGTACCCGCATGGACGTCCCCGTGCTTCCTCCTGTTTTGGAGGAAGCAGGTTATGGATCCCAAAGTCAGGAGACTGCAAGCACATGAAAAACGGCGAGGGAGCTGTAATCCTCCTGCTCTGCTCCCTCGTGCGTGCCATCTACTGATGCCGGGAGCTGGAATATAATGTCTTATTCTGGCTCCCTGCATCGGTAGACGGCGCGCAAGGGAGCAGAAGGATTACAGCTCCCTCGCCGCTTCTGATGTGCTCACAGCTACCCGCCTCACAGCAGACCCACTAGACCCCAAGTACAGATACACTCCAGCTTTTCCAAAGGTAGGGTGGCTAGGTGGACAAATTAAAATAATATTAATTAGTAATTTGTGAGTGTGTGAGAGAGAGAATGCGTGTGTGTGTCTGTCAGTGAATTTGTGAGTGTGTGAGAGAATGTGTGTGTGTGTGTGTCTGTGTATGTCAGTGAATTTGTATGTGTCTGTCTCACATAAGTGAGAGTCTGTGCTTGTCATTGAGTGTTTGTGTGTGTGTGTCAGTGAGTATCTGTGTCTGTCAGTGAATGTGTGTATGTCAAATCGGTGTGAGTCAGTGTCTGTCAGTGACGTCTGTGTGTTTGTCATTGAATGTGTGTGTGACTGTCAGTGTGTATCTGCCAGTGTATCAGTGAATGTGTGTGTGTGTGTCTGTTCGTGAGTGTGTAGGTCAGTGAGTGCATGTGTCTCTGAGAGTGTCAGGGCTCCGCGGGCAGCTGTGAGGGGAGGTCTCTATGTGACCTGTTGTGGTCTTTGATACCTGAATTTCTTTTTGCTCGTGTGTCTCTCTAGTTACCGTATATTTGGCTTGTTATTCCGATTCTCCTGCTTTCTCCATTTCTTTGACCTCGACTTGTTTCTCGTTCTCCTGGTTTCTGGCTCCCTCTACTTGGCTTGTCTCCTGACTATTCTTAGTGTGCTTAGCCCGGCCATTCTAAGGACTGGAACTGCACTCTTTACTATCTGTGACCTGTTAGCGTGTTAGGTTCCCCGAATCGTGACAGAGAGTGTGTTCGTATCAGTGAACGTGTGTGTTAGTTAAACAGTATGTGAGACAAAGACTGTCATTGAGTGTGTATCAGTGTCGGTTAGTCTGCCCATCCACACTGTCATCCCCACACCCTGCCCCCCCACTGTGGCGGCTTTCTACACCCTGCCTCCCATACTGTCACCTTCCTACACACGGCCCTGCTATACAGTAACCTTACTACACACTGTCCCTCCCCTTCCAGCCCACAGGTAAGAGGCAGGGAGGGTGGTTAAGCCAGATTAAATTTAAACAGCTCATCATCCCCCCCCCCCCCCCAGTATTTATCCAACACTACATAGACACTACTACGTGCACATCCACTAGACACACTGCAACCATAACACAAACACTAGTTACACTACACAAACACTACATCCACTACACACACAATACAAATGACATCCATGACATGGAAGAAAGGGGGAGAAAAGACATGGATTCTATAATCCATGGGGTAGATGTGAGCTTCAGTACGGCTACGTCTGAGGTGTGATACATTACCTACCTGGCTGAGTCTGCAGAGGGATTAAGGGAGTGTGTGTATATACACACCCGTTTTAGAACTGCCCCCCTACTTTTGTCCCTGAATACTAGAGACGCCACTGACTGCGACATGTCCCCTTTCTTCTTCTACACTCACTACATCCACCTATTCTCTGTCCCAGACTGCATACTGGGAGCTTGCTAGTAAGAAGTTAAGGAGACAAGTGAATGTTAGGGGACAGTCCTCTCTCAGTCTCTGCCAGGCATTAATGTTCTTCGGGACCCTTTCCTCCTATAAACAAACTAGCGAAGACTCTCATACAGGGTTTTTCACTAACGAGAGAATTGTCATGAATTGAAACAGAATTTCCAAATATGTAAAAAAAAAAGAAATGAAAATATCCTCAGTCAAAACAGAAATTTGGCTTTGACTACTGATATACACTGGATATGTGAAACACTTGGCAAATATTCACTATCCAAAAACTGTAACAGAACCCCTCTGTGTTCGTTCGCGGGATCTGTACTTTATGTGAACTGCTCATTCGTTTCAAAACCTTTGTATGAACTGACTGCCATAGACTACCATACAATCTGTTCAAAAGTCCCGAATTATCTACCGATAAGGTAAAAAAGAGCCTACCACCTACAGGTACTGACCGCACAGAGACCAGAGAGCCCAACAGTACTACCGATGGGAACCCTCAGTGAGCAGAAAAAGGTACCATTTGCTGCATTTAAAGCATACCAAGAGACTGATGGAGAGATAGATGAATATTTGGGCGATTTTCAAAGGCAATGTGCGCTACATCAGGTGCCGCCCGAGGAATAGGTTACAATAGGTTCCGACCACCCAAATGATAAGTGTGTTCCCCATTAATGTTCACAACAATGTTGCTGTTTTGTAATTAGCACTCAATTCTGCGTATGCTTTGTTCTCTGGGTGGCCGCCGTTTCGGGAGACGAAACGGCGGCCATCTTAATCTCCCGAACAGGGGTGTTTGGTCGTCGAGTGTCTGGAACTCAAATCGGACACTCGACCAAGCAAACACCGCTGACACCTCCAGAGTACCAGAACCGATGGAAGGAAACTACCGAACGAGCTGCCGTTCGGTAGAAACACTAAGCTAAACATGGGGTTTCTAACGAACACCAGGATATCCACGGATAGCAAGCCATTCAGGACTTTGTATTCCACGAACAGAGACCGACCGCAAGGCCAAAACTTATGGAACTGTTTTCGGCTACTGTTGCCTGTGCGGTCGGTCAAAACGTTAAGTCCCTGTAACTCCCGAACCCCTGGTCCGATCTGGGTGATTTTTGAATATGTTGTTCACCCAGATCAGGGCTATCAGTGTTAGGATGTACCCCATATATTTGGGGTACATCCAGAACCTTGAGAAAATTGTGTACATTTTAATTGGGTTAACTGTTTATCTAAGAGGAGTGTATGTTTGTCATGTTTGTGTATTATATCATGCACACTGTAAGCATAAATATTTTAAATTAGCACGGATCTTTTCCTTTCTCTCTGACGGTTTAGTGAGTTTACCAGGGAAAGAGGCCTTTTCTTGAATCTATGCTTTGTGACCCTTCAGCTCAATTGAACATCGTACTTCAGGAGACGCTGTAATTGTATCCTATTTCCACTAAATTTAGACATAAGAATTCTGCATGTCTACATAGGTAATAAGCTTGTGTGGTGGAATCTCGGTAAAAATAAATTTAGTAGGCCGAGATTACCACGTGGCATGTGTACGTGCATATGCTGACGTATCGATCAGTTGGTTGCACGAGGCAAGATACGATCAGTAGTGTACGGAGCATGTGCAAGAATACAGGATATAGTATTCCCCTCCTCCATTGTGCTGGACAAGCCATGCGGTCAAACAGGAAGTTAATTCTTATTTGTGTTGATTGGTTAAGAGAATGTGCGGGTGGAGCTTAATATGGGAGGAGTTATATGCCTATATAAGGAGCCTGCACTATTGTCCGGGGCTCAGAACTTGTGGTATTTTGGTGACATTAGTCCCTCTGAGTCCCGATCGGTGATCCAATAAAGAATCTCTTCCTTCCTGAAGAAACCTGTGTCCATCTCTCTGTGCTTGGCTTCCGTCAGTTTCTCCGGTATCACTTGTACCACAAACCATAGACATACCAGCTAGCCTCAAAATAAGGTTTCACTAATTCCTCATACTGGAGTGAACATTCACCTTAGCAACTTCTTTTTGCTAACTATCTCCATATATTCTGCTATACAGAATTATAGTCTGGATTATCAACCACTAATAGATTCTCTTGAGGATCCCCCTACTGTGGCCATTATGAATAAAGCTTACATGTAAGGCAGGGCTCGAGTCCTGCAGGAACGCGTGGGAACGGCGTTCGTGCACTTTTCCCACAGCAGGAACGCCGTTCCCATTACTAGTCCTGCAGGACCCAGGGCTGGCACAAGCGGCTGCCAGAGCAGGGGGAGCACAAATCCGAATCCCCTGCCTCTGACTGGGGACTCGGATTTTTAAACTCACCTCTCCCCCTGCAGTCAGTGGAGTCGTCCAGCCTCTCCTGATGATGTCAGTAGGAGGGGGCGTGACTTTCTCTGCTCTTCTCACAGGACCGCTGGGGAGCAGAGGAAGCCACGCCCCCTCCTCCTGACATCATCAGGAGAGGCCGGCTTACTCCACTGACTGCATTCTGCAGGTTCCAGATCCTGTCCCACCCCTCCTGGCCCAAGGTAAGCCTCAGGGAGGGGGGAAGGCACTTTAGTTTTTTTTATCCCTTTCCTCAGTCCCTGTCCCCCTATTTAAGGCCCTGTCCCCCCTCCTCAGTCCCTGTCTCCCTCCTTAGTCCTTTTCCCCAGTCCATGCCCCCCTCCTCAAGCCCTATCCCCTTACTCAGTCCCTGTCCCCCTCCTCAGGCCTGTCCCATTCCTGAGTCCCTGTCCCCCTATTTAAGGCCCTGTCCCCCTCCTCAGTCCCTGTCCCCCTATTTAAGGCCCTGTCCCCCCTCCTCAGTCCCTGTCCCCCTATTTAAGGCCCTGTCCCCCCTCCTCAGTCCCTGTCCCCCTAATTAAGGCCCTGTCCCCCCTCCTCAGTTCCTGCCCCCCTCCTCAGTCCCTGTCCCCCTGTTTAAGGCCCTGTCCCCCCTCAGTTCCTGCCCCCCTCCTTAGTCCCTTTCCCCAGTCCCTGTCCCCCTCCTCAAGCCCTATCCCCTTACTCAGTCCCTGTCCCCCTTCCTCAGGCCCTGTCCCCCTTCCTCAGGCCCTGTCCTTTTCCTCAGTCCCTGTCCCCCTCCTCAGTCCCTGTCCCCCTCCTCAGTCCCTGTCCCCCTCCTAAGTCCCTGTCCCCCTCCTAAGTCCCTTTCCCGAGTCCCCCTATTTAAGGCCCTGTCCCCTTACTCAGTCCCTGTCTCCCTCCTCAGTCCCTGCCCCCCTCCTCAGTCCCTGCCCCCCTCCTCAGTCCCTGCCCCCCTCCTCAGTCCCTGCCCCCCTCCTCAGTCCCTGCCCCCCTCCTCAGTCCCTGCCCCCCTCCTCAGTCCCTGCCCCCCTCCTCAGTCCCTGCCCCCCTCCTCAGTCCCTGCCCCCCTCCTCAAGCCCTGTCCCCCTCCTCAAGCCCTGTCTCCCTCCTCAAGCCCTGTCTCCCTCCTCAGTCCTTGCCCCCCTCCTCAGTCCCTGTCCCTTTCCTCAGTCTCTGTCCCCCTCCTCAAGCCCTGTCCCCTTACTCAGTCCCTGTCTCCCTCCTCAGTCCCTGTCTCCCTCCTCAGTCCCTGTCTCCCTCCTCAGTCCCTGTCTTCTTACTCAGGCCCTGTCCCCCTCCTCAGCCCCTGCTCCCTTCATCAGCCCCTGCCCCCCTCCTCAGCCTCTGTCCCCCTCCTCAGCCCATGGCCCCTTCCTCAGCCCATGCCCCCCCCCCCCCCTCCTCCTAAGCTCCTGTCCCTCTTCCTCAGCCCTGCCACCTTACTCAGCCCATGGCCCCTTCCTCAACCCATGTCCCCCCCCCCCCTCCTCCTAAGCTCCTGTCCCCCTCCTCAGCCCCTGTCCACCTTACTTAGCCCCTGTCCCCCACTCAGCCCCTGTCCACCTTACTCAGCCCCTGTCCACCTTACTCAGCCCCTGCATACGAGCATCAGCCCCTGTCCCCCTCCTCAGTCCCTGCCCCTCTTCCTCAGCCCCTGCCCCTCTTCCTCAGTCCCTGCCCCTCTTCCTCAGCCCCTGCCCCTCTTCCTCAGCCCCTGTCCCTCTTCCTCAGCCCCTGTCCCTCTTCCTCAGCCCCTGTCCCTCTTCCTCAGCCCCTGTCCCTCTTCCTCAGCCCCTCAGTTCCTGTCCCTTTCCTCAGCCCCTCAGTTCCTGTCCCTTTCCTCAGCCCCTATCCCTTACCTCAGCCCATGTCCCCTTCCTCAGCCCATGCCCCCCTCCCCCCCCCCCCCCCCCCCCCACCCTCCTAAGCTCCTGTCCCTCTTCCTCAGCTCCTGCCCCCCTCCTCAGCCCCGTGCCCTTACTCAGCCCCTGCATACAAGCGTATAATTTTTTGGGGGGGAGCGGGGGGAGGGGGCGGGGAGTGGATCTGGGATGAGTTCCTGCACTTTTTTACCCAGGACTTGACCCCTGATGTAAGGGGATAGCGTTCAGTTTAATTCCCAGTCAGAGGAAAGCTTAACAGCTTTAGAACTTAGACTCTCTCATGTAGGTGTTTTTGGATAGTGAATATTTGCCAAGTGTTTCACATATCCAGTGTATATCAGTAATCAAAGCTGAATTTCTGTTTTGACTGTGGATATTTCATTTCTTTTTTACAGCTAATAAATAGCGGTTAACCCCAGACACCACTGGAGTGTCTATTTGGTGATAATATTCAGAATGGGAGGATTTGCACCATCAAAGTCACCTTAAATTGAATAACTCTAGAATTTCCAAATAGGTGAACTGGAAGCAAATCGGACGTCAAATGTTTACAATTCAGTTATTTTATCCTTAAAGTTGAAATTAATGACAATTGCCACGTTAGTAAATAACCATTACTGAATGTGTTATAGGAAAGCTAAGTGCTAAAACACTTTAATAGCAGTCAGTATTAACACCATTGTATGGTGAGAGTTTTAACACCCATCGGTTCTACGCTACACGGGTCAAAGAGGAACTCCGCTGTGCAGCACGCTCTGCATGTCACAGGAAGAGAGCTGTGTGCATTCAAAATAGATTGCATGCACGGCAGAATGTGTTGGTGTGCATTTACTAACAAACTACTGTCCTAACTAATAAAGAAAGTTCACCAACATCCGTTAAGGTCAGTTCGAAGGGTGAAATTATTTGTAAATTGTTCATTTAAAAAAATTAGACTAAAATCCTGACACTACCCTCTGGTGGGTTATAGAGAGAGAAAATAATGATCTAACCTCAAAAAAAAAAAGAGAATTGGGCGAGTACTCATTTTTCGCTAGAATCGTTAATAGACATTTACTAAAGCAGTTGTTTTACAAAATATCAGTATTCTTATCACAATTAAAATCTAACATATCAGGAGGTCAGTAGAATTAGATTCACAGCCGCCCCTTGTTATAACGTTAAATTAACCTTTTGATTCTGCAAGAAGAAGTGGTGGTCTGAGCCAATCATAGTGCTTCCCCATAGGATTGGCGAAGACAGTCAAGGATGCAGATCAGGGGCAGAGCCAGCACAAGTAGACACACTCCTGGCCAATCAGAATCTCCTCGTAGAAATTTATTGAATCAATTATTCTCTGAGGAAAGTTCAGTGTCTGCATGCAGAGGGTGAAGACACTGAATGTCAGTCAAATTGTGCAGCACTGCCCCAGGAAGGATCTCTAGCAGCCATCTGAGAAGTGGCCAGTGAAGTTATCACTAGGCTGTAATGTAAACACTGCATTTTCTCTGAAAAGATGGTTTACAGCAAAAAGCCTGAAGGGAATGATTCTACTCACCAGAACAAATACAATAAGCTGTATACTTTACATTAAGCTGTAGTTATTCTGGAGCCTCAAGTGTCCTTTTAAGTTTGGTAATAACATCTAGACCCAAGGTATATGCATTAACGAATTAGGGCCAAATTATTATTTCATATTTATACAGCATCCACATATTCCGGTTTGTTTGCTGGTTAATAACTCAAACTACTATTGTTCGTTAGAGGGGTCACCATTGGTATTTAGCATGAAATAGGTGATGAGCCTGAGCCAAACCCTGGTTTCACAGGACATCAATTTGTAGATAAAACTAAACCCATCCAAAGATAGAGGATTGCAACAGATCGAGAAGGAAACAAACTCCAGGAGTTCTTCACACAAAATGTCCCAGATCTTTATTTGGTTGTATAACCCAGAGAGAAACCGTTCAGACTGTGGTGCTCCAGCTCCCTCTGATGGCCATAAACAGTACAACCCTGGCACCGTCATAGCCGAGTGAGCAATAGTAGCAAGCACACACCCACCCCTCATTAATCACTGCAGGAACTAGACAGGGTGCAGGAGATCAGAACCCAATAAATCATCAATACACACCTTAGCAGATTAAACACACTCACATCAGGGCTGTAAGGGAGGTCAGGACTGAGGAAGGGGTACCCTCGGCCTGTACATTACAAGGAGAAAGAGATTCAAACCATTGATCTCACACCCATACTTGGATACATTGCACACTATATCATGTCCATAAAGAATAAATAGGAGGAGAAGAATTAAGCTGAATCATTGGAAAATTGGTTTCTAAGCTCACATTGGATACGTCTGACGTGATAAAAAGATAACTACAGATGTAGATTCAACGTCCATATGGAACACAGTATTAGGTAGACCACTGAAATGGCACAAGATTTGGTTTCTAGGTCCATATTGGAGACAGTGTTGCATAGAATCTGTGATATAGTACAAGACTTAGTTTCTGGATCCAGATTGGAAACAGTATTGGGTACAGTGTCTGATATGGTAGGAGGTTTGGTTTCAAGGTCCATATTGGAGATGGCATTACGTAGAGCCTCTGATATGGTACGACGTTTGGTTTATAGATCATCAGTTTTAAAGACCGTATTGGGTGCAACCTCTGGCAAGGTATCTGGAATTCTGGGGAATTTCCAGCAGGCTCTGTCCTGATTGTTGGATCGAGAAGTAAATAAAAAAGTTTTTTGCAGGTGAAATAGTAAAGTCAATCGATGTTTAAGATCCCCATGGCAGTGAGAGATACCAGAAGGAGCAAGCCAACTTGTGGCACGTTGGCACTACCCCGGAGTTTTGCATAATACTCTGCTACCTTCACATTTGGATTCCCATCCGTGACATTAAACCAGACCTGGAGACATTGCCCACTGCCACGTTTGTGGGTGGTGTACTTGTAGGAATTGCTCCAGACTGTCTCACAAAAATAGCTTGCGCTTCCATACACGTCACCAATTGTTCTGCATCGCGAGCCCTCCGGACACTTATTAATCCCTGTTGGAAAAGGGATTTGCCCATATATTAGACAATATCTTTTGTGATTAAAGCTTATCTAGTTGGCATGAAAAAACAGTAAATTCCATCTAATTACACAGTTTCAAGTTTTATCCCACAGGGGTCCATTAGTAAATAAGCTTCACCAGATCAACATTACCGCCAAGTTTCTATTTGGTTTGTACATTTTAATCTAGTGTCCCCATGTTCCAAGTGTCTGTGTCCCCTGGTGTTCCAGTGTGTCTCAGTGTTCCTAGTGTCCTAGAGACAAAGGGCCCCTGGGAGACATGAGGAGATAAGGCACATGGGGAGACATGGGGACACAAGAAGACATGGGGCATTGAGACACTGTGATACATAGGGACACTGGGAGACAAGGGACACAAACCTGGTGGCACTGGGAGACATGGGAGCACTGGGAGACCAGAGGACACAGACACTGGGCGACATGGGGGCACTGGGAGCAATCCATCTATACAGCAGAATCAAACTAAGTAGTTTTTTTGGTGATTTTACAGCATTTTCTCTTGTGATTTACATCATGTGATGAAGGGGAGGGCTGGCAGCCTTAGTCCTGGGGGGCAAATCCAGTCAAGTGGCCCATTGCACCACTGAATCAGCTCACTATAAATGCCCACCTTTTCCTGGTTTTATAATGGATATTGATGTTATGAAGCAAGGCAAATACAATACAATGTGGTTTATGTGGGGGTGATGGTGGGAGGGGCTGATGGCGAGAGGGAGGGATGGAAGGGAGAGGGTTAATGGCGAGAGGGAGGGATGGAAGGGAGAGGGTTAATGGCGAGAGGGAGGAGGGAAGGGAGAGGGTTAATGGCGAGAGGGAGGGAGGGAAGGGAGAGGGTTAATGGCGAGAGGGAGGGAGGGGTTAATGGCGAGAGGGAAGGGAGAGGGTTAATGGCGAGAGGGAGGGAGGGGTTAATTGCGAGAGGGAGGGGTTAATGGCGAGAGGGAGGGGGTTAATGGCGAGAGGGAGGGAGGGGGTTAATGGCGAGAGGGAGGGAGGGGGTTAATGGCGCGAGGGAGGGAGGGGGTTAATGGCGCGAGGGAGGGAAGGGGTTAATGGCGCGAGGGAGGGAAGGGGTTAATGGCGCGAGGGAGGGAAGGGGTTAATGGCGCGAGGGAGGGAAGGGGTTAATGGCGCGAGGGAGGGAAGGGGTTAATGGCGCGAGGGAGGGAAGGGGTTAATGGCGCGAGGGAGGGAAGGGGTTAATGGCGCGAGGGAGGGAAGGGGTTAATGGCGCGAGGGAGGGAAGGGGTTAATGGCGCGAGGGAGGGAAGGGGTTAATGGCGCGAGGGAGGGAAGGGGTTAATGGCGCGAGGGAGGGAAGGGGTTAATGGCGCGAGGGAGGGAAGGGGTTAATGGCGCGAGGGAGGGAAGGGGTTAATGGCGCGAGGGAGGGGTTAATGGCGCGAGGCAGGGTTAATGGCGCGAGGCAGGGGTTAATGGCGCGAGGCAGGGGTTAATGGCGCGAGGCAGGGGTTAATGGCGGGAGGGAGGGAAGGGGTTAATGGCGCGAGGGAAGGAAGGGGTTAATGGCGCGAGGGAGGGAAGGGGTTAATGGCGCTAGGGAGGGAAGGGGTTAATGGCGCGAGGGAGGGAAGGGGTTAATGGCGCGAGGCAGGGGTTAATGGCGCGAGGCAGGGGTTAATGGCGCGAGGCAGGGGTTAATGGCGCGAGGCAGGGGTTAATGGCGCGAGGCAGGGGTTAATGGCGCGAGGCAGGGGTTAATGGCGCGAGGCAGGGGTTAATGGCGGGAGGGAGGGAAGGGGGGGGACAGTGGCGTACACACAACTCATGGGGCCCCGGTGCGAAAAC
Organism: Pelobates fuscus; assembly: GCF_036172605.1. NCBI lineage: Eukaryota > Metazoa > Chordata > Amphibia > Anura > Pelobatidae > Pelobates > Pelobates fuscus. The sequence goes on from NC_086317.1 coordinate 487,531,437, forward strand.
TAATCCGTGGCCCCCCAGCGCTTACTCTGCGCGGGCCGGAACACCTGGCGGTGAGCACCTGGTCGCAGGGGTCGACCGCGGTATGTACGCCAGTGCATGCATAAACACATACACTTAACCCCTTAAGGACCAAACTTCTGGAATAAAAGGGAATCATGACATGTCACACATGTCATGTGTCCTTAAGGGGTTAAAGGACCACTACAGACACCCAGATCACATCAGCTCAATGAAGTGGTCTGGGTGCCAGGTCCCTCTAGTTTTAACCCTGCAGCTGAAAACATAGCAGTTTCAGAGAAACTGCTATTTTTCACTGAGGGTTAATCCAGCCTCTAGTGGCTGTCTCATTGAGAGTACTCCCTCGCGCGCGACAGACAGCCCGGTAACATCAGGGCCAGCCTCGGGGGGCCCTGAGGTTGCCAGCTCCTGCCCTCCCCCCAAGAGAAGTGGCTGGCCATACTGGGTACATATCGGTTCGCAGGGCGGCCAGGCCCCCTGGTGGCAAGAGGGAGGGGGGGGGGAAGAGTGATGGCGAGAGGAAAGGAGGGAGGGAGGGATGATGGCGAGAGGGAGGGAGGGAGGGAGAGAGAGAGAGAGATGGCGAGAGGGAGGGAGGGAGGGAGGGAGAGAGAGTGATGGCGAGAGGGAGGGAGAGAGAGAGAGAGAGAGAGAGAGAGTGATGGCGAGAGGGAGGGAGGGAGAGAGAGAGTGTGATGGAGGGAGGGGGAGAGAGAGAGAGAGAGAGAGAGAAAGTGATGGAGGGAGGGAGGGAGAGTGATGGCGAGAGGGAGGGAGGGAGAGTGATGGCGAGAGGGAGGGAGGGAGAGTGATGGCGAGAGGGAGGGAGGGAGAGTGATGGCGAGAGGGAGGGAGGGAGAGTGATGGCGAGAGGGAGGGAGGGAGAGTGATGGCGAGAGGGAGGGAGGGAGGGAGAGTGATGGCGAGAGGGAGGGAGGGAGAGTGATGGCGAGAGGGAGGGAGGGAGAGTGATGGCGAGAGGGAGGGAGAGTGATGGCGAGAGGGAGGGAGAGTGATGGCGAGAGGGAGGGAGAGTGATGGCGAGAGGGAGGGAGAGTGATGGCGAGAGGGAGGGAGAGTGATGGGGAGGGGGGTGATGGCGAGGGTGAGGGGGGACAATCCCTGATTGTCTAGTGTGGGCTCACTGATAATCCAGTGGACTCCCTGGTGGTCCGGTGGGGATATCCAGTCTGCAGCTTCGCAGTGTTGTGCAGAGCTGCAGCCCACACATCTCGTGAGACCCAGTCAAAGCGTGCTGTGGTAACCCGTGGCAACGCTCTGATTGGCCATATCTTGCAAGACACATGGTTTGTAGCTCTGCACACTGCAGAGCTGCAGACCAGGGGCAGCCTGGAGGGGCCTTGCACATGGCGGCATACTGAACAAGCCGCCGGGCACCATCCTGGTATCGGGTCCTCTGTCACTGACCTAGGACCCAACACAGTCTGTCATTAGAGAGCCGCCTGCTAAATTAATGTAAGTTAAGGTACGACCAACTTTAGGTTTGCTTTTACATAGAGAGGTTAGTAGACATGAAAAAAATCTAAAGGTTAGAAAAATGGCCATAATAACAAATATGGCTAATAGCAAAAAGTACAAAATTTTCTTAATTAGTAAAGTCAACCATGTTCCTAGCCCAAATGTCCAATCCCAATCCCCAAAGAAGCCAGTATCCTGTTTGATATCCTGTACTAAGTCATGTAAATCTTTTATATGTTTATGTAGCATAGTGCCATGGTCAGATAGGTTAAAACAGCACATACCTTCAATAGCTTCACAGCCTAAGTCATGTTTCATTAGTAAGTAGTCAACGGCTGCTCTATTCTCAAGGATTGCCTTCTTATCTGCCTGGTTGTCCATAAGTAGCTCCTAGGGCCTGTGAAGTGGCATGTAAACCTTTTGCAAGGGAACAGGCTACAGCATTAACTACTCTGGTATTATACAGCGCTAAGCCTGGGACTCCTACCAAGGTGTACGCTAGGGCAGAGTATTGACGACTTTAATGTTTATGGCGCAATTACTAAACTGGACAATAAAACACTGACTTCTCAGGTAGTATTACTCCTTCCATATCCATTTTAAATTAAATACAATGGCCCCCCACATAAATAGCCAGCATGGTCAAGTCCATGGAGACAACCACAATGGGCGCTATAGTATAAATCAAGACCCTCACTCACTATGGTGAAGCCTGTATTGAACTCTTCAACAACAATGTTCCTATAAATGGTGAAGCCCAGATACAACCCCTAGAGGCTAAAAAAAAGGGAGCACAGGGTCAAGCACTTACCTCCTGTCCAATTCCATCCCACATGCCAGTTATCTTTACACGTATAGTCCATCTTGCAGTCATTATACCAGTCCTCGCAGTCCTCTTGGCAAAGGGGTACATCCAGTATCCGTTCCTTTCTCCAGGAACTGTCCACCTGGGTGGGAATCAAGCATCAACATTAGTTGGGTCCCCGAGGGCCATTGTCACTACAGCATGAGCCTGCAGCACTGTGTCTTAGTGCTACTACACTGTCACAATGTGGAAAAGCAGCTTCACATTGTCCTTGTAATGTAGTTAGTCTGTACACCAGCATCTGCTTCTGCTAAAATTAGGAATGGTCATAAAAAAGATGAGTCCACTAATCATTCATTGAATACACGTACATTGCAGCTACCACACTTAAAAAAAGCATCTCTGGTTTTGACGGTCTAAAACGCTGAACTAATTTAGTTTTAATTGTGAGGGCACCTCTAAAAACCATTCTTGGTTTACCTGGTAGAAGTGCCGATAAATGGGGATCCTGTTTTGAGAGATGCCAATGTTGGTTTATACTTTTCTTTACAAGTTTTGATTGACTACTGTAATTAAAAATAATTGGACAATTAAATAAATTCCCTTCTGGAACTGCATTTTTTGTTGGATTTAAAAGTCTCCTAAGTTTTTGAACATCTAAAAAGTTTTTGAGAGTCAGACTTAGTAGCATATATCAGACCTTTATTTAAAACGTTTATTTGATCTAATGTTAAAGGAATATTGGCCAAATTAAAAATACCTACCGGATTTTACCACTTTATTCTCTTTCCTTTTCTGCATTTTTCTCCCTCCTCTGCATCCCCTTTTAGAGATCTCGTGTAGCGTTCTTTTTGTCTTGGATTGGCGATTTAGGAACATTTGTCTTCGTCCTAAAAAATCCTCCTTCTCTGTTAAAATCGTTAGATTTTTTGGTTGATTCAGCCTCCCTTCCTTTTTAGAATTCCAAACTGCGAACTCATTAGAAGTGAAGTTCTTTGCTCTATGGGTAATAGGTTGTGATGTTGAAACCCCTGATTTCATAACGGACGTGTTTCTCCTTTTCCTATTGGTGACTAAAGTCCAACCTTTATCTTTAGGGGTCTTAGGTGAATTGTGTCTCCTTGTTTGGAGGTTGTCCTCCTGGTGGTAATCCGTGTTAGATCTACCATGAGTTCCAATCCACCTATTGCCCTGATTAGTGTTGTTTCTTCGTTGAGTACATGTATTAAATGAATGATTAGTGGACTCTTGATTTCTACGATCTTTTTTTATGACTATTCCTCAATTTTATTTTCTGAAAAGTCTTTTTGATTTCAAATTTTTGCTTTTTTGTTTCTATAGTTTCTGTAAAGATTTTTTTTCAAATTTCTTTTCGAGCCTGTCCATTAATTGGACACATTGGTAGCTGCAATGTATGTAAAGTAACAGGTCCTCCCTATGGAAGAATCTCAAGTTTTTATTCTGTTGTAACTAAGGAGACATTTGACATAAAGGAACGCATGACATGTCACTCTGAACAAATGATTTACCTACTAAATTGCCCCTGTGGGCTACAGTATATGGGGCAAACTAAAAGAATGTTAAGAGTAAGGTTGAATGAACATATACACAACATTAAAAGAAGGTTTGAAAACACTCTGTGTCTAAACATTTTGCAGACCGTCATGTAAATAATCCAGGATGTTTGAGCTACTGTGGGATTGAAAGGGTTACTATCCCATGGAGAGGTGGTGAATTGGTTAAAAAATTACTGTACCAAGAAATGTTATGGATTTTTAAGCTCAAAAGTCTGATGCCTACAGGGATGAATGCTGAATTAGAACTGGCAGGTATCCTATAATGGAGAGAATTATAGGCTTTTTATGTTTTAAAAAAAATTATGTTAACCATTTGATAATCCTTTTAAGAATATATCCAATTTTATTTAAATATAAACATACAACTTTTAGACCTAATGAGGTGTAGATATTAACTTTTGGAGTGATACAACACATGAATTATATCAAACCTCTATATATGCACACAATATTTGAGTATGTGCATGTGTTTTTATAGATGTATGGAGTCTTTAAAGTATATTACTAATGTTTTTTGCCAAGTCTACATTAACATTGATTTAAATGAATACGTTTCTTATATGAATAATGTTACGGTACCCAGTGTAATAAATGTCTAAACTGCCGTTTAGTAGATATTCCCCGGTCACAATACGGTAGTCGGTAGCGTATGCAGCCTAAACGTGCGAACCGCTAATTAGGGAATCCTCCAAACTCTCGAATGGTACCGATACGGCTCTCTCCTTTCCGAGCTCCAATCATCCGAATCGCCACTTACAGCCAAACCACCATACGTCTTAAGCGGAATATAATTCCCATAAACAGTCTCTAGTTGCTAGTAATGAAATCTCCCCCCAATAACGAGACCAAGCTCCATTATGAGGGTAAAACATGAACTGGCTTTACTGTGGGCTACCCGCCCGTATTTATGCAGGTCTCCCACTTGGTGGACACTCCCCTAGGGGACCAAATGGAAGACTGATATAATAGAAGGACATGAGAACATTTCAGACATACATCCCCCCAGTATTCCCAGCATGCATCACAGTTTCCTTCCCTCTGCTCAGGAGATAATTGGGAAGTAATTCAATTATCTCCTCGAGCAGAGGCACATCGCCATTTTAACTTCAGGTTATAAAAGACATTAAAATCCATAACTTTACAACTGCCGAACATATTGTATTCGCATAACCCATCCCCAGATAGCCTGGATCTGAACGCATATTATTGACGAATAGCGCTCAGATCCCATACGTATAGTTAAATCGCCAGGGAGTCAAAGTCTGTTATAGTCTTTCGGTATGCGATTGACTCCATGGGACGGCTATCTGAGTTCAAGTCTATTCGGGCTGCCAATATTCCCGAACGGCCGGCGTTCGTATATCCCGGGCGATGGAGAAGGTTGATGGCCACAGCGGTGTTCGGTTGATTAAGTGTCCGTTTTGAGTTCCATGGGATAACCGTCGAACACCGCTGGGCTTTCGCACAGGCAAAATGGCCGCCTCCTCGTGGTTGACATACGAATGACGACCACCCTGTCTTCGGTCTTAATTGAGAAGTGGCTGCGGTTAACCTCAACGTTCTAATTGGGATCAATAGGTTAACGAGCAGCACACTTCTCTCCTGGGTGGCCGTCCGTTCGGTAGTGGCGGTCGGCAAACAAATGTATTCCCCTAGTCCAGGCATACGAACGGGGAATACAGGCAAATGGTAAAACAGACGAACACAGTGGGTTTAGTCCAGACGGATGGGTCTGTCACAAATAATGATGTCCTTATATGTTTACATCTACAAAGTATTTGTATGTGTGTCTGTTTATGTGAAAATATTTTTATGAGTTTACTAACTTTATGATATACAAAAGAAACAGGAGCACTTTTCCTGGAAAGAAACATATTTTATTATAACCTGGCACTTTAAAAGTGGACTGATGTGAACCTATATAAGACTTACTGGAGGGGCTGGGCCTGATCATCATGGCAGAGAGTCGTGTTTTCCTTAAGCTCCCACACGATTATAGCAAACCGCAAAATATGGCCCATTCAAGCAACACAAGCAATAATCCCAGACACCCACTTTCCATCCACAACAGTGGGCACACAACGGGATGTCATACGACCCGATCGGGGTCAGCTGAACCCACGACCGAAAGTGCGGCCTGGTATGGCGCAGGCGGGGGAGGCGGCCATTCGCCTGACCCGGAGGTACCTTGAAGCTGCTCACCGCACAAACAAGCCCTGTTCCCCCTCTCCTCCCCCCTCGGACCGGCGGGGTCGATCCCGGTCCACCCTGGTGTGGCAACCCCGAGACTGCTGAGAAAAGGAATACCGCTAATGAAAGCAAACAGAGACCTACCTAAAATGGCGGACACAATATGTGCCGACAATGCAAGCGATGCCTCGCACGATATCCTCATGCAAAGCCATTTCGATGCATTCTGGAGGAAGCTGGAGGGTAAGCTGCTTCAGACTGCTTCACTACGGCCTCCCACTCCTACAAAGCGCGTCATCACTCACCTACTACTATCAAGCGAACCGACATCCGCACAGCCACCCAACACCCACAATCACCCGAGCAGGGAGCCATTGCAAACCTGCCGTTCCATCCCGCCGCCGCTACACTGCACAACGATCCGGCACGGAACGACCCCACGCTCCCAAATCACTCCGCCAGACTATCCACACACCGCAGCGCCACTCACCGACACAGAGAAGGCCCGGTGGACCAGGACCGGTTACAGGGCTATGCTACTCGAAGGCAGATAAGGCGCAAGCGAGTGGAAGACATGGGAGCTGGTGGAGACGCACAGACATGCAGAAGAGTGCAACTCCAAGTTTCACCCACAAGTTCCCGAGCCTAGGAGTCTAGTCCTCTAGGTCCAGGACTGGACACACACTGTTTGAATCTGGCCCCCAGTACATAACCATTATGCCCTACTTTTAGTTTAAATCTTGTGGTTTGTTTTACTCTGCTCTGATGCCTATCACATAGATGCGATTACCCAGAGAGATGGCCTAACAGGGCTCTACATAATCCTTACTGAACCCACTATAAAGATCCTTGACCATCACACTTAATGGGCTACCCTGGGCACCCTAAGCAGATCTCCGCAATTTGCCCACTATCATAAATGTATGGGACCCCAACAATCCACATCTCCAGCGACCCCAACTAAAAATCTAGCAACATCTCTCGGGGCACACAGCCACCCCATATACACTAGCTTGGTTTCACAACTGCCATATATCTGTCTAACCCTGTACACCTCACGGTTTTAGATAAGCGGAACAGGAGACACCTCTAGACAAACGACACTTAGATATGTTAATGAGAACGCTATAATTAACCGTATGTGTGACTGCTTCCTAGTTTATCATTATGTTTAAAAAATAAAATAAAAAAAAAAGTGCAAATTCTCTATGCCACTGTTTCACCCATCTATGTTCAAATATAAATGCACGCTGTTGTGGCGTATGACTATGCTTTGTACCCACCTGCACAACAAAAATAAAGAATAAAAAAAACACAAAAAAACACAAACTGTTTTTTACTTCATGATTTGGTTAATATATATATATATGTCAGGGTAGAAATTACAACATTAATAGAGCGTAGGCACGTGGCCACAGCGACACCATAGAACGAAAGACAGGAAGGCATGGACATATGGTGGGAATACAGTATAAAAGCTGCACTCCGATTACTGCACACACATGAAACATGACAGGGGCTCACCGCCTGGATCCAAGGCCCCAAATTAGGGGAACATTCGTAGAAACAGGTGTCTTGGATGAAGTGTTTCTTGCATTCCGGGGACATTGCTCCACAGTGGTTCCAGTCAAAATTGTAGAGGTAGGACTGGTCACTGTGCGCCTCTTGGCTGATTGCTGGCGTACAACAGGACTTCTCCTTCCAAGGGGTGCACTGGAAGCAGAAAAGGATCAACAATTAACAGCTTATGGATTGCAGGGTTTACCTGAACATGGTCCCCTGTCCCTATCTTCCCACTCACGTTGTACTATAACTCCAGCCATTAGGTTATGGTATATTTTGCTCATTGCTGTCCTATGATACACAGTGCAGAAGCAGTTATACTATGTGCATCACTCAGAGGTTCCCCTCCTCCTGAAAGGCATTTCCTGGGAAGTAATCCCTTCCACTTCCTGTCGAGCCTTGCACATAGACACTGGACAAGGTGTTAGCACTCACCCCGATGCCTGGTCTGATTGGGTAACCCCATGCACAAATCAGATAATGCATTAACGCCTACCCCCGATGCATGATCTGATTGGTTCTAGAAGATGTTAGCACTCACCCTAAACGGACTAATCAGATCATGCATCGGGTGTAGGCATTAATGCAGGGCCGGCGCTTCAGGCAGTCGCCTAGCACCGCCAGCCCCCCTTATGCTGCAGTCACCTCTGTAGTGAGCCTCAGGCGACTGCAGCACTGCCTGGGCCGGCGCGTCCATGGAGGGATCAACAGGAGGGAAGCGTACAGCACTCACTCCTGTCAGTCCCTCAGTGTAGCGTGGCCGTGCTCCGGTCTGGTCCGCGGTACTGGTAGAGGAGAGGAGAGGCCACTAAGGGAGGGTGGGGGTAGAGGAGAGACCACTAAGGGAGGGAGGGGGGAGAGGAGAGGAGAGACCACTGAGAGAGGGAGGGGGGAGAGGAGAGACCACTAAAAGAGGGAGGGGGGAGAGGAGAGGAGAAACCACTAAGGGAGGGAGGGGGGAGAGGAGAGGAGAAACCACTAAGGGAGGGAGGGGGTAGAGGAGAGGAGAAACCACTAAGGGAGGGAGGGGGTAGAGGAGAGGAGAAACCACTAAGGGAGGGAGGGGGCAGAGGAGAGGAGAAACCACTAAGGGAGGGAGGGGGCAGAGGAGAGGAGAAACCACTAAGGGAGGGAGGGGGCAGAGGAGAGGAGAAACCACTAAGGGAGGGAGGGGGCAGAGGAGAGGAGAAACCACTAAGGGAGGGAGGGGGTAGAGGAGAGGAGAAACCACTAAGGGAGGGAGGGGGTAGAGGAGAGGAGAAACCACTAAGGGAGGGAGGGGGTAGAGGAGAGGAGAGACCACTAAGGGAGGGAGGGGGGAGAGGAGAGACCACTAAGGGATGGAGGGGGAGAGGAGAGACCACTAAGGGATGGAGGGGGGAGAGGAGAGACCACTAAGGGATGGAGGGGGGAGAGGAGAGACCACTAAGGGATGGAGGGGGGAGAGGAGAGACCACTAAGGGAGGGAGAGGAGAGGAGAGACCACTAAGGGAGGGAGGGGGGGAGAGGAGAGACCACTAATGGAGGGAGGGGGGGGGAGAGGAGAGACCACTAAGGGAGGGAGGGGGGGGAGAGGAGAGACCACTAAGGGAGGGATGGGGGGAGAGGAGAGACCACTAAGGGAGGGAGGGGGGGGGAGAGGAGAGACCACTAAGGGAGGGAGGGGGGGGGAGAGGAGAGACCACTAAGGGAGGGAGGGGGGGAGATGAGAGACCACTAAGGGAGGGAGGGGGGGAGAGGAGAGACCACTAAGGGAGGGAGGGGGGGAGAGGAGAGACCACTAAGGGAGGGAGGGGGGGAGAGGAGAGACCACTAAGGGAGGGAGGGGGGGGAGAGGAGAGACCACTAAGGGAGGGAGGGGGGGGAGAGGAGAGACCACTAAGGGAGGGAGGGGGGGGAGAGGAGAGACCACTAAGGGAGGGAGGGGGGAGAGGAGAGACCACTAAGGGAGGGAGGGGGGGAGAGGAGAGACCACTAAGGGAGGGAGGGGGGGAGAGGAGAGACCACTAAGGGAGGGAGGGGGGGGAAAGGAGAGACCACTAAGGGAGGGAGTGGGGAGAGGAGGGACCACTAAGGGAGGGAGGGGGGGAGAGGAGAGGAGAGACCACTAAGGAAGGGAGGGGGGAGAGGAGAGGAGATACCACTAAGGGAGGGAGGGGGGGAGAGGAGAGGAGAGACCACTAAGGGAGGGAGGGGGGAGAGGAGAGGAGAGACCACTAAGGGAGGGAGGGGGGAGAGGAGAGGAGAGACCACTAAGGGAGGGAGGGGGGAGAGGAGAGGAGAGACCACTAAGGGAGGGGGTAGAGGAGAGGAGAGACCACTAAAGGGGAGTGGGGAGAGGAGAGATCACTAATGGAAAGGGGGGAGAAGAGGAGAGTACACTAAGGGAGGCGGGGGAGGAGAGTACACTAAGGGAGGCGGGGGAGGAGAGTAGAGACCACTGGGGGGGGTAGGAGAGAACACTAAGGGATGGGGGGGTTAGGAGAGAGCACTAGGAGACAGGAGGAGAGAGCACTAAGTGAAAGGAGCTCTAAGGGACATGAGGGGAGAGAGAGAAGCACAAGGGGGCTGGTAGGACTCAGCCCCTATCCTACCCCACAAACTCTCTCTTTCACACTACGCACACACAATGCTTCCCTGTACATACACAGAAACACACAATGCATCCACACACACACACACACACACACACACAGAAACATACAATGCATCCCTTACACACAGAGAAACATACAATGCATCCCTTACACACAGAGAAACATACAATGCATCCCTTACACACAGAGAAACATACAATGCATCCCTTACACACAGAGAAACATACAATGCATCCCTTACACACAGAGAAACATACAATGCATCCCTTGCGCGCGTGCACACACACCCCTTCTCTTACATAGAAACTCACCTTGCATCCCTTACGCATTCAAACACAGATTCACAAAATACAACATACAATACATCCCTTCATCAGAGCCCATTACCATCCTCATCTGGTTGTAAGTAGGCAATTAGTATATTATTAGTGACACTCATCTATAATTTACCTCACATTAAAGGGACAGCTTAATTAGGTGGTTCTGGTGCCTATAGCCGGTACCTGCCGGCTGTTTAATGTAAACACACTGTGGGCAGCCCTGGCATTCGTTCATATGGGTGGGGCATTATGATGTCGGGAAGGGAGGTGGGAGCGGCACATTTTTCTTTTGCCTATGGCGGCAAAAAGTCCTCGCACAAGCCCTGCATTAATGGATGATCTGATGTGATGCTAGGTCTAACTGACTCCCCTAATTTGACCTAGCATCAGGGTGAGCCTTGTGACATTGGAGGGACTGGGACAGCACTGAGATTTACACCCTCTATAACTGCTCCATCAGCTCTCCTATAAGGCTGCCAATGTCCCGGGCTCCTGGTACTCACCTCTCCACACCAGCTTCCACAAGGTTCAATGAGGCACGTTTTAGTGTTATAAACAGACACCCCCAACAGGACATGTCTACCTAGTGAGTAATCCGGCCCTGTACGGGAAGATGTTTAGAACGGTCTCACCTGTCCGTGTAAGTTGTCTTCGGGTCCCGGTTCAGTTTTCTGATGCGTCCCATTCATGCAGACATCCAGATAATTATTACCTGCGCAGTCTGCACACAGCGCACATGCCATTAGGATGAGACACCTCAACATGATGCCTGGAGGATCCACCAAGACTCCTTACCCAGAAGCACTGAAAACAGATGCACATGGCGAGTAAATTGTCCAAGATTATAAGGAATTCTGGGTAACAGTCTATGCGCAATCGTATAGCGCTTTTAAAACGTCTCTAATCTAAATCTCATCCTCAGTCCAACCCAACACCTTTTATGAAAAGTGAAAAATACTTCTAAACAAGCTCAGATAAACAATTCTTGTTTACGGTACGGCAGAAAACTGGCAGTGCCCTACAGATTGTGTAATCCGATTGGCTGCTAATCCTGCCAATCCCCGTCTCTCTGCCGCCAAGCCTTTTGGTCAGTAATGGGCATTGAGGATTTGTGTGGAGCAGGGCCAGTGGAAGAAGGCCGCCTCCTCACTGATTGCGCAAGATTCTTAAACCTGCAGTCACAGCTCAATATGCAACAATGGGGTATGCAAAATGTAGGACAGAAGAACGGATTTGGGAGAATGGTCTAATTACGCTATAGTCACAGATCAACTATTTTAGCCTGAATTTTCTAATTGAGGATTTAGGGTAAAACAAACTCTGTCTCCCCAGATGTTACTAAACTACAAATCCCATGAATTTCAAAGAATTCTGGGAGTTTTAGGAAATTAATATCATCTGGCCAAAATCCAAGATCCCTCGTATAAATCCTTCTGTAAAAACACAATTCAAGAAATATTAACTCTATACATTGTGCCGGCAGAAGTATAACAAAACGTATAAATCGGCTGAGTCAAAGACTAGGCTTTAAAGTGGTAGCTGCACTACAATCCCCAGAATTCACAGCTAGACAACAGTTTTGACTTGGGAAAGAGGTACTTTTGTGTAATACGGCTAATTCCTTAGTCTGTGCCCCCCCCCCCCCGGTTTGTAATATGGCTAATTCCTTAGTCTGTGGCCCCCCCGGTTTGTAATACGGCTAATTCCTTAGTCTGTGGCCACCCCGGTTTGTAATACGGCTAATTCCTTAGTCTGTGCCCCCCCCCCCCCCCCCCGGTTTGTAATACGGCTAATTCCTTAGTCTGTGCCCCCCCCCCCCCCCCCCCCCGGTTTGTAATACGGCTAATTCCTTAGTCTGTGGCCCCAAGTTTAAAGGGACACAGTTTAATCACTAAACAGAACTTGACGCCAAATTCTAAAGTCAGGATAAAATATCCCGGCTAGAGAGGGTTTCCCTTGTTACGGTCCAAGTATTGCGATTTAGGATTTAAAGTTTGGTTGTAGAGGTTTTACACTAAAGTCAGAATTGTTCCTCAGGGATCTGTACTTGGACCCATTCTCTTTAATATTTTTATTAGTGATATTGCAGAAGGTCTTGATGGTAAGGTGTGTCTTTTTGCGGATGATACTAAGATATGTAACAGGGTTGATGTTCCAGGAGGGATAAGCCAAATGGCAAATGATTTAGGTAAACTAGAAAAATGGTCAGAGTTGTGGCAACTGACATTTAATGTGGATAAGTGCAAGATAATGCATCTTGGACGTAAAAACCCAAGGGCAGAGTACAGAATATTTGATAGAGTCCTAACCTCAACATCTGAGGAAAGGGATTTAGGGGTGATTATTTCTGATGACTTACAGGTAGGCAGACAATGTAATAGAGCAGCAGGAAATGCTAGCAGAATGCTTGGTTGTATAGGGAGAGGTATTAGCAGTAGAAAGAGGGAAGTGCTCATGCCATTGTACAGAACACCGGTGAGACCTCACTTGGAGTATTGTACGCAGTACTGGAGACCGTATCTTCAGAAGGATATTGATACCTTAGAGAGAGTTCAGAGAAGGGCTACTAAACTGGTTCATGGATTGCAGGATAAAACTTACCAGGAAAGGTTAAAGGATCTTAACATGTATAGCTTGGTGGAAAGACGAGACAGGGGGGATATGATAGAAACATTTAAATACATCAAAGGAATCAACACAGTAAAGGAGGAGACTATATTTAAAAGAAGAAATACTACCACAACAAGAGGACATAGTCTTAAATTAGAGGGACAAAGGTTTAAAAATAATATCAGGAAGTATTACTTTACTGAGAGGGTAGTGGATGCATGGAATAGCCTTCCAGCTGAAGTGGTAGAGGTTAACACAGTAAAGGAGTTTAAGCATGCGTGGGATAGGCATAAGGCTATCCTAACTAGAAGATAATGCCAGGGACTAATGAAAGTATTTAGAAAACTGGGCAGACTAGATGGGCCGAATGGTTCTTATCTGCCGTCACATTCTATGTTTCTATGTTTGTTCTAAATTAAACACAAGGAATCAAAGAAGCAATGTTAACAAACGACCTAAAATACTGAGAGTTGGCTGCATTCATGGTATCATGACTTACCAGCTTGGTGGAGTGGCAGGGATGAGCTGGGGATGGCTCAGTACTGGGCACACTGACAGCCTGGTACAGCAAACAGTGAAAGTGCATGCACCCTCAGTAGGATCAAAGTTCTGCCTGAAAACCTGATTAATCATTAGATGACACTAATTAAGGAACAATGTCCACACTCAGCTGGAGTGAAATTATGGAAACTGCTTAAAGAAGCTTTAAAAGCAACAGGGGGTTATTTGCTAAATGCTGATTTCCTAATGTTATCTGAAAAGCATGTCCAGCGCCATAAACACAGGTTGGCCGCGGTAGGTTACATTGTGTAGTTTGGGTTACGGTTTGCCAAACGTTGACTTTTCCTGAATAAATAATTGTGTGTATTTATTACTTAATGTTAAAAATCCCAATACTAATGAATGGTGAACTATTTGGGGTAGTTGTTGTGACTTGTGATGAATTAAGGTTAAAGGAACATTTTAAGCACCATAACCACTACAGTGGGCTGTAATGGCGCCATGCCCTGTTACCCCACAATGTAAGTATTGAAACTGTTTGGTAATGGTAACGTCTTACCTGGGCCTACCTCCTCTCCTTCTAGGAGCTTCTAATAGATCCCCTGTGCAGGACCAGCTCATTGGCTGAGAACGTCAGCTGATCACTGTCAGCCAATGAGTTATGTCCTGCACTGCTGCGCTTGGCTCAGACAGAGTGTGACGAGGCTGCAGCGAGGCCGGGATTGGTGCTTGGTGGGACCCAGGTAAGAAGACAAATTGCCACAAAATGGTTTGACTGCTTTTATCAGGGGTGGCTACAGCGTATTGCAGTGGTTATAGTAGTTGGAGAGTTCATTTAAAAGATGAACTTTGCTTATCTATCAGAACTGGAAACAATTATTAATTGGCTTCAATTCAATGTTACAATTTATAGTTAAAGGATCACCTATAGTGTCAGGAAAACAAATCGGTTTTCCTGACACTATAGTACCCTGAGGGTGCCCCCACCCTCAGGGTGCCCCTACCATGGCGCTGAACCCCTTCAGTTACTCACCTTATTCCACCGCCGGGCTCCCTTACCTCTCCTCCCCCGCCAACGTCAGCTCCCCCGTCTGACGTCAGTGGAGCGGAATGCGCATGCGCGGCAGTGCCACACGCGCATTTAAAGTGTCTATAGAAAAGCATTTCTCAATGCTTTCCTATGAACGCTCTGCGTGATGGACGCATAATATGCCTCCAGCGTTGCAGATGCGCCTCTAGTGGCTGTCCGGAAGACAGCCACTAGAGGCTGGCTTAACCCTAAATGTAAACATAGCAGTTTCTCTGAAACTGCTATGTTTACAGCAGGCAGGGTTAACCCTAGAGGGACCTGGCACCCAGACCGCTTCTTTGAGCTGAAGTGGTCTGGGTGCCTATAGTGTCCCTTTAGGCAGATTCTGTGTATTGTGCTTGTGAAATGGCTAGAATATAGAAGGCACGTACTGTGTGTATTTCCTGGATTCACTGTGTCCATGTGTTGTATACCATCTGCCCCTCAATGCTCTATGAGAGGTCTACTAAACAAATTATATCATTTAAATGGGAATAAATGAGAGTCGGCGGAAACTTGAGCCCATCTATTAATTGCGTTAAACTGAAGAATTCCCTAAAGCTATGGGGAAAAAAAAAACAATCTTACAAAAATATCTGGAAATAAAAAAGATGCCTTCAAAGTTGCTTCTGATAATACAGTGCAATTAGAAGCAGCAGACACACCCAGGGCCGGCCTTAGGGCTGTGCGAGCTGTGCGGCCGCACAGGGCGCCATGGAGCAGGGGGCGCCATTGCAGCCAACACAGCGCGCACACTCTCCTAGTGACAGCCTGTGAGGGAGGGCTCAGAGCTCTCCCCTAAAACAGGCTGCGCTGTTTAGCCTGGCTGCGCTCTGCTCCCCGTGCCTCTTAACGCTGCCCTCACTGATAGTCCCCACACTCCCCACTCGGGTCTATCAGTAAGGACAAAGGGGGTGGAGTTAAGCGGTGATCAGAGGCGGGGCTACGTGCAATTAGGGGTGGAGCTACACTGCAAGTGGGGCATAGCTACAGGCAGGCAAACCCCCTGGCTGGTAAGTAAAGGGAAGCAGGAAGCAGTTCCTGCTCCCCCACCTAGCCCAACTGTGCCCCTGCCCACCCACCTAGCCCAACTGTGCCCCCTGCCCCCCCACCTAGCCCAACTGTGCCCCCTGCCCCCCCACCTAGCCCAACTGTGCCCCTGCCCACCCACCTAGCCCAGCTGTGCCCCTGCCCCCCCACCTAGCCCAACTGTGCCCCCTACCCCCACCTAGCCCAACTGTGCCCCTGCTCCCCACCTAGCCCAACTTTGCCCCTGCCCCCCCACCTAGCCCAGCTGTGCCCCTGCCCCCCCACCTAGCCCAACTGTGCCCCCTACCCCCACCTAGCCCAGCTGTGCCCCTGCCCCCCCACCTAGCCCAACTTTGCCCCTGCCCCCCCACCTAGCCCAGCTGTGCCCCTGCCCCCCCACCTAGCCCAACTGTGCCCCTGCCCACCCACCTAGCCCAACTGTGCCCCCTACCCCCACCTAGTCTAACTGTGCCCCCTACTCCCACATAGTCTAACTGTGCCCCCGCCCACCCACCTAGCCCAACTGTGCCCCCTACCCCCACCTAGCCTAACTGTGCCCCCTGCTTCCTCACCTAGCCTAACTGTGCCCCCATACCCCCCACCTAGCCTAACTGTGCCCCTGCTCCCTCCGCTACCCACAGTGCCCTCTGCTCCCCCACCTACCCACTGTGCCCCAGCTACCTACAGTGCCCCTGCTCCCCAGCCACACACTGTGCTCCTGCTTGCCCACTCTGCCCCTTGCTTCCACAGCTCCCACCACTGTGCCCCCTCTCCCCCAGCTACCTTCTGCCCCCTCTCCCCCACCTTCCCACTGTGCCTCTGCCCCCCTGCTCTCCTACCTACTACTACACTACCTCTGCTCCCCCACCTACCACCACTGTGTCCCTGCTCCCCAACCTACAATACACTACCCTTGCTCCCCTACCTACCACCACTGTGCCACCTGGTCCCCCACCTACCACCACTGTGTCCCTGCTCCCCAACCTACCAATACACTTCCCTTGCTCCCCTACCTACCACCACTGTGCCACCTGCTCCCCCACCTACCACCACTGTGTCCCTGCTCCCCAACCTACCAATACACTTCCCTTGCTCCCCTACCTACCACCACTGTGCCACCTGGTCCCCCACCTACCACCACTGTGCCCCTGCACACCAGCTACCACCACTGTGCCCCCTGCTCCACCAACCACCACTGTGCCTCCTCTCCCCCAGCTACCCAATGTGCCCTTGCTTTCCCAGCTACCCACTGTGCCCCCTGCTCCCCCAGCTACCACTACACTACCGCTGCTCCCCCAGCTACCACTACACTACCGCTGCTCCCCCACTGATCCCCCTGCTCCCCACCTACCTCTACACTACCTATGCTCCCCCACCTACAACTACTGTGCCCCTGCTCCCCAACCTACCAATACACCACCACTGTTCCCCCTGCTATCCCAGCTACCACTACACTACCGCTGCTCCCCCACCCTCCTCCACTGATCCCCCTGATCCCCACCTACCACTACACTACCTATGCTCCCCCACCTACCACTACTGTGCCCCTGCTCCCCAACCTACCAATACACCACCACTGTGCCCCCAGCTACCACTACATTACCGCTGCTCCCCCACCCTCCTACACCCCCTGTTCCCCACCTACCACTACACTACCTATGCTCCCCCACCTACCACTACTGTATATTGTATATCTAAAAACAGCTTGCAAAATAGCAGATTTATTTACAAGCCCTCCCCTTCTAACTCCACCCAGACCTTCTGTGACTGTCCAATCACAGACTTACCCGTGCAGCTCAATGAGAAGTCTGTGCAAGGCAGGTGCTCTGAGCTATTGCTGCCTCTTGAGTTTATCTCCACTGAGCTAAACAACCAGGAAGTAACATGATCAGTTCGTTGATTGACAGCTAAATATGTGTAACCAGATTAATTTATAAAAGTGTTAATATCTATTGGAACATGCTCTTTTTGTAAAGCCCAGTCAGTTGAAGTGTTTTACATGTGTGAAATGTCCCTTTAAGGAGAAGTAGTCTATTTGCTGGATCAGCAGTCTTCCTCTTATCATAACTTGACCTCTGAGCAGCGTCTCATTAACCTCCTGTGTACTAGAATGTCCTGCACCCCCATCTGAGTGTAAATCATTACTGCATGGTGCTGAATGCAAGCTTTTAAACAGAATTTCCTTTCATTTCAAATTCCCTTCAATAAAAAAGTTTTTTTTTCATTTTAATTTTTTTTATTGAATAAATATTTTTTTTTATTTTATAGTATGATTCATCTTTTTAAACTGATATCTTTATTTACTACTCTGCTATTGCACTGTAATTACAACAGTTAGGAATCTAAACCAAAATAAAGATTAAAGTCAGGTACCCTCACTAGAGATGTCGCGAACATAAAATTTTCCGTTCGCAAACGGCGAACGCGAACTTCCGCAAATGTTCGCGAACACGGCGAACCGCCATAGACTTCAATAGGCAGGCGAATTTTAAAGCCCACAGGGACTCTTTCTGGCCACAATAGTGATGGAAAAGTTGTTTCAAGGGGACTAACACCTGGACTGTGGCATGCCGGAGGGGGATCCATGGCAAAACTCCCATGGAAAATTACATAGTTGATGCAGAGTCTAGTTTTAATCCATAAAGGGCATAAATCACCTAACATTCCTAAATTGTTTGGAATAACGTGCTTTAAAACATCAGGTATGATGTTGTATCGATCAGGTAGTGTTAGGGTTACGCCCGCTTCACAGTGACAGACCAAACTCCCCGTTTAACGCACCGCAAACAGTCCATTTGCACAACCGCAAACTCCCCATTTGCACAAGGTTGGATACCAAGCTAGCCATGTCCCGTTCCTTGTCCTCACTGATGTCATTGAAGGTCTCTTCCTCCACCCAGCCACATACAACACCAAGGGTCCCTAAAAGGTGACAACAAGCCCCCTGTAATTTTTTTTTAAATGTACACTACTGTTACACCAGATATGAGTTGCACTGGTGTGACACTGTGCCCTGGCAGGCCCTGAAACGGACACGTGTGAAGGAAACTGATTGCTATTATATTACAGTCAAAAACGCTTTTTTTTTTGTTTTTTTTAAATGCAAGCTATTGTGACACCAGATATGAGTGGTGGCACTGGGCAAGTGGGCACAGTATACGCTGTGAGCCTGACACACATGCTGGCAGGCAGGTAACTGCAATTAGATTACACAGGAAAAAAAAAAAAGCAGACTGATGTTCTAGCCCTAAAAAGGGCTTTTTGGGGTGCTGTCCTTACAGCAGAGATCAGATAAGTCCTTCAGGACTGTAGTGGACACTGAATACACTAGCCTAGCTATTGATTTCCCTATTAAATCAGCAGCAGCTACACTGTCCCTCCTCTCACTAAGAATGCAGCTTCCGGGGGGCGGGGCCTAGCTGTCATGGAGGAAAGACGCACTTCGTGTGAGCTCCCTCAATATCTCACTTTAAGCAGCTATCAACAAGCGAATTTCACCCCAGAAGGGGATGACCCAGCAATGTTGCTCCTACCTGACCGACCCGACATGCTTAATGGCGGTCAGCAACTTGACAGAGTCTTACTTACCTCCGCGTGGCTAGTGTGGCCTGGTGCTCACCGGGCGGGAGAGACGGCCGATCTCCCGATCCTGGGATACCCAGGAGCAGCTACTTCCCGGCAGGAGCTCCGTTACCCCCCCCCCCCCCCCTCGGACCGGTGGGGGTTATCCCGGTCCACCCCTGAGAGGCTGTCTGGAGCTAATGGACGCACAGAGCACAGCCGCCCAGGCTGACATACTCATCTGCGACTCTCCCAATAGGGCGGCAGCCGTGTGTCCTCCTGGTATCAGCAAAGCATGGCAGGATATTGAGTCTAAGCTGGACAGACTCTTTAATCAATTTTGGAAGCAAATAACAAGCAGGAAGCCCCAACAAGCTCCACCACAGCCCCAACAAGCTCCACCACAGCTAAGCGAAGCAGTCCCCATTAAAATCAACCAACGCAAAAGGCGTCAAAGACGGGACTGGAGGAACAAACAGAAATGCAGAGCCTGCCCCACGTCAAGCACTCGCCTCCACCTTAAGCCACCACAATCCCGCACCGGACGTGAAGCACCACCGGGACAGATCCGACCACCCGACAAAACAAGCTTCCACCACCTCAAGCCGCGAACCCTTGCCTTTGTTGTTCCAGGTATCAGGGACTCCCAGGGTCTGCACCTGGCGCCCAGAAGGGATCGGATGAGCACAAGCAGTAAACAGCAGCCTGCCAAGCATGTCCCACTATAGCCGATCCTCCACACCATGCCTTTGATCACATGAACTGCTCTCTGCACATTAACTAATCGTAAAGTAGCAAGCGTTTAAACATGTCATTGTAACGGACCGTTTCAGCATAAAAGGGGAAAAATGCGTTTAGGCGATAATCCCCTTTTCCATAGACCAGCAGCTACCATAAGCACCAACTTCCCGAACTCCCAAACTGCACGAATTCACCAACTCTCGAACAGCAGACACACGAACCCTGGAAGCAGCCGAACAGGAAAAGCAATATGGACAGCTTACACTCCTGGCAGTCGGCATACAGTCCCCTTCCCCCCAAGAAAGAGACACACTCCAGCTTCAGGGTTAAACAGCAACTCTGGACTGGGACACCCAGTCTGGCTTTTATTACAATAATCCACATACAGGCCACACCCAAGGGGAGGCATAAAATAACCAATCCGAGATATGGTACAACCCACACATCCCCTCCCCTTCATTATACAGTTTAAAACATAACTTTTACACAATATCTGTAACTTCAAAACCATACATCCTATTCGCATAAAAATACATATTCACAATCAATCCATTCAGGGGAACAACATATTAAAAAATGGCATGGATCAGACCAGGGGTTCAAAAGTTAGTAAAGTATCTTTTAAAACCCCTAGCTTGCAGCATGGCACAATCTGGCTCAAACAGAAGTAAAACATCCCCCACAATGCATCCCGGCTTCCTCCCTTCTGCCCTGGAGATAATTGGAGAAGTAATCCAATTATCTAGGACTAGAGTCAGACTCCATTAACCACATGGTTACAAAAAGACAGTAAAAGACATAAAATTACATACTGATACATTTAACACATAAAACACACATTTCTACATATCCCCAGTTTAACTGAACACATAAATACCTACATAATATTTAAGACAGTATTACTGTGATATGTTACAAAGTCTTAAAGGGACATTAGTCCCAAAAGTCCCAATATGTCCAGGGGCCGTAGTCGCAGGGCAGGAGGCTAGCAACCAGGCTTCTCCAGTTCACAGTGGCGAAGTTGGTTTCGCCACAGTCATTATTTCACCTCCTAAAGAGTTTATTGTCGTAGTTCCTTACATGCCTTTACCTTAACCGTTCATGTATTATGTTATTCACTAGTCTCATCTCATGGGGCGACTCACACTTGATTTATAACTAGTGATGGAGCTGCTGATATAAATACACAGTTGATAACGTGCAAGCTACACCCTAAACATGACAGCCATTTTTCACAACAATGTACTGCTATATACTTATACCCTCAGTGCAAGGGTCTGCTGCTGATTGGCTGGAATGTGTCTGCTGACTGTGAGGTACTGTTACAGGGGAAGTAACAGGAACGAACCGCAGAAGCCACACATAGAGATATGGACACAGGTCTTCAGGAAGTAAAAGGCCTTTATTCACATACCGATCGGGTCTCAGATGAACTCCTGTTCCAAAAATATCTGAGAGGCAGAAAGCATTGTGTACAGGACTTTTGTTAACAGCATATCCCCTCCCATACAGTATAACCCCTCCTATATTCCTCAGACCAATCAGCACACAGGACATTCAGGATCTCCTTATATGGGCAGACCACATGGCTTGTTGAAGACAAAGGAATTTTCTATCCACTTCCACACATGCTCAGTATACTGATGACTCATCCAACTGTTTGTAACCAGATACTAATTAGCATATGCCATGTGGAGATTTCGGCCTACTAAATTTTAACCATGCTGGATTCCCATCACAGTACAGGGTCAAAGTTTACTCAATGATTACGAATAGGGGGCGGACCGAACATCGCATATGTTCGCCATCCGTTGCGAACGCGAACAAGCTATGTTCGCCAGGAACTATTCGCCAGCGAACCGTTCGGGACATCTCTAACCCTCACTGCTATTAGGTATCTTGTTTTAAAGGGACACTGTAGGCACCCAGACCACTTCAGCTAATTGAAGTGGTCTGGGTGCTGTGACTCTTATGCACTTAGTGCTTCAATGTGAAACATTGCAGTTCCAGAGAAACTCTAATGTTTACATTGCAGCTCTAAGTCTGCCCTCTGTGGCTGTCTACCAGACAGCCACTGGGGGCGTTTCCAGAATCCAAACGGACGTTTGAAACATAGAATGTGATGGCAGATAAGAACCATTCGGCTCATCTAGTCTGCCCAATTTTCTAAATACTTTCGTTAGTCCTTGACCTTATCTTATAGTTAGGATAGCCTTATGCCTATCCCATGCATGCTTAAACTCCTTTACTGTGTTAACCTCTACCACTTCATCTCGAAGCCTATTCCATGCATCCACTACCGTCTCAGTAAAGTAATACTTCCTGATATTATTTTTAAACCTTTGCTCCTCTAATTTAAGACTATGTCCTCTTGTTGTGGTCGTTTTTCTTCTTTTAAATATAGTCTCCTCTTTTACTGTGTTGATTCTCTTTATATATTTAATTTTTTCTATCATATTCCCCTGTCTCGTCTTTCCTCCAAGCTATACATGTTAACTTCCTTTAACCTTTCCTTCAGGGCCGTCTTTAACGCGCGGCAAACGGGGCAGCTGCCCCGGGCCCAATTGCTCCTGGGGGACCCAGAGCAGCTACCCCGTGGGCCCCGTGATTTGCGCTGCCCCCATGGACCGGGCGGTGTGGCTGCACAGAGCCGCACCGGCCCGCACACTAAGGAGGCCCCCCGGGTGGCCCATGCACTAAGGGTCACCCGGGGAGCATGTGTGAGTAGGGGCCCGGTCTGGCGCTGTGACGCTTAAACAGCGCGACCGGGCCCCTTCCTGTACCGGCTGGGAGGACGGAGATCACAGCCGCTTGGGAGGAGAATGGCAGGAAGAGGGGAGTTCCAGAGGAGAACTCCCATCTGCCTCAGCCTGCCACTGGACCAGGGAAACCACCCTCCAGAAAAAGGTAAGAACCTGGAGGGTGGCTAAATGTATGTGTGTGTCAGTAGGCCTGTGTGTGTCAGTATGTTTGTCTATGTATGTCAGTGTGCCTGTGTGTGTGTCAGCATGTATGTGTGTGTGTCAATACGTCTGTCAGTGTATGTGTCTGTGTATGTCAGTATGCCTGTGTGTGTGTGTCAGTGTGCCTGTGTGTGTGTGTCAGCATGTCTGTGTGTGTCAATACGTCTGTCAGTGTATGTGTGTGTGTATGTCAGTAGGCCTGTGTGTCTCAGTATGTCTGTCTATGTATGTCAGTATGCCTGTGTGTGTGTGTCAGCATGTATGTGTGTGTGTGTCAATACGTCTGTCAGTGTATGTGTCTGTGTATGTTTTTTGTTTTTTTTAATAATTCTTTGTTTGCGTCAACAGTTACATTTCAGTAGTGATTCTTTTCTTGGCTTACGCAGAAGCCCCGTGGTTATGTTGTAACTGTCTGTTTTTTGTTTCTATAAACAAGTATATAATAATAATGCCCAATAGGGCAATGTAATACAACAACAACCCTTTAATATGTGTATTCTCCTGAACTCATGCAAAAATAAAACCTCCCAGTACATTATCCTACCACACTGTCAGAAGATGGTATCGAGCTGGAGCTGGTTATCCATGACATGGGGCATGCTTGTCTATGTGTTCCCTCATCTTGCAATACTACTAGAGGAAATAATGGACAATATAGACTCTGCCGATACGTATTTTATAAGTCATTTACTGGCAGTTTTCATTCACAAAATAGAATCATAATGCTATTGTTATGACTGTATGTGAGCGGTAAACAGACAGTATATAGAGCTGAATGTCTACCACCAGGCATCTGTACAAGGCACTAGGCAGTATAGATTGCTTGCAGCGCTAGGATTTAGGGCAGTTTCTAAATTCCCTAAATGTATACTTTGTAGGATACGTTTTGTTATTTAACTCGTTGAACTTGTTTGTCCACAGATAAATCTTTCTTTCTTCCTGTACATTAAATGAATAATGTTTTAGTATCTATTTCATGGTGTTTATTGATATGTTTTAGTAGCTATTTCATGGTGTTTATTGATATGTTTTAGCAGCTATTTCATGGTGTTTATTGATATGTTTTAGTAGGTATTTCATAGTGTTTATTGATATGTTTTAGTAGCTATTTCATGGTGTTTATTGATATATTTTAGAAGGTATTTCATGGTGTTTTTATTGATATGTTTTAGTAGCTATTTCATGGTGTTTATTGATATATTTTAGAAGGTATTTCATGGTGATTATTGATATATTTTAGAAGGTATTTCATGGTGTTTATTGATGTGTTTTAGTAGCTATTTCATGGTGTTTATTGATATGTTTTTGTTTTTTTTTAATTCTTTATTTATGCGTGCTTGGTTTAACAGGTTAACAGAATCACACAGATACAATGGTATGACAATTTGAGCGGGACAGTGAAATGGTGTTAACATATATGACAAGGTAGGAAGCACATTTTTATATTGCAAGCAAGCTGGATGACATACCCGGGGTCTACAAGGTTGTGACAGGCATAGTGACACGTACGTTAATCCCCAGGTGTACTACAAGTGTGAGAGTGTGAGTATGCTCCTTAGTTCGGGTTCTTGTGTGTCGGTGTGTGTGGGAGCAGGTGTATGTGTGTTGCAGGTATGTTCAGATGCGTGGGTTCGGATGCCCTTGTGTACTCGCCTGTGGGGCACCGAGTTGTTCCATGCTGATTGGGCTGACATATGTTGGGTGCTCCGGTGGGCGTCGTACCCTGTGTGGCATCTCTACCCCCTATCCCTGGGGGTGGCGGGGGTGGGCGGAGTGGTGTTAAACCAGAGTGGGCGCCAGTGTTCTATTGTGCGTGGGGGGCCGTCTGTCGTTCTTGGGAAAGCGGAGGCGCCAAGGCTGTGGTTGCATTTAAGAAAAGAGGGGGAAAAGAGGGAGAGAGAGGGAGAGGGGCACAGAGACAGATGTGCAATGCAATGTGTGATGAGTGAGTTGCAGCAGTACAACTAAACAATAAAAGGTAAAACATTGGAGATGGTTGACTCTGGAACTGCTCTCATCACGGGGGGGTCTGGGTCTTCTCTTGGGCGGTTGTGACCGTGCCTTGCGTAATGTCTCTGGGCTCAGTCCTTGTGCAAGGTCAAGTGGGCAAAGGTTGTGGGTTATGTAGTGATTGTCCTGGATTGGAGCTGTCCTCTGGGTCCCAGCTCTCCGGTTGGCTTACTGCCGTGGAAGGTTGTAGTCCCAGTGCCCTCAGGAAGGTGGGAGTCCCGGCTGGGGATGCAAGGTGGTGTGCAGTCCCGTTGTGATGGACAAGCAGTGCGCCCGTGTTCCCCCACCTGTAGACTATGCCTGCCTTGCGCAGCGCCGCCGTCACGGTTCCGAAGGTCTTTCTCCTCAGCAATGTGGCTCTAGTAACGTCCTGGAAAAAGGAGAGCCGAGCGCCCTCAAATGTCAGCGGTGTGATGCCTTTTATGGCGGTCATTATCAGTATTTTGTCAGATACTGTTAGTAAGCGCAGGATAACATCTCTGGGCGTGTTGGGTGGTAGGTGTGGGGTGCTCGTCACTCTGTAAATCCCATCCAGAGTTAATTTCTTTGCGGCTGTCTGTGGAAGGATTGTTGTGAGCAGCCTCCGTGTGTAATGCGGTAGCTCCTCAGTCGTGACCGCGGCTGGAACACCTCTGATTTTTATATGCGTTCGACGTTGTTTGTCCTCCAGGGATGCCATCTGCCCAGCCAGTACATGTTGCTCTGCTTGGAGTCGGAGGACCGAGTCCTGGAGGGTGGACACTGTGTCCTGTACGTTGGTGAGGTCAGCCTCTACATTTCCAACCCTCTCCTTTACGGTTTGTATGTCAGCCTTAACCATCGCGACATCCGCTGCTAGCAATTTTTGGATGTTGCTCAGAAGGGCCTTTAGGTCCCCTTTAGTAGTGGGGGCTGAGTCGTCTTGGGAGTCAGGTGGCAGCGGGTGTTCCGCCGGGAGGGCCGTTGGCGTGGCTGGCTCACCTTGGTCGGGTTCGGGTGCCGGGCCGGCTGGCGGTTGGCTGGGGGTCGCAGGCCGAAGCCACATCTCCCCAATATCTCTGCCTTGTGTGCTGGGGCCAGCTGTGGCTTTGTGTGAGCGGCGGCCCATGGTAGTGGTACCCGTGTCCGGGTTGGATGCGTAGTGCTCTAGGAGGCTTCCGCCGAGGTAGGCCTCTCAAGGCCTTGAGTTGGTGATGCGCGGTAGGCCGCGGATTTGCGCCTCTGCCTGAGCTGCTTGGGTGCCTGGAAAAAAGGCATCAATCTGTGCGGTATGTATCCCTGATCA
This sequence comes from Pelobates fuscus, assembly GCF_036172605.1. NCBI lineage: Eukaryota > Metazoa > Chordata > Amphibia > Anura > Pelobatidae > Pelobates > Pelobates fuscus. Next base: position 487,557,734 of record NC_086317.1, read on the forward strand.
GTACCGGATACCCGCCGAGGCTCGATGGGGCTTTGTTTGGGGGATTTTTGGCAGATTATCTCCGGGTTCGGGAGAGCAGGTTTAGATGGCGTCTGTACAGGATGGCTGCCAGGCTCCGCCCTATTGATATGTTTTAGTAGCTATTTCATGGTGTTTATTGATATGCTTTAATATCTATTTCGTGGTGTTTATTGATATGTTTAATATCTATTTCATGGTGTTTAGTTATATGTTTTAGTAGCTATTTCATGGTGTTAATTATTTTTTTTAGTATCTGTCAGGATTATATTGATCCAGCACGCATAATAGTACCCTAGAAATGGACCCCAGAACTAAAGGCAACGTCTTACCGGGACTTAAAATGGCCAGACTTAACGTACCCGAGAATAGTCAGAAAACTAGCTGAGGTCAGGGACACAGAACGAGACACAGTGATAACGAAAAGCCAAAAGTCAAGGGTACCAGAAATCAGGGAAGTCAAAACAAAGCCAAAGTCAAAAAACAGAAAAACATGATCAGGAACACACTCTTGGATAACCATCTAAAGAAAACCACGACAAGGCAATGAGCTAAGGAATAAGTGAGTTTAAATAAGCCTCTTGCAGATCCGATTGGCTGTACCTAGCCCTTCACTCCAAAATGCGCATGTACGTCTTTTGCGTGACGTCACCCGCACATCAACGTTGTCTTTACCGTGGACGGATAATTGCGTGGGTCCGCAGCGGCCGGCGTGCACCAACATGCCGCAAAAGCCAGCAGAAGATCACCGAGCGGCACTCCCCTCGAACTTTGGAAGGTAATTATCTCCATTTTTGCCACATGGAGACAAAGGATACATGACAGTATCTATTTTATGGTGTTTATTGATATGTTTTAGTAGCTATTTCATGGTGTTTATTGTTATGTTTTAGTTGACTGTTGTTTCACTATTGTTAAGGTTTCTCCCTTGGTCAGTTGGAGGGAATGGACGTAGAGATCAGGTACCTTTCCTAATCTTTCGTTCCTTATCTCTCAATCAGAGGAGGGTCTGGGATGCCTGAATATGAACGTAAACGGTTGAGGACATTTAAAGAGAATTACCTCTGCTCTTTAACAGTTAAAAGAACAATCTGGTTACCATAACAACCTCATTTGAATTAAGCTGTTATGTTGCTAGGAGGTCACTGGCGCTGGCTTACCTTCAGTGGTTAAACTGTTTAACTCTAAAGCTTTACATTTGGCTCCAGTCAACTCTGCCCCCAATCAATCGGGAAGCCTTGAACAAGGGAAGAAACACGTATTTTTTAGATTGAAGACTTTAGGGCTGACGATAAGCTTGCGCCAGGGACCTCCGATTAAGTTGTTATGGTTCCTAGAATGTTGCTTTAATGAGTGTATTGGACGACCCCAGAACAGATTGCACCAACATCAGCATAGATAGACTGGCATATTAGGTGCTCTCCAAACATCAATACAAATTCTAAATCAACCTGTCCATTTTCTAGATTAAGAAATTGGGCACAAATAATAGGTTAACAGGTTTTATTTGAGAATAACAGGAAATGCCGGCATTCTGAGAAATGTCTCTATCAGTGTAATTCTAGGCCTACAGACACCGCGTCTCACAGGAGTTTGGTGTAAGTCAGCTCAGCCATTCCGTCTCGGATGTAGCGGAAATACTCCAGGCTGCCACGGTGCATCTTACACTGGTATTTTCCTGATGATTTCACGTACTGAAGAAAGTGGGGGGCTCCTGGAAACAGCACGTTGTCTGCCAGGATGATGGTGCCCTCCTGGAAAAGTCCAACCTCCTCCAATAACTGGAGGTCCCGGAGGTAGTGGCGTTTTCCATGGTCCATAAAGACAAAGTCCAACTTCTGCACCCCATGTTTGTCCTTCAGCTGTGGAATGATCTCATCCGAGGGTCCCACGAGGAGCTCCACCTGAACGACATGAGATAATAATATTGTAAGATGCAGAATGCTGTCTGAGGAACCAACAGAACTGATTATAATCAGCAATAAGTCCACAACGTTAAGCCTTTGCTTAAAACAGTGAGTTTAAATGTCCCTGTTATCATAGGGACACAGTAATAACAAACCAATAATGGAGAAATGCAATCCTAACATTAATAACATATCTAGAGAAAAATTGGAGTTACAGTCCACTCCACACGTCCACCTTCCCCACAGTCCTCTCCAAAACGTAGACATCCCAAAAACCTAAACCCTCTTATCTAACGACCCCTAACATCTCTGCCACTCCCACGTTGCTATAGCACTAGGTACAGCATTGTATACAGTGCTAATGATGATAAAAAGCCCTATACGGATCCCCTCTTTTTAATGCTTTTAACTTTGTAGCTGTAATAATGATGATGATCAACAATCCAAAGTCAAAATGTAACGGGTTACTACCATGACTTCATTGATTTAAAGTGGCCATGGTGTTTGGTGTCTGTATTTGCAGCGTCTGGCTGTGAAACTCTGCACTTACGGAGTTTAACCTTTTTGCTGTAACACCACCAACACCTGTGTAGCACCACCTGTGTAGCACCACCTGTGTAGCACCACCTGTGTAACACCACCTGTGGCAGCGTCATTGGAGCGTGATCATGACCTTGCTTTAGAGGACCCTCGGTGGCAAACACGGGGCTGCTGTGGTTAGATGGTTGGAGTAAATCATCCTTAATTTCTAGATTCTAGAACATTCTCCATCTATCTGATATTGTCCCCAGTTACCTCGAAGGTTTTGTGAATTATTTTGCCATTCCCTGCATTTTCTATAATGTCCTTTAAATTTTCCGGCAATCAGATTTCACTCATTATCCTCTTTGACTATGTCTCTCAATCTCTCTTTCCTTGCTGTATAAATTCACAGGTGTAGCACGGATGCAATATAAGATAATGTAACAAAAAGGCAACTGAGGGTGAATTGCACATCTTTACCGCCCTCACTGTATTGTATAGACTTCTTCTGACACATTAAAACATTGGTAGTTTTCACGTAGTTTCCATAAATCGGACAATTACAGTTCTTTCTTCAGTGGATTGCATCCCAAGATGGACGTGTTAGATTACAATAATAATGATAATTTTAGAGTTATTTTCTAATTTATTTTACTTGCACAGTTTGTCTATATCTCGAGTTTTTTTTATTAAACAGTGAAATACTTTAGGAGTGGTTTCATACTGTGTTACCTCTGTAAAACTCTGCCATGTGTTATGTGCAAATATTGACTAATTATTGATTACCTGCCCAGTTCAGTTCCCTCTCCTACATCCAGCTATTTAAGCCCATGTTGGTTACCAGCTGTAAAACCTACTGGATATTTTATAACATTATTAAATGTCACAAACAGAGCAAGGCCTGCAAATGGTTTTTTTTTGTATGTATTTATTTTTTTATGGAAAAGATGAATATATTAATTTATATACAGATGGCAAATAAAAAGTGTGATGATGACATAAATCTGATCTGCGGTGAGATTTTTCACTAAACTCTGCTTTGTTTTACAGAGATATCATTGATCTTATTGATATATTTATGTGTATGGATTATCCGTATCAGGGTATTGCTGTCTACATCTCTGCGCACAACGCAACTCACCGTATCATCGTCAAAACCAGCCAATCGGATGACCTTTTCAGCAACTGATGCTTTTCTGGGATTGGCATCTACAGTGTACAGCCTGGCACCAAGGGGCAAGGCCTGGGCAATTATAATGGTGGCATACCCACAGTATGTGCCCAGCTCCAGGACATTCAGTGGGGCATTTTCATAAATTAGCCGGTCCAGGATTTTCCCTGCATTGACACAGAAACAAAATAATTATAGTTTTAAAGTTAAAAAATAGGAGCTTCAAACAGATAATTCAGCACAATTTCCAGATTGGTTTAAACGAATGTGCCCATATTAATGTAATGCTGTATATAGAGTTAATGCCAGTCTTAAAAGAAGGCTCCAAGCTTGCTGTAGTGGTTATGGTGTGTTCTGGCACTACCCAGTGTAAGTAGTTAAACCATTTTCTTAGATGGGGTCTGCTGGGCACTCATCCTACTGCTAGTGTCGAAGGCCCAGCAGCTCCAAAGCCCGAACGTCCGTTAGCTCTGCTGGCAAGGCTATCTGATTGCTCTCAGACAATGAGCTAAGCCCTGTTGTGCTGTGAGTTACCAGATAAATATTTTATTAATTACTTTAGGAACACTCTATTGCAGCCAAACTGACAAGCAGTGAGGACTGGGGAAGCTTTGATATTGATAACCTGGGAGCGTGGGGCAGATCCACACTTTGTATCGGCTTTAATACTTTCTTATTGCATTCTGATAGTGTGTAAATACTAAAAGTTTATTGTTCTGTCCCCTTGACAAATCACATATCACTTAAATAAAGGGAATTCTATTTTCGTTTTACAAGTTTTTCTGAATTTGCAGAAATATCCAGATATTTATAAAGTGGAAAATCCACAGAGCCTGCGGAGCCCCAGAGATGTCACATAAATGCGCATACTGTACTACCTCGCATCATCTTGTGCCCACCAGAAAATACACCGTGCACAGAACTCATTCAACTTATCTCATGTGCACGTTTCTACTATTTCTATATTGCCCGGTCAAATTATTTACCACAAAGACTTATCTACCTTGTGGGCAAGATCTACTAAATCATGAGAGCAAGATAGTACAGCACGCGCACATTGTATAAACAAATACATGGCAGCTCTGGGGCTCTGTCTCTGGGTTGTGTTAAAGAACCCCTTTGAGAACCATACTAAGCATTAGTCACCCCAGCAGAAATACAAGGCTATTAACTAAAGTGAGAATTCAAAGTGAATTTCAAATTTAAGGTCAAAATACTCAAACTAGAACATATTCCAAAGTCAGCTTGGTGACTCTGGCCTTACATTTACATTTTCTTTCAATTCTCATCTTGGTAAATAACCCTGGTAGTCTGAGGATTGAGGCATAACTACCACACAGCAGCAAATAACAGGTTAATAAGCTTGTTACATATGGTTAAATAATTCAGGAATCACAGATAATGCATGCACATGGCCAACTGGTCTTCATTATCCCAATCTGAAAAACTCTCTCACTAATACTGGGCAAGTGGAACATTGTGTCTGTAAGCAACATTAACAAATATCTAGAAATGGTATCAGTTTGTCCTTTTTGAATTGTTTCATGAAGACTATTTCGTTTCACATGCTCATTGAAACCTCTTGCCAACTCGTACAACATAGGAAGACTTGTTTGCATATCCGACCCAACATGTGTCCTCCGAGTGAAGAGCATACACTGATCAACCACAACATTAAAACCACCTGCCTAAAATCATGCTGCCAAAACACTTCTGATGGGTGGAGACATGGACTCCACAAGACCTCTGAATGTGTCCTATGGTATCTGTCATCAACACATTAGCAGCAGATCCTTTCAGTCCTGCAAGTTGTGTAGTGGGGTCTGCATGGGTCGCACGTGTTGTTCCAGCACATCCCACAGATGCTCAATTAGCTTGAGACTTGGGGAATTTGTAGGCCAAGGCAACACTTTGAACCCTTTGTCATGTTCTTCAAACCATTTCTGAACAATGTTTACAGTGTGCAGTGTGCATTATCCTGCTGATAGAAACCACTGCCATCATAAAACACCATTTTCATGAAGGGGTATAAGTGGACTTCAACAATCTCTAGGTCGGTGGTACGTGTCAATGTAAAAGCCAAATGAATTCCAGGACCGAAAGTTTCCCAGCAGAACAGTCCCCAGAGCATAACACTGCCTCCACCTGCCTGCCTTCCTCTCATAGTGCATCCTGCTGTCATCTCTTCCCCAGGTAAATGACCCACCCTTTCTTTTTTCTCTTTCAGCAGGATAATGCACCCTGCCACACTGTGAAAATTGTTCAGGAATGGTTTAAGGAACATGACAAAGAGTTCAAAGTATTGCCTTGGCCTTAAAAGATTTGCTGCATAAATATCAGAACTTACTAGACTTGTGCAAAAATTTGTTTCATCCATAAGTGAATAGATTTACCCGAATTTTTTTCCTTTTAATCCACATCGGAACAAATCGATTTGTCCTGGAACTAATGTATTTACTGAACAAATCAATACATTTAGTTGTGGATGACAAGGATTTTGATTCGGACAAATACATTTTTGAACAGGTGTAGAACCTATATCTTTGAGACCTTAAAATGACCACGGCAGGTCAAGTTGTGTCTGCCTGCTTTTCACAGTTTTTTTAAATTATCTGGATCTCCCCAAAATCTGAATCCCCTCCCAGACTGTTTCCAGAATCCTGAATCTCACCTTTGTGAGGTCCGATGTTCCCCAAATGCTCGCAGTGGTAACAGTATTGGTCGAAAGTGTTGAGTACATGCTGGGGGTCTCCTGGGATAGCATGGGTGATGACATATTGAAAAGCCCTTTCCTCTCGCGGGATACCTGTTAGATGATCCTGGAATTTCCGCACCAGCACGGCTCGGTAAAATAGGAGGAAGTAATGGCGGTAACGGATTATTAGAGTGATTAGAAACGGAATAAAGGCCAAGGCTATTGCTGGAGAAACCATCTTGAATGCTGGGACCTTCAAGGAAACAAATCCAGTTAAGATGCATGAAAATACATGTTACCATGGATATTTTACTTTAACTAATGGAAAATAAAACATTTCTTAAATGTGGCCTTAAACAGGTCACATTTTTAAAACAAATTTCTACTGATACTTTTTTTCACGTAAGCTAAAACAGAATTTAAGAAACTTGTCCCTTCGTTAGTTCTCTGTCATCTCCTTTGAGCAATAACAGACAGAACCTGCAGAACGAGTCTATCTGAGTGATCCCACCCACGAGGTTCATCAGTGTATCTAACTGACCCCACCCACGTATGTGACGGATACCAATATATTTCTAATCTAGCTCCTGTCATTTTCAGTTCTTATTAACAGATCTATTTGCTTAGAGGTGAAAACATTCTTCTTTTTTTTGCAGTGCACAAGTTTAGTACAAACAGGCTTGAGGTACCCCAACGGCAATCCTCAGGCATGGCATCATGCATTACATGTGGGTTATAGATAGGGCTTGCACTATTTTACAATATAATAAATAACAAAAATAGAGCAAACTGGTATACCTAAGGAGATATACAGAATAGAGGGAGTCTAACACTAAGTCGCTGTCACTGGAAATAGTAGGAATTCACCAAACCCTACGTAAATAGAATAGGAAAGGAAACACCCTAAAGGATGGTGTAGAAGCCCAGGAGCTAACTAGTGATGATGGCTCAGATAATAGTAAAACTAAAATAGTATAATGACACAATAAATAGTGGAATATATAGGATGGAAATACAAAAATATGCAGAATCTAAAAGTCTAAAACATTCGGTACTATGCCTTTAAATATATAAACGAGGATTAAAAAAAAAAGAAAGAAAAAGGGAGAGAAAAGAACCATATGTACAGCAGACAAAAAAAATGAAAGAAATTGTATAAATGATATATAGATATAAAAATAAATTGGATACACAGATATATAAATAAATAAAAAAAAACTGGTTCAATATGCAGCAAATCAATGTACAGTGTCAGTATCTCTATCCCTGACATAATGCAGGGTACAAATGATACTTGCACTGGGTAATATACTTTGTGTAGACAAAGATATCAAATATATCATTACAATAAATCAGCAACACAGTATATAGAACTGTGTGCTAGTGCAATACAATGTATCGCTATATTTTATTTATTTATTTATTTATTTATTTATAAAATATTTTACCAGGAAAGATACATTGAGATTTCTCTCGTTTTCAAGTATGTCAAGTATGTCCTGTAGACTGAAGCGGATGCAGAAACTGGATATAAATTGTAAAAACCAGTTTATTAAACAAAAATTTAAAAATGTAAGAGTTGTATAAAAATATAAATCAGGAACCAGTCTTATAAATGCCAGATGGTGCTAAGAACCCTCGGATTCGGCTGGGATGGATGCAGATTGGATGTTTGCAAATATGCCTCCTGAATTCCGACTGCCGGTGAGGACGGCGTGCGTCTGAGTGTGCGTCCCGGCAGAGACCTCACTCCACGGGATGGCCAGATCTGACGGTTGCGGTTACCAGGTGGACCAAGGGTTCTGCATGCGAACGATCATCTGCTGGTGAACGATGTGTCACAGATCCAGCCCATCGTTCACCAGCAGATGATCGTTCACATGCAGAACCCTTGGTCCACCTGGTAACCGCAACCGTCAGATCTGTCCGTCCCCCGTCCCCTGTCTCTGGGGCTTGTATGCAGGCAATAGTTAGGGCAATTTGCAGTAATTTGGGCTGGATTTAGGCAGTCTAGTACAGAGCTCGTCTGGTGTGCGACAGGTCAGCATGGCTGCTGAAAGAAATTCATTCTTAAAGTCCTTCAGAGCATACTTGTGCCATGCTTATTTTATGCTTCTAACACACTCCACTGGCATGTTAAAAAATACAGGGTTATATACTAAAGTGAGAATTCACAGTGAATTTCAAATTAAAAGCCTAATCATTTTGACATTAAATTTTAAATTCACTTTGAATTCTTAACAAATTACCCTGGCAATATGGAAATTCCCAGTCCTCCTAACACACAGCGCGACACTCCCAGTCCTTCTAACACACAGTGCGACACTCCCCAGTCCTCCTAACACACAGTGCGACACTCCCCAGTCCTTCTAACACACAGCGTGACATTCCCAGTCCTTCTAACACACAGTGCGACACTCCCCAGTCCTTCTAACACACAGAGCGACACTCCCCAATCCTGCTCACACACAGTGCGACACTCCCCAGTCCTCCTAACACACAGTGCGACACTCCCCAGTCCTCCTAACACACAGTGCGACACTCCCCAGTCCTCCTAACACACAGTGCGACACTCCCCAGTCCTCCTAACACACAGTGCGACACTCCCCAGTCCTCCTAACACACAGTGCGACACTCCCCAGTCCTTCTAACACACAGCGTGACATTCCCAGTCCTTCTAACACACAGTGCGACACTCCCCAGTCCTTCTAACACACAGAGCGACACTCCCCAATCCTGCTCACACACAGTGCGACACTCCCCAGTCCTCCTAACACACAGTGCGACACTCCCCAATCCTGGTAACACACAGCGCGACACTCCCCAGTCCTTCTAACACACAGCGCGACACTCCCCAGTCCTCCTAACACACAGTGCGACACTCCCCAGTCCTCCTAACACACAGTGCGACACTCCCCAGTCCTTCTAACACACAGAGCGACACTCCCCAATCCTGCTCACACACAGTGCGACACTCCCCAGTCCTCCTAACACACAGTGCGACACTCCCCAGTCCTCCTAACACACAGTGCGACACTCCCCAGTCCTCCTAACACACAGTGCGACACTCCCCAGTCCTCCTAACACACAGTGCGACACTCCCCAGTCCTCCTAACACACAGTGCGACACTCCCCAGTCCTTCTAACACACAGCGTGACATTCCCAGTCCTTCTAACACACAGTGCGACACTCCCCAGTCCTTCTAACACACAGAGCGACACTCCCCAATCCTGCTCACACACAGTGCGACACTCCCCAGTCCTCCTAACACACAGTGCGACACTCCCCAATCCTGGTAACACACAGCGCGACACTCCCCAGTCCTTCTAACACACAGCGCGACACTCCCCAGTCCTCCTAACACACAGTGCGACACTCCCCAGTCCTCCTAACACACAGTGCGACACTCCCCAGTCCTTCTAACACACAGCGTGACATTCCCAGTCCTTCTAACACACAGTGCGACACTCCCCAGTCCTTCTAACACACAGAGCGACACTCCCCAATCCTGCTCACGCACAGTGCGACACTCCCCAGTCCTCCTAACACACAGCGCAACACTCCCAGTCCTCCTAACACACAGTGCGACACTCCCCAATCCTGGTAACACACAGCGCGACACTCCCCAGTCCTTCTAACACACAGCGCAACACTCCCCAGTCCTTCTAACACACAGCGCGACACTCCCCAGTCCTCCTAACACACAGTGCGACACTCCCCAATCCTGGTAACACACAGCGCGACACTCCCCAGTCCTTCTAACACACAGCGCGACACTCCCAGTCCTTCTAACACACAGCGCGACACTCCCCAGTCCTCCTAACACACAGTGCGACACTCCCCAGTCCTCCTAACACACAGTGCGACACTCCCCAGTCCTCCTAACACACAGTGCGACACTCCCCAGTCCTTCTAACACACAGCGTGACATTCCCAGTCCTTCTAACACACAGTGCGACACTCCCCAGTCCTTCTAACACACAGAGCGACACTCCCCAATCCTGCTCACACACAGTGCGACACTCCCCAGTCCTCCTAACACACAGCGCAACACTCCCAGTCCTCCTAACACACAGTGCGACACTCCCCAATCCTGGTAACACACAGCGCGACACTCCCCAGTCCTTCTAACACACAGCGCGACACTCCCCAGTCCTCCTAACACACAGTGCGACACTCCCCAGTCCTCCTAACACACAGTGCGACACTCCCCAGTCCTTCTAACACACAGCGTGACATTCCCAGTCCTTCTAACACACAGTGCGACACTCCCCAGTCCTTCTAACACACAGAGCGACACTCCCCAATCCTGCTCACACACAGTGCGACACTCCCCAGTCCTCCTAACACACAGCGCAACACTCCCAGTCCTCCTAACACACAGTGCGACACTCCCCAATCCTGGTAACACACAGCGCGACACTCCCCAGTCCTTCTAACACACAGCGCGACACTCCCCAGTCCTTCTAACACACAGCGCGACACTCCCCAGTCCTCCTAACACACAGTGCGACACTCCCCAATCCTGGTAACACACAGCGCGACACTCCCCAGTCCTTCTAACACACAGTGCGACACTCCCCAGTCCTTCTAACACACAGCGCGACACTCCCCAGTCCTCCTAACACACAGTGCGACACTCCCCAGTCCTCCTAACACACAGTGCGACACTCCCCAATCCTGGTAACACACAGCGCGACACTCCCCAGTCCTTCTAACACACAGCATGACACTCCCCAGTCCTTCTAACACACAGCGTGACACTCCCCAATCCTGGTAACACACAGCGTGACACTCCCCAATCCTGGTAACACACAGCGCGACACTCCCCAGTCCTTCTAACACACAGTGCGACACTCCCCAATCCTGGTAACACACAGCGCGAGACTCCCCAATCCTGCTAACACACAGCGCAACATTCCCCAGTCCTCCTAACACACAGCGCAACACTCCCCAATCCTGCTAACACACAGCGTGACACTCCCCAGTCCTTCTAACACACAGTGCAACACTCCCCAATCCTGCTAACACACAGCGCGACACTCCCCAGTCCTTCTAACACACAGTGCGACACACCCCAGTCCTTCTAACACACAGCGTGACACTCCTCAGTCCTTCTAACACACAGCGCGACACTCCCCAATCCTGCTAACACACAGCGCTACACTCCCCAATCCTGCTAACACACAGTGCGACACTCCCCAATCCTGCTAACACACAGTGCGACACTCCCCAGTCCTTCTAACACACAGCGTGACACTCCCCAGTCCTTCTAACACACAGCGTGACACTCCTCGGTCCTTCTAGCACAGCGCGACACTCCCCAGTCCTTCTAACACACAGTGCGACACTCCCCAGTCCTTCTAACACACAGTGCAACACTCCCCAATCCTGCTAACACACAGCGCGACACTCCCCAATCCTGCTAACACACAGCGCGACACTCCCCAATCCTGCTAACACACCGCACGACACTCCCCAATCCTGCTAACACACAGCGCAACACTCCCCAGTCCTCCTAACACACAGCGCAACACTCCCCAATCCTGCTAACACACAGTGCGACACTCCCCAGTCCTTCTAACACACAGTGCGACACTCCCCAATCCTGCTAACACACAGCGCGACACTCCCCAATCCTGCTAACACACTGCGCGACACTCCCCAATCCTGCTAACACACAGTGCGACACTCCCCAGTCCTTCTAACACACAGTGCGACACTCCCCAGTCCTTCTAACACACAGTGCGACACTCCCCAATCCTGCTAACACACAGGGCGACACTCCCCAATCCTGCTAACACACTGCGCAACACTCCCCAATCCTGCTAACACACAGTGCGACACTCCCCAATCCTGCTAACACACAGCGTGACACTCCCCAGTCCTTCTAACACACAGTGCAACACTCCCCAATCCTGCTAACACACAGCGCGACACTCCCCAGTCCTTCTAACACACAGTGCGACACACCCCAGTCCTTCTAACACACAGCGTGACACTCCTCAGTCCTTCTAACACACAGCGCGACACTCCCCAATCCTGCTAACACACAGCGCTACACTCCCCAATCCTGCTAACACACAGTGCGACACTCCCCAATCCTGCTAACACACAGTGCGACACTCCCCAGTCCTTCTAACACACAGCGTGACACTCCCCAGTCCTTCTAACACACAGCGTGACACTCCTCAGTCCTTCTAGCACAGCGCGACACTCCCCAGTCCTTCTAACACACAGTGCGACACTCCCCAGTCCTTCTAACACACAGTGCAACACTCCCCAATCCTGCTAACACACAGTGCAACACTCCCCAATCCTGCTAACACACAGCGCGACACTCCCCAATCCTGCTAACACACCGCACGACACTCCCCAATCCTGCTAACACACAGCGCAACACTCCCCAGTCCTCCTAACACACAGCGCAACACTCCCCAATCCTGCTAACACACAGTGCGACACTCCCCAGTCCTTCTAACACACAGTGCGACACTCCCCAATCCTGCTAACACACAGCGCGACACTCCCCAATCCTGCTAACACACTGCGCGACACTCCCCAATCCTGCTAACACACAGTGCGACACTCCCCAGTCCTTCTAACACACAGTGCGACACTCCCCAGTCCTTCTAACACACAGTGCGACACTCCCCAATCCTGCTAACACACAGGGCGACACTCCCCAATCCTGCTAACACACTGCGCAACACTCCCCAATCCTGCTAACACACAGTGCGACACTCCCCAGTCCTTCTAACACACAGTGCGACACTCCCCAGTCCTTCTAACACACAGTGCGACACTCCCCAATCCTGCTAACACACTGCGCGACACTCCCCAATCCTGCTAACACACCGCACGACACTCTCCAGTCCTGCTAACACACCGGGCGACACTCTCCAATCCTGCTAACACACCGCGCGACACTCCTCAATCCTGCTAACACACCGCACGACACTCCCCAGTCCTGCTAACACACCGGGCGACACTCTCCAATCCTGCTAACACACCGCGCGACACTCCTCAATCCTGCTAACACACCGCGCAACGCTCTCCGGTCCTGCTAACACACCGCACGCCGCTCCCCAGTCCTGCTAACACACCGCGCGACGCTCCCTAGTCCTGCTAACACACCGCGCGCCACTCCCCAATCCTGCTAACATACCGCGCGACGCTCTGCCCTGTTTCCTTCTAAATATACATAAATCATTTAGCCAGTTACATCATAATCCAGTACCGACAAGGCACAGCCAGGGCACTTGTTGCAAAGGAAGAGGACAAATAGAAACACTGTTTCTCTTCTTCTCTGTATGCTCTATTTACGCTGACTGCCAGGTGTAGTGGGCGGAGCTTACAACAATGACTGACAGGTAGCTAAGATGGAGGTGGCTCTCTCTATACTGACTGCCAGGTGTAATGGGCGGAGCTTATAACAATGATTGACAGGGAGCTAAGATGGAGGTGGCTCTCTCTATACTGACTGCCAGGTGTAATGGGCGGAGCTTATAACAATGATTGACAGGGAGCTAAGATGGAGGTGGCTCTCTCTATGCTGACTGCCAGGTGTAAAGGGCGGAGCTTATAACAATGATTGACAGGGAGCTAAGATGGAGGTGGCTCTCTCTATGCTGACTGCCAGGTGTAAAGGGCGGAGCTTATAACAATGATTGACAGGGAGCTAAGATGGAGGTGGCTCTCTCTATACTGACTGCCAGGTGTAAAGGGCGGAGCTTATAACAATGATTGGCAGGGAGCTAAGATGGAGGTGGCTCTCTCTATACTGACTGCCAGGTGTAAAGGGCGGAGCTTATAACAATGATTGCCAGGGAGCTAAGATGGAGGTGGCTCTCTCTATACTGACTGCCAGGTGTAAGGGGCGGAGCTTATAACAATGATTGACAGGGAGCTAAGATGGAGGTGGCTCTCTCTATACTGACTGCCAGGTGTAAAGGGCGGAGCTTATAACAATGATTGACAGGGAGCTAAGATGGAGGTGGCTCTCTCTATACTGACTGCCAGGTGTAAAGGGCGGAGCTTATAACAATGATTGACAGGGAGCTAAGATGGAGGTGGCTCTCTCTATGCTGACTGCCAGGTGTAAAGGGCGGAGCTTATAACAATGATTGACAGGGAGCTAAGATAGATGCTCCCAGTTGTGCAGTAGAAAGGTGGGGATTTTTACATTTATTTTTATTTTTCACACCTGACCGATACATATTTGCTGAATATGGAGATAAGTAAAAAATACTAATAACACTATTACATTCCTGAGAAGTGAGAGTTTCCCTTTAATTTCCATCCTGGCTATTTGGTCTAATATTGAAGTTAATGCTACACAGCATCCAGTTGAGTGCATAGCCCCCCAACATGCTATAAAGGTGGCCTGTTTCATAGCTGGGAGGACATTATGCCCAATATTCCAGGACTCTATGAAGGGCTCCGTTCTAGTTGAACCCATGTGAGACGTACCTTTTGATGTTGCGTTACCTTGGAAGACGTTGCCGATGAGGGTGTCTGCTGGTTTCTCTCCTGTACGATTGTGAGCGTTGGCATTAAAATACCCCAGAGTTCTCATCCATAATTGATGAGCAGTCCCCAGGCTGGTCGATTCTAGCTGAGGTGAAAGAACAGGGAATGTTACCTGAGCACAGTGGGTCAGGTTACTCCCAGCTCCAGGTGTCTCAGAGACATTGCCAAGCCGTCACAGACTGCTATATATTGGGAGTGGGGGGTTGAGGCGACCCTCAAAATGTTTGTTGCAGCTCTGCTAATAAACCAGGAGTCAATTGCATTGTCCCCGAATCCTGCGGGATAGTCCACTATCATCGACCAAGAAAGGTCTACATCAATAAAATGAACAAGAAAATGCTCCAAACCTGGAGTCATTATGTGACATCCCATTGGCTTAATGTACTCCTGATTCTTATGTGTATCCGGTATTATAATGCAGCTGTATAAATGTTTAGTTACACAATGCAATCATCACTTCATTAAACACCATGGGGGAGATTTGTCAAACTGTTTGTTTCTGGCAATATGTGCTGACGCTACAGGGCCGGCCTTTGGGGTGTGTGAGCTTGCACACTAGGGCTTGTTAAAACGAATCTCCAGTGCCAGGAAAACAATCCGTTTTCCTGGCACTGGAGGGTCCCTGTCCCACCCCCCAATCCCCGGTTACTGAAGAGGTGAAAACTCCTTCAGTCACTTACCTGAGGCAGCGACGATGTCCCTCGTCGCTGTCTCCTCCTCCGCATTGCGTCGGACGGTGGGCGAGACTGATCCCGCCCACCGGCCAAGGAGACCTAATGCGCATGCGCAGCAATGCCGCGCATGCGCATTAGCGCACCCCATAGGAAAGCATTGAAAAATATTTTCAATGCTTTCCTATGGGGAAATGAGCGACGCTGGAGGTCCTCACACAGCGTGAAGACGTCCAGCGACGCTCTAGCACAGGTTTCCTGTGCTATAGACCAGGAAGTGACCTCTAGTGGCTGTCTAATAGACAGCCACTAGCAAGGCCGTCTTTAATATTGATTGGACCCTGGGCAAACATTTGCCTGGGCCCCTTAGACCCTGCCCCCCCATCTCTCGGGCATGCAATCACAACCTCAACTCCAACTAAGTGGCAGAACTAATGTATAGAGTGCCCTGCTGCAAGAATATTTTTCAAGCCTTCCCTGTATCGCAAGAGGAAAGAAAAGAGAAATCACCATCTTTCATATGTCATGCGATGCTGTGACAGCTGGGGATTTACCATCCTTGCAGGGTTGTGTTTGTGAGCAGTGTTTGTGCATTTGAATGTAAGCATGTTTTTGTATAGAGTGTATGTGTGCATGTAGGGCTGTATTTGTATGTACTGTTACCATTGGAATGCAGTGGTGTACTTGTGTGTAGTGTTTGCGTTTGAATGCAGGGGTGTGTGTTTGTCTGTAGTGTTAGCTTTTAAATGCAGGCGTGCTTTTGTCTGTAGAGTTGATGTTTTAATATCATTTTAGCGTTTTAATACAGGGATGTGTTTGTATGTAATTTTTGTATTTGCATGCAGGGGTGTGTTTGTATGTATTGTTTGCATTTGCATGCATGGGTGTGTTTGGATGTAGTGTTGTCTTTTAAATGCATATGTACATTTGTGTGTAGTATTGGTGTTTCAGCAAAGGGGTTTGTTTATATGTAATGTTTGTGTTTGCATGGGTGTGTCTCCATGTTCTGTTTGATTTCTGGGATGTATGTACATACATATTAACACATATAAATATACAAATTAACACGCAGATACACACAAACACCTTGACACATACTGGCATATATACACACACATACACAGATACACACCCTTTGACACACAGATACATGCACTTTGATACACACACCAACATACACACACTGGCACAGCCACACCGAGACACACACACATCGACACAGATATGTACACACACTCAGATACACACATACACAGAGGTACACATGCTGGGGTGTATTTGTGTACAGTGCTAGTGATGGAATGTAGGAGTGTATTTGTGTTGGCATTAAAATTCTGGGATGTATGCATTACCACACACTCAGATGGACACTTACACACCTACACTTACATACACACAGGTACACATACACACTGACACACAGCCAGATACACACACACACAACTAGATACACACACTTACTGAGACCCATGTACATGCACATATATGTGTCAATTTACATATTTTATTCTCTGCCCTCTAGCAGCTTCTGGATAGCAACTCCCAACAACCTTGGCCAATACAATGCCTCAACTCTGTTCTTGATACCGGAGAAACTGACGGAAGCCAAGCACAGAGAGATGGACACAGGTTTCTTCAGGAAGGAAGAGATTCTTTATTGGATCACCGATCAGGACTCAGAGGGACTAGCGTCACCAAAATACAGCAAGTTCTGAGCCCCGGACAATAGTGCAGGCTCCTTATATAGGCACATAACTCCTCCCATATTAAGCTCCACCCGCACATTCTCTTAACCAATCAACACAAATAAGAATTAACTTCCTGCTTGACCGCATGGCTTGTCCAGCACAATGGAGGAGGGGGAATACTACATCCTGTATTCTTGCACATGCTCCGTACACTACTGATCGTATCTTGCCTCGTGCAACCAACTGATCGATACGTCAGCATATGCACGTACACATGCCACGTGGTAATCTCGGCCTACTAAATTTATTTTTACCGAGATTCCACCACATTCCCCCCTTTGATGCCTCTTGATATTTCACAATTACTTGAGGCATCACTTAACCTTGGTTTGCATACACCGCAAGTTACCATGAACCAGACCAGACTTATCTTATGATGTGAATCTTCAACACTCATCTTCCTGCATTGGTTCTCCCTGATCTAGAGCCGTATACTTATAAACCGCCATTATCTGTGCAGCAGCCTTCCTCTCTGCTATATTTTCTATCAGGCTTTGCACAGACCTAACTACTAAGGGTATAAGACACGGCAGGAGTAGACACAACATTAAAATCAGTAGGACTCCACCTACCACTGCCTTAAGCCCTCCAAACCACTCATACCAGCTACCAAACCAACTACTTGGATTATACCCTTTCCATACCTGAGTAGGCACATGCGCTAGTTTAACCATATGGCTAGTAAGCTCAGCTATTGCTTGCCCTTCGTCATCTATTTGAAGACAGCAATTGCTCAGGTTAAACTTCCCACATACACCTCCCTCTACTGCCAAAAGGTAATCCAAGGCTAATCTATTTTGGTAGACTGCTGTCCTCATCCTGGTGTTATGCTTCGCTAGAAGATTGAGCGCTTGTGATGTCTCGTTGGTGATAATCTCAACCACCGCCTGTAATCTTATAATACGGTTGAGCATATAAATAGGGGTTCTGTAACCAAAGGTACCATCCTCAGCCCACGTGGCTGGCCCATAATAATCTATGATACGCTGGGGAGGCCATTCATCATCTTCCCAGGCGCCTATCTCTATGGGTCCCCTTTTCTTCCTATGATTCACATCATACACTTTAACACCTAAAGTCTCACCTGTTTCAATCGGTAACAAGAAGAAGGATGGTTTGAGCATACCCAACACACATGCCCCTTCCCAGTCCTGTGGCAACTCCGAATAGGCTTTCTTACCACAGATCCAGTACAAATTTGCTGGGGCTCTCCAGATAGATGTGATGGATAAATCAAACCACACATCCTTTAAATTGGCGTATCTAGCAAACGGGTTAGATGGTTCTGAGACATTTGAAGCCGACCACCAAGTTGTATTCTTTGTATCATCATCATAAGCTTTTTGCCCTAGACAAGTTAATTCTCCTACAGAAGTGTTATACATTATTCCTTTCCTTGCTATGCAAACATAACCTATGATGGAGGTCTTTAATCTCCACTCAGATTTACCTCTAACACTCATATGATAATCGGCTTGTGTAGATATTAATTGGTCAACTGCCTCAGAACCGGACATTACCTCCTTTGCTTCCCAAGGCCATTGGTCTCCCATGTTAGTACCTCCACACACATAGCAGTTGGTAACATTAAGACTACCGGCAATACTTTCGGCTAAATCAATAAACAGGTTTTTAGCATTATGGGGGATCTTATTATCTATACTCATCTCTTCATAAAAGGAATGGTATACTTGATGAGTTTGGGAGGATACCGTATCAGTCTCTATCCCTATAAACAATACTGTCCCAGGATCTAAACCCGTCCCGTATATTTGAAACCCAAATAAATTACCATATTTGTCTAAGAACTTATCGGGGTTATTTATAAGTATATGGATGGGATTACATTCCATAGACTTACAATATGGGCTAGTCGGCAACTTAGTCACTATCATGTCTTTGTCTACTGTCTGTCCCCAAGTCGCCCACCCCACACAAGACCAATATGGGCAGAAGTTATAGTCTTTATTTGGGCATCTAGGACTCACATATTTATTTTTACTACTGGGACAAATATATTTATCATTAGACCCATACGTCCTCTCCCATGTAAGATCCCCACATACATTCCACGGCTTTCTACCACTCGATATCGCTTTACACGCATCAAATAGCAGAACACCCGAAGAATGTACGGATTCTAACACCGTCTTATTAATTAGGGTCCCCTGAGGATCTCCATTCCTGAGAGTCAACCAAATTGTACGAGGTTGATACTCCGGACTGAAGCACTTAGGTTCTCCTACTCCTAAATGGCACACACTATAGTCTATTTTTAAGTATCTACATCTCGATACATCTCCTTTACACTCGTATTGTGAATGCCAAATTAGGGTTTGGGAAATATGGTTACCTGTTCTCGTAGTCTTAATGCATACCTCACAGCTAGGAGTGTCGGTACCTCTACCTTCCTGAATATAAAAACACATATAAATAAACACTATCAAAAACACATCTTTCGCCGTCATCCTCAGTCTTCGTCCGTGCGAAGGCACCTCAGCTTCCAGGATGTAAGGGCTGCAGGGAATGGAGTTCTGCTCGTCTTCACAGGAGTCCCTTCGAGACTTTCCCTGGCTTATAAACTATACGTCGGTGGGCGGACAGGCTTTATTATGGCCTTCTCACTCACGCACCAAACCCCAAAAATAATAAAATTTGTAATCCACAATAGTTCCTCGTTACTCCGACTGAGTAGTGCGTTTTAACCGGATCTTGCAGGGATTCTCTGGATCTGCTGTAACTTGCCAAGAATCGACTGCTGCTGGTTTAACCCTGGAGTGATGTATCCACGGAGTCACTTCGGCTACTTTTATCGCTGTAGGGGTAGACAAAAGAACAACATAAGGACCTCTCCACTTGGGCCCTAACGGTACATTATTCCACTCTTTAATCCACACTTGATCTCCTGGATGATAACTATGAACAGGGGGATAAATATTCACAGGTAATCTATCTTGTACCCATTTCTGTACCTCCTCCATAGTCTTACCCAACTCTACAACCTGCTGCCGGGTAATTCCTTCTCCCAACTGACTCAAATCCCCCCTTAAGTTACCAAGTACGGGAGGTGGTCGCCCATACATGATTTCAAAAGGAGAGAGGCCCATCCTTCTGGTAGGGGTACTGCGGATTCGCAATAGAGCTATGGGTAAGAGAACGTTCCACTTAAGTTGGGTTTCCTGACACATTTTAGCCAACTGGTTCTTAATAGTTCTATTCATTCTCTCTACCTTACCAGAACTCTGGGGTCTATATGCTGTATGAAGCCTCCACTTTATACCAAGCATATGAGTCAATTGTTGTAGGCACTGATGAACAAAAGCTGGACCATTGTCCGATCCTATAGAACAGGGTAGTCCATATCGGGGTATTATTTCTCGTAGCAGGAATCTCACAACTTCTCCTGCTTTCTCTGTACGAGTAGGACATGCTTCTACCCAGCCTGAATAGGTGCACACAATTACCAGCAGGTAACGATGTCCACCCGATTTAGGCATCACTGTAAAGTCAATTTGTAAATCGGACATGGGGAGTCCCCCCATAAACTGGACTCCTGGTGGCTTTACTGGTCCTTGTCTTGCATTATTTTTAGCACACGTTACACATCTTCGTACAATGGCCTGAGTCAAGTTGGACAACCTTGGTATGTAGAAATGTTTTCGGAGAGATTCTTCAGTACTGTCTCTCCCAGAATGTGTCCCGTTATGATAATTTTGGACAATTTCTACCGCTAGTGATGCTGGTATGACTATTCTTCCATCTTCTAGCTGATACCACTTGTTCTCCAAATACTTTCCTGGTTCAGTCTTTAACCACTCCTCTTCTTGAGCTGTATAAACTGGAGTCCATTGGGACAGTGGAGTTGGTATAAGAGCAGCTATATGCCCCACATACTCCTGTCTTCCTGATTCAGCAGCACGCTTGGCTGCACTATCTGCCATCCGATTTCCCTTGGTTACATCACCATCTCCTCTCAGATGCGCTCGACAATGTATGATACCGACTTCTTTCGGTTCCCACACTGCTTCCAATAGTTGTAAGATTTCAGCTGCGTATTTGATTTCTTTGCCTTCTGAATTCAGTAGTCCTCTTTCTTTATACAAAGCTCCGTGGGCATGAGTGGTTAAAAACGCATATTTGGAGTCCGTGTAGATGTTCACTCTTAAACCTTCAGCCAATTGTAACGCTCGTGTCAGTGCTATCAATTCTGCCTTTTGTGCTGATGTTCCTTTCGCCAGTGGCCGAGCTTCTATCACCTTGTCTATTGTTGTCACTGCATATCCTGCATAGCGGATCCCTTCTTTCACATAACTACTGCCGTCGGTATAATATTGAACATCGGGGTTCTGGATGGGGAAATCACGAAGATCTGGTCTACTTGAGAATACTTCATCCATTACTTCCAAACAATCATGTTGACTTTCAGTAGGTTGTGGCAAAAGGGTAGCTGGATTTAAGGTGTTTACAGTCTCTAAATGCACTCTTGGGTTTTCACACAACATTGCTTGATACTTGGTCATACGGCTGTTACTAAACCAATGATTTCCTTTGTAATCCAACAACGTCTGTACTGCATGTGGGACTCGTACATAAAGTTCTTGACCCAGAGTGAGTTTATCGGCTTCAGCTACTAGCAGGGCGGCTGCAGCTACGGCTCTTAGACAAGGTGGAAGTCCGCTGGCCACTGCATCCAATTGCTTAGACATGTAGGCAACAGGTCTTTGCCATGATCCCAAGTACTGTGTCAATACTCCCACAGCCATTCTTCTTTGCTCGTGTACATATAAGTAGAATGGTCGTGTGTGATCAGGTAGACCTAATGCTGGGGCACTCATCAAAGCCTTCTTCACATCTTCAAATGCCGTTTGCTGTTCTTGGGTCCATAAGAAGGGGTCGTGCTCTGTACCTTTGATAGCTGCGTACAGAGGTTTTGCCAGTATCGCGTAGCTGGGAATCCATATCCTACAGAAGCCTGCTGCCCCCAAGAATTCTCGCACTTGTCTTCTATTCTTGGGTATTGGTATTTGGCAGACAGCTTCTTTTCTCTCTGGCCCCATAATTCTTTGACCTTCAGAGATATGGAATCCCAGATATTTGACAATTGGCAAACACAACTGAGCCTTCTTTCTAGACACCTTGTATCCTGCCTTCCAGAGAATGTGTAGTAGATCGTGCGTTGCTTGCTGACAGATTTCTTTTGTAACTGCTGCTATCAACAAGTCATCTACATATTGTAACAATACACACTCTCCTGGGATGGACTCGAAATCCAGTAGATCTTGACTTAGGGCTGAACCAAATAGGGTAGGTGAATTTTTAAACCCTTGGGGCAGTCTTGTCCAAGTCATTTGGCGTTTTGAGCCCGTTACAGCGTTCTCCCATTGGAAAGCGAAAATACATTGACTTTCTGCGGCAATTCGGAGGCAAAAGAAGGCATCTTTGAGGTCTAAGACTGTAAAGTAGGTAGCCCCGCCCGGAATTAAAGCAAGCAGGTTATATGGATTGGGTACAACTGGATGTATACTAACAACCGCATCATTGACTGCTCTCAAGTCCTGCACAGGTCGATACTCATCTGTACCGGGCTTTTGAACAGGCAGCAATGGGGTGTTCCAGGGGGAAGTACAGAATTTTAGGATACCATACCGTATGAACTTATCCAGATAGGATTGGATGTTCTTCTTAGCCTTCTGCGGGATGTGGTATTGTCTTAGGCTCACTGGATAAACCCCAAGTTTTAGTTCAATTTTTATAGGTGGAATATTGCGGGCCAGTCCTGGTGGGTTGTTCTCTGCCCAAACTCCTGGTATGTTAAATAATGTCTCATCACTCCTAGGGTTTTGGCTAGTCAACGCTGTATAAAGTCGCCACTCTTCTTCCTTTGGTACGGATAATGTCATGATACCTGAAGGTCCATTAAACTTTAAGGATGTTGTTCCATTTGGTAGGAACGTAATCTGCGCTTGTAATTTTGATAGCATATCACGTCCCAGCAATTGGACTCGACATTCAGGCATATAAAGGAATTGATGTTTTACTACGTGGCCTCCCAATGTACAGAGTCAACTTTTAAGAACCGGTTTTTCAGCACTTCTTCCAGTTGCTCCTATCACAGTAATAGTCCTTCCAGATGGAGGAGCAACTAGATTAGTCACCACTGAATGTTCAGCACCAGTGTCGATCATGAACGCACTCCTTTTTCCCCCTATTGATACATCGACCATAGGCTCCGCTCGACCAAGGGGGATGGAGCCCGGTCGGTATCAATAGTCCTCCATGACCGTGTCAGCCAATCCTACAAAGTCCCTGCCTTCTCTATCGCGGGACCTTTGCGCTGCTGGGATATATCTATCTTCCCTAACACTTCCTCTGTTCCCATTACTCCCTCTATTACCATTACTCCCTCCGGGGCCTCCTCTACCTCCCGCTCTGCCTCTAAAGTTTCCATAACCTATCCTAGGTCTGTCTTTCTCACACTGTTCTCTTCGAGGACACTCATTTCTCCAATGCCCTTCTTCCCTACAGTATGCGCACTGATTTCTACTTAGAGGTTCCTCATTCCATCTACTATCGCCTCTATCTGGGCCCCGTCTATCTACGCCTGCGATCGCTACCGCTAGCATGTCTGCCTTTCTACGCATCTTGCGCTCTTCCTCTTTCTTACTTTCTGTTTCCCTATTCATATAAACCTTATTCGCTACCTCCATTAGTTGGGTGATTGACATACCTGCAAACCCTTCTAACTTTTGTAGCTTGCGCTTAATATCTCCGTAAGCTTGGCTGACAAAGGCGGAGTTCACCATTCGGGAATTATCTGCGTCTTCCGGATTAAAGGGGGTATACAAGCGGTATGCCTCCAATAATCGGTCATAAAAGACACTGGGTGCTTCATCACTTTTCTGAATCACCTCAACTGTCTTCGACATGTTAATAGCTTTCTTTCCTCCGGCTTTCATGCCAGCAATTATAGCGTCTCTATAGGCTCTGAGTTGAACCATATCAGCACCATTTACGGCATCGATATAGGCTGACCCAGGATTCAGACGAAGAGGCATCTGATAGTGTTTTAATTGTTGGGCACCGGTCAACTGTCGGGTCTGTATGGGGCTACGTGGAGGGGCGTCAGTCATAGGTTCCAGTCGGGGAGAAATAGGGTATGGGGATGTGGGAGCTTGGTTTTGGGAAAAGGTTGTAAATAAAACACTTCGAGCCGAGCTAGATGAAGCTTGACCGGAAGTCTGAAGTGGCGCCAAATCAGGATATTCGTTTTTAATGGGGGTTGGTTCTGATTCCGGAAGGGGAGATTTAGTACGAGGGGGGGTGGATCCTGTACTGGAGGAGGAAGCGGAAGTGGATGGGGGTAATGAGGGGAGGGTTGCAGGACTTCCTGCATTTGCGTCACTTCTTCTTAACGGAAAGTAAGGGGGCGGCAAAGGGATCTCGGACTCAGGGGGCGTGTCCAAAATGGGCCTAACACCAGTCCTAGTGGACGAACAAGTCCTAGCTACCATGAGGCGACACTGCTCCTCGTGGCATGTCTGGAGCCATTTTGGCGAGTCATTTACGGCCTGTCTCCAACAATCAATATAAGGAAACTGGCCGTAAAGTTCAGGCCTACCTGATACAGCCACGTGTAAGCGCTGTACCAGAGTTGGATCCAAACTGCCACGTGGCGGCCATGCCGCAACCAAAGTAGGCCACTCCCTAGTACACAAAGTGACCAAACGTACAGGAGACATTTTAACCCCAAAATCACAAGTTTTAAATCCCTTTTTAAAATTCTTCACCATACAACCTAAGGGATCCGGAATCGTTGACTGCGACGCACCCATACTTAACAATGGAGCGTCGTCGACAACGAATACTATACACGCGTACTATTCAACAGTCACACCCGTTTCCTCTGGCAACAGCACCACGTGGTACGGTTACCAAGTGAAACGTACACAATAACACAATAAACACTCAGGGAATTCCCGTACACACACAGCTGTTACACCAGTCACTAGATAATCAATATTATGCCCTTTGGCGTAACTATACAGTCACCCACGCTATAATTCTCTATATACGAATTACCCGTCTATAACACACCCCAGTAACATCGTCTTTTACAAATAGCGGTTACAGTACGGTTAGCATAGGTCAAAGCACAAGTTAAGGTCACAATACAATTATTAGTGGTTATGGTGTTAAACATGCAATGGACGACAATGATTAGTACTTATATACAGTGTCAGTAAATATACAGGGTTATGGTACCGTGCACTATAATACAGCAACACACTATTAACACTCTCGCTAGACGGCTGAGCTCGCGCTATCTAACAAGATATACACTTTACTAAACAATCTTTATCACATTTACAATTCCCAACTAAACTATTGGCCAGTACCTTGAATGGACTACCTAAAAACAATCTACATACGTTTTGGTTAGCCACACTGCCCAATCACCATATATAGCGAGCTAGAGGACCGAATTTACACAGACGCCTCTTAGTCGCACTATCAAAAGTCTAGTGGGTTCCAAATTTACACGCCTTCCCACTTAGCCCAGATAGGTTGAGAGCTAGCGAACCGAATTTACACAGACGCCGCTTAGTCTCTGTAGCGGAGAGCCGATCTTGCACAGCTATTCTCCACTAGAGATTCCAGTGAGGCTCAGGAACAAGGTGATGTTAAGTCCATAGGCAAGGTTTCCAGCAGGTAAAGTAATACAGCAGTATCCCCATCGCAATCCCAATAACTGGACGACACACAGTTTCAGGAGTAGACTGACAAGCTTTATTCCACAGTTCCTTATAAAGCCCTCTCCCATGCAAGGGAGGAGGTTCTATCACTTAAGACATTATCCAATCTCTAAGTAGTAACCTCCCACAGATCTCCTCCCCTCCTCTAGCATCATAATCCCCTTATTGTGTACACAGTTTTCCCCGAGTTTTGGATGTACCCTAAATACTTGGGGTACATCCACAAATCCAACATCCCCAGATAGCTCTATTCTGGGGGACCAACATACTTAAAAATTAGCCCATTCGGATGAATGGTTCGTGAGATATGGGGTTCCAAAGATTTGACCGACCGCATGGGTAAAGTATCCGAAAACAGTTCCATGCATTTTGGCCCTGCGGTCGGTCACAAACAAGGGAATGAAAACAGGCGAATTGCCTGTGTTATAGAGCCTGGAGAGGGTTTGAATGAATTCCCTTGTTTATGGGGCTCTTTCTACCGAACGGCGGGTCATTCGGTAGTTTCCATACGAATTTCTGGAAGTATGGAGGTCTCAGCGGTGTTTGCCTAGTCAAGTGTCCGATTTTAGTTCCAGACACTCGACGGCAAAACACCGCTGTTCGGTAGTTTAAGATGGCCGCTGCCACGTGTTTGTTTCCCGAATGGCGGCCACCCAGAGGACAAAGACCACACTGCACTGATTGCCAATTACCTGTTTGCAACATTGTTGCAAACGGTAATTGGAGGCACACTCATTCCTGGGTGGTCTGGTTGTTCGGTAGTTTCATTCCCTTGTTTTATTTGAATGATTCTACCGAACAACTAGAGGAATACAATTCTTTACATACATTTAACTGTCATTATACCCGGATACCATGCTTTCTATACATGTACATACACATTAAACCAGCCATATGACCAAATACACTTATTCTCATACATGTCGTGGGACAGCCCGGTACCAATCCGCTACACTGCTCCCCCTTGCCCACAAGCCGGCATACACAGTCTGATCCAACACGGATCGGCTTGGGGATGTCCGGGGGCTCACGGATCATTTCTCTAAGTCAGTTTGTCTTGACAACCCGTCAGCATTTCCATTCTGCTTACCCGGCCGGTACTGGATATTAAAGTCAAAAGGCTGTAGCGCCAAACTCCAGCGCAGCAGCCTGGCGTTGTCTCCAGCCACCCGGTTCAGCCAGACTAACGGGTTGTGATCCGTGAGCAAGGAAAAGGGCTGTCCATATAAATAGGGTTGTAGCTTCTTTAGGGCCCACACCACAGCCAGGCATTCCTTTTCGATGGTGGCGTAGCTTACTTCTCGAGGTAACAGTTTGCGACTGATGTAAGCCACTGGATGTTCCCCGCCATCGGCCCCGACTTGACTCAGTACTGCCCCCAATCCAAACATAGAAGCGTCTGTGTGAACAAGAAAACGTTTAGTTGGATTGGGAGCTGCCAAGACAGGGGCATTTATCAGTGCATTTTTCAATTGTTGGAATGCCTGCTCACACTCCGGGGTCCAGTTTACTTGGCGGGGAAGGTTCTTACGGGTCAGGTCAGTGAGGGGTTTGGCCAGGGCGCTATAATTGGGAACAAACTTCCGGTAATACCCTGCTGTCCCTAGAAACGCTAAAACCTGGGTCTTAGTCCTAGGGGTGGGCCACTGGGCTACAGCCTCTACTTTGGCGGGTTCGGGTTTTTGTTTACCGCACCCTACTCTATGTCCCAGGTATTGTACCTCAGCCATGCCGATACTACACTTGGCCGGCTTCAAGGTCAGACCTGCTTCCCTTATCCTATCTAGTACAGCTCCGATGTGAGCTAAGTGTTCCTGCCACGTATTGCTAAAAATAGCAATATCGTCCAGGTAGGCACATGTATAGTCCTGGAATCCATCTAGGAGTCGATCCACCATCCTTTGGAAGGTGGCTGGGGCGTTTTTCATCCCAAATGGCATGACCTTAAACTGGTACAAGCCAAATGGGGTGACAAAGGCCGACTTCGGGATGGCGTCTGGGGCCAGGGGGATTTGCCAATACCCTTTACACAAGTCAATAGTGGTGAGGTATTGGCCCCTGGCCATTCTGTCCAGTAACTCGTCTATCCGGGGCATCGGATAGGCGTCAGATACAGTCTTCTCGTTCAATCTCCTATAGTCCACGCAGAAGCGGGTCGTACCGTCTCGCTTTGGTACGAGGACTACAGGAGATGCCCAAGGACTGTCTGAGGGTTCAATCACCCCCAGTTGGAGCATTTCGTCGATCTCCTTACGCATGTTTGCCCGTACCGCTTCTGGAATGCGGTATGGCGTCTGGCGCATGGGTAGTTGCCCTGGGGTCTCGACCCGGTGAGTTGCCAGAGGCGTGTATCCAGGTACATTAGAGAACGTGTCGCGTTTCTCTTCCAATAGTTGCTGTACCTCGATCCGCTCCTGTGGGCTCAGCCGATCTCCCAGCGTAACCTCCCCTAAATCTCCGGACAGCTGCCCATCCCCCAGCAAATCGGGGAGGGGTAAGCTGTCAAACTCTTCCGTGTTAGGGGCACAGATGGCGGTTACCTCCTCAGTACGCTCGTGGTAGGGCTTCAGCATGTTCACATGGAGCATGCGTCGCCCCCCAGTCCCTGTGCAGGGGCCGATAATATAGGTGGTATCGCATCTTTGCTCCACCACCTTATATGGGCCCTGCCAGGCGGCCTGTAACTTATCATGTCGGACAGGTTTTAAAATTAGTACCTTCTGCCCGACCTGAAAGCTACGGTCCCTGGCTCCCCGATCATACCATGTACGCTGGCGGGTCTGGGCCTCCTGAAGGTTTTCCCGTACCGTCTTGGTCAACGCTTCTAGGCGGTCCCGAAAGGCCAACACATATGGTAGGATGGGAGTGCCATCTGTGCTCCGGTCTCCCTCCCAATGCTCTCTAATAAGATCCAATGGGCCTCGGACCCTCCTTCCAAACAATAATTCAAACGGGGAGAACCCTGTGGATTCCTGCGGCACCTCCCGGTATGCAAATAGGAGGTGCGGCAGGAATCGTTCCCAGTCCTTGTGGGTCTCTGCGAAGGTTCGGAGCATCTGCTTCAAGGTACCATTGAATCGTTCGCAGAGCCCGTTCGTCTGGGGGTGGTAAGGGGCGCTGATAATAGGCTTAATGCCACAGATCCTCCAGAGGTGTTGGGTGAATTCTGCGGTAAACTGGGTACCCTGATCCGAGATAATCTCCCTGGGTAATCCCATCCGGGAGAATATCCGCATGAGGGCATCCGCGACCGTCTCAGCGTGGATGTTGGTCAGAGCCACTGCTTCTGGATACCTGGTGGCATAATCTACGACCGTTAAAATATACCGTTTTCCTGACGGGCTAACTTTATTGAGGGGGCCTATCAGATCCACCGCTATTCGGCTAAAAGGTTCCTCTATTATGGGTAAGGGGTGAAGTTTAGCCTTCCTGCGATCCCCCCTTTTTCCCACTCTCTGGCAGGTATCGCAAGTCGTGCAATATCTGCGTACTTCCTGGCTAATCCCTGGCCAGAAGAAACTCTGGGTTAGTCTGTACCTGGTGCGACTAACCCCTAGATGTCCGGATAGCGGAATATCATGCGCTATCCGGAGTAATTCAGCCCGGTACCGCTGTGGTACCACTAATTGTCTCCTCGCTATCGGGTCTAACCCCGTAATCTGTTTGGTTGTTTCCCTGTATAAAAGTTGTTTATCCCAGATAAACTTCTCTCCCTCCGCCCCGGGGGAACCCGTGCCAACCTTGTCCCTATACACCTGAAGCGTGGGGTCTGTTGCGACTTCAGCTACAAATTCATTAGGTGGAGCCCAGGGGACACATTCTAGAGGGGGGGTAGGGTTGCTTACCTGGACCTCCGGCAGTGTGTTGTGGTCCTGGGTGCGGGCCTGTTGTCGGGTGACTACAGGGTTGACCTCTCCTGTGGTGGGTGACTGGGGCTCAAAAGCAGAAGTGAGCCTCCCCAGATCGTTCCCCAATAAAACCTCCGCCGGTAAATGTGGCATCAACCCCACCTCCACTTCCCCTGCCCCCGCTCCCCAATGTAAATGTACCCTTGCTGTAGGTAGCCGGTACACTGCTCCCCCAGCTACCCGGACGGCAACAGTTTTGTTCAGTTTTGCCTGATCTGAAATCAGGTGGCTCTGTACCAAAGTGATGGTGGCTCCCGAATCTCGTAATCCCCGGACTGCTGTACCATTCAGATATACCGTCTGTCGATGGTGCCGTAGATTATCCACATTGGCCTGGACCGGATCTGCCTCGTGCAGTACCTCCCATTGTTCCACAGTAGTAATGGGGACTGCGGAACCATATGGGGTGGTGACTAGGTCCTGGTAGTGGTGGGCTGCGGCCGCCCTGGGTGGAGGTGGGCCTGGACGAATCCAGGTGGAACGGTCCCGTAGCTGTGGGCATTCCCTTTTATAATGTCCCCACTTCTGGCAGTGATGACAGGGGCCAGCGGTGGGTTGTCGGAACCGGGGCTGTGCAGCGGGTGGTGGAGGTGGTGGTAGCGGTCTCGGTGGAGCTGGGGTGTAGTTGTTTCCCCCGAATGTTTTAAAGGTTGCTTTTGGAGCTGCAGGTTTTTGTGACCTGCGTGCATCCAGGTAGTCATCCGCTATCCTAGCCGCCTCGGTAAGGGAAGTAGGATTTCTGTCCCTTACCCATTCCTGGACCTCATTGGTTACTCCCTCATAGAACTGCTCCATCAGCAACATTTGTATTACATCCTCCATAGAACGTGCCTTGCTAGCTTGCACCCACCCGAGCGCTGCCCCCTGTAATCGGCATGCCCACTCTGCGTGCGAGTCCTTCTCTGTTTTCTTTAGATCCCGGAACCTCCGCCGGTATGCCTCGGGTGTTATAGCATACCTGGCGAGTATAATTTCTTTCACTTTACTTTAATTCCTTATTTCGTCATTAGGTACAGTCCGATATGCCTCTGCTGCCCTCCCGGTTAACCTTCCGGCCAAAATAGGTACCCAGTCCTCTGCGTTAATTTTATGCAGTGCACACAGTCTTTCAAAGTCTTGCAGGAAAGCGTCTATATCTTCCTCTGCCTCCACATATGTTTTAAAAGCCTGGTATGGTATTTTAGGCTTACCTTCCTGTGGCACATTAATTGCAGAGCTTTGTTCTGGTGCCTGTGTCCTTAGGATGAATTCTTGTACCTCGGCCATTGTCCTGGTAACAATTTCTGTTGGGGGGTTTTCCCCATAAAAGGATAGCCTGAACTGAACCTGCCTCTGGAATTCCGATCCTTGTGGTGTTCCTCCCGGCTCCCTCTGTGCCGGAACTGAATCGCCCTCCATTCTGTACTCTGCCATGAGTTCTGTAACAAGTACTGCTTTCTTCTTATTGCTGGCTTGTATACCCCTTGCCTCTAGGAGGTCCTTTAGCGTGGAGCGTTTTAGCGCAGAAAAATCAATCTCCATCCGTACTCCATTTATGCTTGTTCCTCTGTGAGTTTGGATCCCAGCGCTGCCAACCAATGTAGCGGAGAGCCGATCTTGCACAGCTATTCTCCACTAGAGATTCCAGTGAGGCTCAGGAACAAGGTGATGTTAAGTCCATAGGCAAGGTTTCCAGCAGGTAAAGTAATACAGCAGTATCCCCATCGCAATCCCAATAACTGGACGACACACAGTTTCAGGAGTAGACTGACAAGCTTTATTCCACAGTTCCTTATAAAGCCCTCTCCCATGCAAGGGAGGAGGTTCTATCACTTAAGACATTATCCAATCTCTAAGTAGTAACCTCCCACAGATCTCCTCCCCTCCTCTAGCATCATAATCCCCTTATTGTGTACACAGTTTTCCCCGAGTTTTGGATGTACCCTAAATACTTGGGGTACATCCACAAATCCAACATCCCCAGATAGCTCTATTCTGGGGGACCAACATACTTAAAAATTAGCCCATTCGGATGAATGGTTTGTGAGATATGGGGTTCCAAAGATTTGACCGACCGCATGGGTAAAGTATCCGAAAACAGTTCCATGCATTTTGGCCCTGCGGTCGGTCACAAACAAGGGAATGAAAACAGGCGAATTGCCTGTGTTATAGAGCCTGGAGAGGGTTTGAATGAATTCCCTTGTTTATGGGGCTCTTTCTACCGAACGGCGGGTCATTCGGTAGTTTCCATACGAATTTCTGGAAGTATGGAGGTCTCAGCGGTGTTTGCCTAGTCAAGTGTCCGATTTTAGTTCCAGACACTCGACGGCAAAACACCGCTGTTCGGTAGTTTAAGATGGCCGCTGCCACGTGTTTGTTTCCCGAATGGCGGCCACCCAGAGGACAAAGACCACACTGCACTGATTGCCAATTACCTGTTTGCAACATTGTTGCAAACGGTAATTGGAGGCACACTCATTCCTGGGTGGTCTGGTTGTTCGGTAGTTTCATTCCCTTGTTTTATTTGAATGATTCTACCGAACAACTAGAGGAATACAATTCTTTACATACATTTAACTGTCATTATACCCGGATACCATGCTTTCTATACATGTACATACACATTAAACCAGCCATATGACCAAATACACTTATTCTCATACATGTCGTGGGACAGCCCGGTACCAATCCGCTACAGTCTCCCGGTCCCTCCGACCTAGCGAACAAAATATACACCCTAGAACGCTAGTCTAGACAAGACACCGGTGTCCGGCTAGGGCTATTTACACCAGAGCCCCGCCTGACTAACAAAATCAAACGGTCTGACTAAAGAGCGTTCGATCGAGCGGTGCGCCTTCGCTCCTTCCCTCCGACAGAGGGGGCAGATACACAGATTCAAACCCCTTTGGGCCTACCGCACAATCGGTATACCCCTAGTGGGTCCTGCCGTCTAAAACAGCAGTTGTCTTACCTCCTCGTTCCTGAACCTGAGTTCACACTCATCGACGGGGACACCCCAGCACTTCTCACGTAGAGGCCGATGATCTCCTGGACAACAGACCAGTGGCGCCGAGACGAAGGGAGGTCCACGCAGAAGTTCAGGGGTGCAGCCGTAGAGAACGTGGGCAAAGATAGACCGTCTCACGCCTCTGCCTCTCAGCTACCGTTGAACGATGAGCTTCCCGGCCAATGCACCAAATGATACCGGAGAAACTGACGGAAGCCAAGCACAGAGAGATGGACACAGGTTTCTTCAGGAAGGAAGAGATTCTTTATTGGATCACCGATCGGGACTCAGAGGGACTAGCGTCACCAAAATACAGCAAGTTCTGAGCCCCGGACAATAGTGCAGGCTCCTTATATAGGCACATAACTCCTCCCATATTAAGCTCCACCCGCACATTCTCTTAACCAATCAACACAAATAAGAATTAACTTCCTGCTTGACCGCATGGCTTGTCCAGCACAATGGAGGAGGGGGAATACTACATCCTGTATTCTTGCACATGCTCCGTACACTACTGATCGTATCTTGCCTCGTGCAACCAACTGATCGATACGTCAGCATATGCACGTACACATGCCACGTGGTAATCTCGGCCTACTAAATTTATTTTTACCGAGATTCCACCACATTCTTACATAGTTAAAATAAATATTTGTCAATGTTTTATTTATTTATATTTAATAGGGCACTGCCAGGTTCATCTAGAAATGTAGTTATCCCCAGTGTGTTTTATTACAAACACCCACACATGGGTGTTTGTAATGTCTGATAAATAAAAGTGAAATCAGAAATTACAAACAGAAAAAAAAATATTTAGCCACCCTCCTGTCTCCTTACCTTTTGGGTACAGTGGGGTGGCTTCCCTGGGGTCCAGTGGGAGCTTGCTGGCCCTGGCTGATGGGAGTCTGCATTCAGCTGCCCCAGTCCCTCTCCCCCACAATGCTTGCATTCTCCTCTGTGTGGTGTGTGCCCCCTCCCCAGCGGCACTGAGAAGGAAGTGATCTGTTCTTTTCAAATAATTTTTATTAAAGTTTTACATATTTGTATAACAACAGGAATATAAACATTGTATTTGGGGGTAGGAAGGGAAGGGAAACTTGGAAATGGAAAAGAATGACCATCCAGTATTACAATAGGCATAACAGTGTATATGGCAAAAATAAAAATAATATGTTTTTACATCAATGCACTTTAATAACAAATATGTCAAAGACCATATGCTGTTTTGATTTTTTCTTCCCACTTGTCCCAATTATATTTTAATATTGGGAAACCACGCATATGAGCTCTATGTGATAATTCGTGTGCCTTGTTTTCTAGAATCAAATTAAAAACTTCCCTGAGAGATGGCACATCTTGGGACTTCCAATGTCTAGGTAAACAGGATGTAGCAGCGATCAAAATGTGACCTATGATTATTTTGTCTGTTCTATTAATGGATTCCGGGAGTTTTTTAAATAAGGCTAGTTCCGAGGTTAAAATGCTAATGGTCCTGTTCACTTTAATAATTAGGTCGTGAATCAATTTCCAATATTTAGTTAATTTAGGACAGAACCACCAAATATGGGCCATATTGCCCACACCCCCACAATCCCTCCAACACCGGTCAGAATACATATTGTTCATGTTGTGCAATCTAGACGGGGCTAGGTACCAACGATATAAAATTTTATAATGATTTTCAAAGTGGTCGGGGCAATACGAAATACCTTTTAAAGCTTTAAAAAAACCGAACCATTCTTCTAGATCGTACTGGGCACCCAACTCCGTCTCCCATGACAACATGTGTTTTAATTTAACTAGGGGCTTGGCGTTATAAAACGAGTAGCATAAGGATATCGTGCCTTTACTAGTGGGGCTGCATAAAAAAGCTTTCTCTAATGGAGACATCTCAAGCGTTTTATAGTTTTTATCCGTTTCAGGTACTTTATATTGTTCTTTCAATTTGTCAATGATTACCTTACATTCCAACTCACATACATTCGTTAATCCATACTTAAGTTTCAATTTTTCCAAAGAAAGAATAGCATTGCCGTGGAAAAAATTGTCAAGATTAGTTATAGAGCATTCCTTCAACAGTTCTATTTTTAAGGTTGGCATATAATCTTTCAATAATTCAATAGGCATTGCTCTATATAGGCTGGGAGAATGATCATTTTTAAAAACAATATCCCAGGCCTTAAGTGTAGTCTTGGTAGATAAAAATAACTTTGTAATTCCAGGTCTTTTCTTAGAGTTTAACCAGGGTAATTCCGACAGTCTAACCGGTAAAATTCTGGATTCTTCTATTTCCATCCATCTGGGTTTATCAACCTGATTGCCAAAGCTCACAGCCACTGCAGCGTTAGTGGCGAAATAATATTTGCGGAAATCGGGAACACCGATACCGCCATTCGATTTGTGGTGCTGCAGGGAAGTGAGCTTCACTCGAGCAGGCCTATTCCCCCAGATGAACTTCATAATTGTCGAATGAACTTTATTAAAAAATGATAATGGGATGGACAAAGGGATGGTCCTAAAAAAATATAGAATTTTTGGAAGTATCGTCATCTTAACAGATGCGACCCTCCCCAGCCATGAAAGTTCCATTCCGCCCCATCTCTCCATCTCCTTTTGTAGGTCCGACCATGCTTTCCTCAAGTTGTGATTATGCATATTTACCAAATTTTTACATAAATTAATGCCAAGATATTCCATGTAGTCAGCTCTCCAATCAAATAAATATAATTTCTTAAGGGCAATAGTTTCCGAATTTTTTAAATGAAATGGAAGGGCCTGAGACTTAGACTCGTTTAATTTGTAGTACGATATTTCGCCAAATTGAGTTAAAATGTCTTTGAGGTGGCTCAAAGATTCTTTTGGGTTTTTGACAGCCAGAATTATATCGTCTGCAAACAGGCCAATTTTGTGAGCGGATTCTTTAACAACAATTCCTGCAATTTGTGGGGTTATTCTAATTAGTTCAGCCAGGGGTTCTATTGCTAAAACAAATAGAATTGGGGATAAAGGGCACCCCTGTCTCGTCCCATTGGTTAGAGAGAACGTTTTAGACGAAAAACCGGAAGCCGAGACATGGGCGGAAGGTGCACAGTATAGCGCCTTAACTGCTGTGATAAAGGATAGTGGTATGTTGAATCTTTCTAACGTTCTCCATAAATATCCCCAATGTATCCTGTCAAACGCCTTCTCTGCATCTAGAGATAGAAGCAATGAAGGCGTTTTGGTCATATTGATGTGCTGAATCAAGTTTATGAATCTTCTAGTCCCATCGGGCGCCTGTCTATCCTTTACAAAACCCACTTGATCCTTATTTATTAGCAATGGGATTAATTTGGTTAATCTATTTGCGAGAACTTTAGAATAAATCTTTGAATCATTATTGATTAGGGAAATGGGTCTAAAATTGTGGCATCTATCAGGAGTTTTACCTGGTTTTGGTAAGGTGACTATTCGTGCGCTCAAGGACTCCTCTGGCATCGTTCCCCCGGACTTATAGGAATTGAATAATTTGGTCATGTGGGGAATCAAAATTTCTTGAAAAGTTTTATAATATAAAATAGTGAATCCATCGGGGCCAGGGGCTTTTCCGGATGGCATAAGTTTAATCGCCTCAGCTATCTCTTTTGCTGATATTTCACATTCTAAACTCTCCAAGTGTTCTGGAGACAACCGAGGCAACGTCACTCTGTCTAAGAATTTATCAATGGTTGTTGCAGAAGGCTGGGTAAGGTTCGAATCGCGTTCCAAATTATAAAGTTTACCATAATACTCTGCAAACATGTCACTTATTTTAGTAGGATGAAACACTTTTCGCCCCTGATCATCAAGTAAATACGCTATTTTTGATTGTGCATTCACATGCCGGAGTTTGGATGCCAGAAGAGTAGAGGCCCTGTTGCCTTTTAAGTAAAACGTTTTCCTGAGACGTCTCACCATAAGAGATGTACGATCTAAATTAATTTTGTTAATTTTAGCCTTAATTTCCCCTATCATTGCTGATAGGGAAGACGAGGGACCACATTTATTGGCCTGGTTCAAATTGTACAGTTCTTTTTCCAATGTTCTTAAATTATTGCTATTAAGTTTCTTCAGGTGAGACGCTCTAGAAATAAAATGACCTCTTAACACAGCCTTATGCGCATTCCAAGACACCTCGCCAGGAACCTCGGGTGAGGCATTTTCCAAAAAATAATCGCTCAAAGCTTTCTCCGTCAATGATCTATTCACAACATCGTTTAATAAATAATCGCCTAATTTCCAGGATCTATTCGGGGCTGAAGAAGCAATTTCGTCAATATGCATTATGATTGGAGCATGGTCAGACCAGTTAATGTCTAAGATATCAGATTTCAAGATGTGCGGAATTAAAACGTTCTGGACCATAAACCTGTCTAGCCTGGAATACATATTTTTAGAAACAGAATAATACGTAAAATCTCTTTCATTCTCATGCATCAGTCTCCAGGAATCATATAAACCACATTCAATCATGTATCTGGAACATTTGTTTGCTAATCTGTCGCTGTCCCCTCTATGTTGTTGATCATTGTCTTCTCTAGCGTTATCCAATTCACCGTCCATAACAAAATTCGTATCGCCACACATTACCAAGCTGCCTCTCACATTCTCATTCACTAGGTCCATCAATTTCCTAAAGAACTGCAACTGACCGGTGTTGGGAAAATACACGTTCACTATGGTATAATCAATAGTGTTAAGTGAACCTATCCATATTAAATACCTCCCTTCATCATCCGTCATTACTTTATTCGTCGAACATGCTACATTCCTGTGGAAGAAAATTGATGTACCTCTAGACTTGGATTTATAAGTGCTATGATATTGGACTGGGAAAAGCTTTGACATAATCTTATGTGTTCTATCATTTTTAAAATGCGTTTCCTGTACACATATGACATCTGATTTGTTGGATTTTGCTTCTTTGAATAGTAAGCGTCTTTTGTGGGCGGTGTTCAGGCCTCTCACATTAAATGACATATATTTTAAAACCATAATTTATGGAACAGCAATGCTTGATAAAGAGTAAAAGGAGATTCAACTTTGTGAGAGTCCGAACAACCGCCTTCCAATAAAGAAACATCCAACAATACTGTCACAACAAACTCTAGTTGTGTACATGTGTGTACGGGAATAAATGAACGAATTTGTGCAAGTCGCTGATGCCACATAATATGCATTTTTGTATGAGGTATTTCTGTGATTCGTGGTCTGTAAACATTTCTACCAAATTTTAAAGGATGGATGGTCAAAGAAAATATAAAAATAAAAATATCAACGGGGTACAAAAAACTTGGGTATACACCCCTATCAGGGGAAATAAACAAACAGTGAAAAAGGGCCATGAGGGAGAGCAAAAAAAGTCTCTCCATCTCAGGGTATTAGGCCCAGGTTGGGGGGAGAGAAGGCTGCTGGATACAAGGGGAGCAATATTAATGAACAAAAAAAAAAAAAAATATATATAAATAAAAAAAAAAAAAAATAAAACAAAGAGGCAGCTGTAAAATATGACATTTTGAAAGGACAAAAATCACGAAAAAAAAAAATTAAATAATAATAAAATTAAATATGCAATGATATACAAAAAAAAAACAAGGGACCATAGAATAATATTGATTGTAAAAGTTTGGAAAGGTTTAAGTGGTCAAATCGGTTTCTGAAATAAACCGTTAAGTCTCATGTCAAATAGTCATTGGTGTGCAAACTCTAAGGACAGTCATAACCAGGAGAAACAAGTCAAAATCCAAAGTAATCCCGCTAAAACTCCAGACTAGAGCAGAACCCAAAAGCCTGTTGCAGAGATAAAGTTTTCTCAGAACCAAGCCATAAAAATCAATAGAGAATAGAGAAAAATCATGAAGATAAACGTGTATATATAAAAATAAAAATTAAAAAATCCTTAGTGAAAATAGGAAGAACATCTGAACTTGAAGTGTCGAACGATTTACGACCGTGGAAAATGAAGACTGTAGCCCTATGAACTGGAAACTCAGGAAGCGTCCGATTTGCTTCTCTTGCTGGCCTGCAGAGGAGTAGATGGCGATAGTCTATGAGGCGATACCTGACTCCTATTCATGGATTGGATGAGTTCCATTCCTTCCTCAGGCGACGTGATTATAAAATTCCTGCCATCCATGCGGAAAAGGACTTTAACCGGGAATCCCCATCTATATCTTATCCCTCTTCGTCTTAGTTCCGCGGTAAAAAGTTGAAATTCTCTGCGTCGCCTCATTGTTTGGGCAGAGAAGTCTTGGAAGACCTTCATGCCGCTGTAGTCCCCCGTGAGACCTGACGTGCGTACTGCACCCAGAAATTCCTCTTTAATGTGGTAATAGTGAAATCTCACTATCACATCTTTGGGTGCAGCCGCAGGCGCATTACCAGGTTTAGGCAATCTATGGATGCGGTCCAGTAGCAGATCCGTATTTTTAGCAGTTGGTAGAGCTGCCTTCACCATTGCCTGGAAATAACTTTGTAATTCCAGAGAGTCTATATTTTCAGGGATCCCCCTGATCCTTAGGTTATTACGCCTACTTCTATCCTCGGCGTCCGCTAATTTTTCCGCCTGTTGGTGTACTTGCTTCTGAAGCTCTTTTACAGTTTCAACCAAATCCAGGTGAGATTGCTCTTGAGAGTGCAATCTATTCTCTATTATCTCCGTCCGCTGATTAATGCCCTCCATGGCTCCATACAAAGTGTCAAAGTCCTTCTTAAAGTCGTTTTTCAGATCGACTCTCAAATCTTTAATGAGTTGTATTATCATGCCAGCTGATGGTGGCAGATCATCCGCCAATTCAGGTGGCATATTAGGATTGTAAGTCGCAGCCATAAATGTGGTGGTAGCCATATTGGAGGTGGCAGTGGCCATCTTGGGAGTGGAATATGCAATGTCTGGTCTGGCAGCCATCTTTGTTAATGCATCATGACCTTTTCTCTGTGGTAGTGCAGAGAAAGTACTTGTTTGGAGCATTTCAGCTCCTATTTCCATATTTTGGTCCTCTGGGCTTTCCATAGCCCTTACTGTGCCTTTAAGAATTGTGGGTCGGATAGCAGAGCCCCCCCCCACCGGGACCGACAACCTGGAGGCCGAGGATCCCGATGGGGAGCGAGACCTCACACTACCCTCCCCTTTACTTGCAGCCCGGTCACTTTTGTAAGTGAGTGACCGGGCTGCTCTATGCTGAGACCGCGAGCGGCTTGCTGGGTGGTCCTTGCCGCTCGCGGGAGACACAGCTCTGTGCTCCGAGCATGCAGAGTGCTCGGAGCACTCTGAGCCGCACACAGAGGTGTCGGCTAGTGCGGCCGCGGTCTCGCCGCTCTCTGGATGCCGCGAGCGGGTCGCGACCGCACAGGCATAAGTCTTAGCGTGTGAGACCGGGAGGGAGGTGGGGAGGGATTTCCCCGGCGCCACCAACGAGATTTTAAGCGGCGAAACCAGCCGCGAGCCAGGCTTGGAGGCAGGGGAGTGAGCCTGGGAACCCTTACTCACCCCAGCAGCTCCTGCTCCCGATTTCTTCATTGCAGGTACATATTTTTCAGCTTTCTTCGTCCTCTCCATGTTAGGACTTGTATTAACTGTTATGATTTAAAAATAAAGTTTCTCCATTTCAATTAAATTGTCATTTTATGAATTAAATTGCCCCCCTTGTCCAGGAGCCTCTCTAAAACGTGGCCATCTAAGATGGTGGCCAAGACACGCCCCCGAAGTGATCTGTTCTTACTGGGAAGAAGCGATCTGCCCTTACTTCCTCCCAGCATGCCCAGGAAACAAAGAGACTCACAGGGCAGTGTGTGAGATGGGGGCTAGCTGTGAGTATGTAGTCAGCCACCCCCCATATAACAGGGCCCCCGTCCGGAACAGTATTAAAGGGCTGTGGCCCCTGATTACCTCAGGTGCTGCAGGGGGGCCCATGGGGAAGCTACCTTAGACCCCCAAGGAGTAACGGCCCAGGGCAGCTGCCCCTTTTGCCCCTCCTTAAAGACGGCCCTGGCCACTAGAGGTGGAGTTAACCCTGCAAGGTAATTGCAATAATTACACTTGCAGGGTTAGGAGTAGTGGGAGTTGGCACCCAGACACTCCAATGGGCAGAAGTGGTCTCGGTGCCTGGAGTATCCCTTTAATCCTTCCCTTGCAGTCTCTGCGGCATTTAGGAGGTTAATATAGAGGAGAGCCGCGGGGGAGTAACCAGGCAGCACACAGATCGCAGGCATTCCCAGCTCCTGATAAGAGACATGCAGTTTTAAAGGAGCTGTGAGTGTTTGCAGAGCTAAGGAGGAGGAGTCAGTAAGGGAGCAGACACTCACTCTCCAATCTGACAGCTCCTCTGCTTACTCATCCACTAAGCATGTTCCTCCGTCCCCCCCCCCCCCACCCCCCCTCCTGTCCTTAGGCACTTTGGCACTTTTATGGCCTCTGTGCTGCCTGTAGATTCCCCTCGGAGGAGTGCCATCACCTCACAGCCTTCCTTCCCCTGCAGATCAGCTAATCCTGTCTGGGAGCATGGCTGAGGATGGAGCTATTGGCTGCTGCAGGTCAGTACTCTATGACCTGATATATCTATTAACTGTCTGTTAGTGCCCCATTTCTGTCAGTGCTGCCAGGCACCAACCATTACAATCCTGTAGGATCTGCCAAACTAATGTCTCTGTAAACCACACAGTGGATATATGCATTTATAAACTGCTGTATGCCAGTGTCTGTGTGTGTCATAAGGTACAACTCTCAGTGTCTGTGTGACAGTGTTTATGCCAGGGTCTGTGCCAGTGTGTGTTTGTGTTTCAGTTAGTGCTTGTGACAGTGAATGCCTGTGGCAGTGAGTTCTTGTGTCAATGTGTGTTAGTGAATGATTGTGACAGTGTGTGTCAGTGAGTGCTTGCTCAGTGTGTGTGTGTGTCAGTGAGTTGTTGTGTCAATGTGTGTTAGTGAATGATTGTGACAGTGTGTAGCAGTGAGTGCTTGTGGCAGTGAGTGTGTGTGTTGGTGAGTGCTTGCTCAGTGTATGTCTGTCAATGAGTTTCTGTGTGTTTGTGTCAGTGATTGCACGTCAGTGTTTGTGTCATTGATTGTATACGTCATGAGTGCATCTGACAGTGGTTCTATGTGTACTTGTGATTGTGCGTGTCAGTGAGAGTGAGTATGTGTTGTTGTGCATCGTTTTTTTTTTTTTTTTTTAAACTTTATTTTTGAATGAAAGATCATATCAAGAAAGTTACAATATAATATATGGCTAAATATCGGTATTTAACATACAAGGTGATTTCGTCTCTATCAGAGCAATATCATGACTTTTACATCAGGTTTTTCGTTACATGTTATTACGATGATCTTTCGGTTTTATTTTTATATGACTTGGAGAAAAACCAGCGGTGAGCGTTTCAGCATACTTTCTATAATGAACAGCCTGTGGTGGCTACGATAATGCTTAATGTGTGGGTTGGGACTATATTGTTTGGCTCTTTGGTGTGGTCCTCGTCTGGTGTCGGAGAACCGTTATGTGAGCCCTCGTGATAGGTGCTGTATTTATGTCCCGTCCCCTAAATTGAAAGGAAAAAAGAGTAGAGAACAGTGGAGAGAAGAGGATAGTAGGAGGGGGGAGAGTTCCAGAATGGAAAGATGGTGGGAGATAGGGAGGGAGAGAGGGGAGGAGAAGGGGATGGGTGCGCCGGTGTGGTGCAGGATACGGCTACACCCCTGGTCTTTTGCCTGTTCCTCTACGGGGTGGCCTGGGGTATGTCAGGCGTACTCACTGTTTACCCAGGGTTCCCACATCTTTTCAAATTTAGTCGTGGTACCTCGAACTCTAGCTGTAAGGTCGTCCATCAGGTGAACGTCTTTTATATTGGATATGACCTGTTTAGTTGGTGGCATGTCTACTTTAAGCCACGATTGGGCTGTGCATCGTTTTTTTAAATAGACCATTTGCTATATATAGTTTTTTTTTCTTACCGTTTAAACAACAAATTCAAGTAGTTTTACTTAAAGTAACACTATTGTCACCGAGACCATTGAGATGAAGTGGTTTGAGTGCATGGGCCTGTGTTTTTGAGACTGCAATATTTAAATTGCTGTGTTAAGTCCAGCAATAAGTCAGTATAAGAGCCACTCGAAGGTGCTTCCACTGCACTGACTAACACTTGGTCACGTGATGCAGGAGCCCCATAAAAAAGCATTGATTCAATCCTTTCCTATGGGAACATTTTACTGCCTGTGCAACACTTGCTTGTCTTC
This sequence comes from Pelobates fuscus, assembly GCF_036172605.1. Taxonomy (NCBI): domain Eukaryota; kingdom Metazoa; phylum Chordata; class Amphibia; order Anura; family Pelobatidae; genus Pelobates; species Pelobates fuscus. The sequence continues at coordinate 487,600,892 of NC_086317.1, forward strand.
TATGAGAAGCATTGGATTGGACATTGGCGTGGTAGGCAACGTCTCCTCCATGACATTGTGGGAGGCGCAGGGAAAAGATGAGTAAATCTTTATTATTTTCTCATTTTAATTGCAAATGGGAGACACCTATATAGAGCTATATTTATAATTTGTATTTTGATACAGCTTTTTAATATTTTTTTGTGGGGGATTAATAAGGAGGTTTTAAATGGTTAGAAGTATAAATGGGAGGATGTGGACCAAGAGGGCTAGTGACCAGAGTTGGGCGCCTTGAAGATTTTTCGCACAGGGCGCCTACAGGCCTAAGGCCGGCCCTGCTGACGCATAAATATTTCCAACACTTTTCTTGACACAAACGTGGTGGAATGTTTCCTCAACTATAAATTGGGTGGTCTTTTGGTGTGGAAACGTCTGCAAAAACTGACAGAAGAAAACCATCAATTTTTAGCCCATTTTAATAAAAACCATAACAATGGCGTTTAACTATTGCTTATCAGAGTACCATGCTAAACATCCCCAAAGGTTTTACAGAAAGTGTTTAATAAAGGGGGACTATGATAGAAACACTCTAGGTTACAGCTGACCGTCTCTTTCCCAGAACATGATAATGCACAGATAATATACAGTGAGTGCAGGGTGTGGGCCAGCAATGGAACATAGGGGGGGGGTAAGCAGGGTCTGTGGGGAGCTGCCCCCATGCATGGGTGGCAAATAAAGGTGCTGTGGGTGCAACTAAGCTATTACACCCAGGGAGTAACCTGTTGGGCCTGGAGGTTGAACGGTGGGTATTAGAGAATTAAGGAAAGGGTCCAAGATGATTGAAGGTTGGCTTCTATGGGATAATGGACATCTGGTGAACTTGTGGTGGCATCAGAATTGCCTGGAGATAGGCAGTGCCAGATTTCTAGACAATCAGAGTAGGCAGCTGTCTAAAGGCACAGTTTGCATAAGGGAACCTGCTAGGCACTAATAATTATTTTCAGAACTTCAATCAGTATTGCCCTACGTAGTAGCCAAGTAAAGCAAGAACCAGTATGTGGGAAGGGGGGGTGAGATCAGACCCATGGGATACAATACTGCCGGTCTGTAGGTACAGGGTAAGGTCATAATATAAAGCTCAAGTAAATCTAGAATTGTATAAATACAATCAGTCAGCCAAGCATTGATAGCCGTGAACTAAACAGTGAATTGCTGGGAACGGCAGCGTTTAGACAAGCGAGATGAAATTGGAAACATGTTCCAAGTCAGAGATGCTAAAGGGTTATTTAAAGTGAGAATTGAAAGTGAATTTCAGATTAGAAATTAGAGCTCATTTGGAGAAATTTGCAGCTCGACTATTTGGATCTGAAATTGGAAATTCCCTTAGAATTCTCCCTTTCGTGAATAGTCCTGGTTATAATATAACTGATATAACAGGGATGCCTGGGGTTTTATTAAACATTCCTTTACATCATTTAGGATTTTCATAATGACTCAGGAATCTGAGAAAACTGACCGGCTTGAGACTCTCCCCCCGACACACCGCCCAAATTATTTAATACAATGCAGAGTTCAACGATTTTATCCCCATTAAACATTCCGTTGTAAGAACAATAATGGGATTTCCCTGAACTATCTTCAAAAGATCTACATATTCTGATATAAGGAAAAACTGAAATGATCTGTTTTTTGAAAACATATTTTATTTACATATTTGTACGATTGTTAATCTGTTCTCCTATTCTAACCACTTCCCTTTTCCTGATTCCTGCACCAGTTATTTATTCTTAACATTCATGTAGTCACAAAATACAAACTGTCACCATCCGGCCCCTGGGACAGTGTAGGACAAGCATGTCAAACTCGCAGCCAACATGCATCCCACAATGAATTTCTTTGCAGCCCAGCCAATCAGGGTGGTGCAAAAATCACTTGTCAGATTGACATGTGAGTTTTGCGTCCATCTCGGCCTGCCCCAGTTAGCGTGCGGCTTCATAAGAGAACCACACGCACAGTACACTGGGAGGGGAATCGCTCTGCGTAGGAGCGCCGGGTGTTATGTGGCTACCTGGCACTCAGTATGACACTGCGTGCCACCAGAGAGTGAGAGGTTCTCCTCCCCTGCTATGTCAGGTGAGAAACAGCAGGCAGGGGGACCTATCTATAGGGCAGAGCAAAGCCGGTGCTACCATCACCTCGGGTGCCGGCTCCGTGAGAGAAACAGCTGTGTGCCAGAGCAGAAGGAGGGAGGTATGTATAGAAGGGGAATGAAGGGAGACATGGGGGGGGGGGGAGGGGGATAGGGATGGAAGGGGGGGTAGAGAGATATGAACGGGATGGGGGGGAGATGTGAATTGAAGGGTGTGGGAGGGAGATATGAATGGGGGAGAGAGACTTGGATAGAATGGGTTGGGGGGGAGACATGAATGGAAGGGGGGATACAGACATGGGGGAGAGACATGGAAGGGACGTGGGGGAGACATGGATGAAAGGAGGGAGAGAGACATAGGGGGAGTGGAGTGTGCAGCCACACCTTACTCTGCCTGGAGATTGCAGAGGGAGTAGGGAGCGAGTGAGTGGACAGTGCGGCTACCTACCTGGCTGAGACTGCTGTTTGCAGAGGGAATGAGGGAGCGAGCAGAGCGGACACTTCAGACGGTGGCATTACTACTGAGATAGTAAGTAACCTGAGGTGAAGCTTTTGAGTGAATTATATATATGTACCCAGGATTACATATTGTTTGCGTGAGTACGATACAAGTAATTTTAGTTTGTGTTTCTCTTTTTTTTTTGTGGCCCACATAAACTTTAACCTTGTTTATTTGGCCCGAATTAGCCTTTGAGTTTGACATGCTTGGTGTAGGATGTGAGGGGTAATTATTTAGGGAAATTCTGCTTAGTTTCTGGTCAGAGCTGTTTGATTGCCATCAGTGATTCATTGATATGTTTTTCTCAATATTCTCTATTAGCTGCTCCCTCCGTAATGGTAAACAAAATTAAATATACATTCAGAGTTTTATGATGTCGTTTATTTGCTTTGTTGAGAAGAAATCAGCTTCCCTCCATTTTCGATATCGCCAGGTAAAATATCTGTACACCCAGCTCAGGATAAGTTTCTAAACATTATGGAAAAACTGTTGGTTAGATGGCTGGGTATTTTAAACAAAGCACAAGCTTTAATCCCAGACATCCATTGGTACAGCTGTCACAGGTCGCCCCAACTACCTCACCAAAGGAACATTATAATAATTCTGGAAAGATAATTTTTCCCTTTTTTTGTATTTGCTGTATGCTGCACCTGGGTGGTTTGATTCTATTTTTTTGAATTAGAATAATTCTGTCTGGGGCATAAGTGAAGTATAGAGACCATGTAAAAGGCTGAGTAGGACATGCATCTATGTGTAATATCCTAGCGGGTGAGTATAAAAATGATGCATAATAAAACATAACGGGGAACTTCTCTGGTCAACAATTGCAGAGAAGGGAAATCATAAATGATACGAAAGTCTGCTGCAATCATGATCCTCAGCATTGAAGAGACTTCTAGGTGGGGAATCACCTCGTTTATAGACCTATGTATTAATATTTTCAGGATGAAATCACAGAGCGACAATTTTTAATGCTATGGGCTGTTTTCTTATCGTGATATTACTTGTACATCCAGAAATTTCTTCTGTTAGGACTCAAACTAATTAATGGCCACGATATGTTCTTCAACAAGTCTTATGGGCAAGGTTAAGAGTAATCCAAGCTGTCAGGACAAGGAGAGGCCTGGTTGGTTAATGTATTAGTTCCAATTTTCATCTTTATGACGACAGCACCTCAGTTTAGCTAGTGAGTGGGCTGTAGGCATGAGTTGGGCTTTTGTTTATAATGTATCCTCAGAAATGTATCAAGATGTGCGACACACATCCCATCGAAGGACCTCGTCATTCCCTATTTCTAGCACTGTAGCTTTCGTACAGTCCTTGAAAACTTCTTTGTTTCCTTCTCGTTTTTCTGCCACTTCCTGACCCAGGAGATGACCAGTCTATCATCTATCCTGTGTCCTAAAACCAGCACAGTAACCCCTGGCTCCTGGATATCTTGGCAGATACAGCTGTCACCATCAGTCAACCAAAGTACAGTCTTCTTAATTTCTTCATCAGACCAGCCTTTTGCCTTGTAAGTTGTCCTGCTCTTAACTTCAGGGATCACCATAACATCTCCCTCCGAGGTAGTTACTGAGCGAATATTCATCTTCAAAGCTGGAAAATACAGAGCAGAATAAATATAAGACACAGGTGACAAGAGCAGCTAGTGATAATAATATATCCAACCTGAATTTAATTTGCCTATTTTTGCTGTTGTAGTCAATGTTTCAGAGAGTCGGTTGACTCACTCTCCTTTACAATCAGAAGAGTTTCTCCTACAGTTATAATGAGTCTAAGTACAGGTATAATGATTTCACTCTGAAAGAAGTGCCAATTTGAAACAAATTTAGCCACAAAAGATTCTTTTTAGGGAAGTTAAATCGTTTTTATTTTTCAGTTTTCAAGGGAATCAGTAGATAGCAGGGAACCTCTGGATTATAGTTGATGTCGATGTTATTTTACTAGCCAAACTTATGTAAAACAGAAAGACAAAGAACGTATCTCATTGTATGTGAGTCTGGCACCTAAGTGGATAGGGCAGAGGGTTTGAGAACCCAAAACTTGAGCTTCCCCACTTCTTTTATTTTTAAAGTACATTAGAAAGTTATGGTATTGGGCATCTCCTGGCCCACATTATGTTTCACAGCCGTTCCAATGTGTTGAGAATGAGGGGGATTAATGGTGTACTAGTGAAAGTACATGGGGATATGATTTAGGAGCTATATGGAGCCCTCCTGTGCAGCTTTTGACACTCTCTACCTCTGCTACAAGAATTGGAGGCTTATATAAGGACTATCACTGGCTCCCCCTGATGAATCCCAGCTCTGCTCCGTCAGGTGATACTTCCACTGAATTTTGGTGGGGAATGTTAAGTGGCGCAAGTCAAGGGGATTATTTGCTTTTGAGTCTATATCTCATTTCTATTTGGGGAAATGTAGACAGAACACTCCTCAGCCCCACATTGATCTGTGACATGTACCCACTCACCAAAATCCTTGGAGCAGTAGTCTTGCAGGAATTCCTTTTCGGTGTCTCCAAGGCTGTGGCAGGCGGCACACGGGAGTTCTGGGGACAGAGGAGAGAATTTTTAGAATGCACACGTTCGATGCACATCCACCATAAAGAGCCAAACTACCCGGGTTTCTGTGTATGTAAGGTTTGTCCGAAAGGTTGTAGTGACCAAGGTCAACCCATTCTGATAAACTGTGTGCAATAATGCTCGTTCAGTGACACCACAACTATATTAAAAAACAAGCCGCAAACAACCACCACCATCAGTGGAAAAACAGCAATATAAATTATAGAAAAGTGAAACTGAACATATTTCTAATAAAACATTGATCTGAAGTGGTGATGGTGCATCTAGCACCACTTATAAATCATCTTGTAATTATCTGAGTGTTTACCGTTCTGTTTAAAACATTGGAAGATACTGATTTATATTTACCTTCCTTTGTCACATGGGATTTATCATCTGTGCCAGCAGGGGGCACACAGAGCTCATTCCCTGGAGGGAACTGTGTGCAGTTAAACATCTCGGGCCAGGGAAAGCCAAATGCAGCCATGACGGGGGTGCATCCATCTCGAACTTCTTCACAGAGGGATCGGCAGGGATACACGGCCTCCTCCAGCTCACTCAGACAGACGGGAGCAAACAGGGAGCACAGGAACTTCTTGGTGTCGGTGTGACACTGCTTGGTGAGAAGCGGCACCCAGGAGCCAGCCTGCTGCAGCGCCTCTTTCATGGTGTCGTGACCCAGTAGGTTGGGTAGACGCATTTCGCTGTAGCCAACCCCGTGGCACAGGGTCATACTGCTGGGGATGGCCTTGCAGCTGCTCTTACGTGTGCTCAGCTGGGTGAGAAGGAAGGGGAAGGAGCCAGCAGGGCACACATAGAGCATGATGCCAACCCAGAGCGACACGCTCATGAGGAACCTCATCGTGGATCCGGGAGAGATCTGGGTTTACCAAACAGCAAAAGCTCCCACTAGAGGTAAAACAACACAATGATAAACAAAGAACATCTGGATCAGACAACTGGCAATGCAAAATATTATCACCCTCAGCCAGCCTCTACTAGAACCTGTTTTCCCTCTACATAGTAAGAGCTGAAATAAAATCCTCCTACAGAACTCTAATAATAGGATGACACAGAAATGCAGCCTAATCATCTGGAGAGTTATTCGCTAAGTTTCCAAAATCCAGCAGTTAAATCCACTGATGTTGGGTTTTGTCCTCTAAACTTGTAATTGAGAAGGATTGATAAAATCATTTTAAATGCCAATCCCATGTTTTTTTATTTGGAAAAATAACTGAGGATTTTTTCCCAAATCGACAATATTGAATAACTTTGCCATCCTCTTGTCAGTCCTCCACAATTCTGCAAAACATTTTGATATTTTATTGTGTGTGTGAAAAAATACAGCATATTAATGAGACCTGGCACCATCACTACTTTATACCAAACCGCGTACATACCATGGCCTATCCCTATAGGCCACAAATGTAAATGTCCATTTACATCTGGCTCTCTGTCCATTTACATCTGGCTCTCTGTCCATTTACAGTGATTGGGAGTCTCATTGTTCTACAGAGAAAATGGGTCCTTCCTTACAATGGGCTATAAAGATGTGGATTTTTTTTTAAATCCTGTTCTGTAAGGATTGCTTGTTTGGTAACAGAATATTTAAGAATATAATAGTTAATATGTGGGGTAACAGTTGGTTCATCCCAGGAGCAATCGGAGGGTCATTTTAGAATCAAGAAGGAATTTGTTTCCCAATTTTGGCAAAATATGAATTCCCTTCAGATTGGAGTTTTGTCTTATTTTGGATAGAAATAGTAATGAGATATGAGAAGGGGTGAAACTGATGGACTGGGTACTTTTCAGCCTGTATTACCATGTTTGCTAATTATTATAAATACATACGTCTCTCTGGGAGTTTTATTTGTCCATCGCCCCATGTCTGTAGAGACATTTGAACAGATTTCCTGCCCATGATGGAAGTTGAGATGAGACAATGCCAGGAATGCAGAATGGGTTAAATATGAAACCTTTTAATATCCTGTGCTCACCTGCCAGGTGTGAGCTTCCTAAATCTCTCTGTGTAACGGACCTACAGCCGTCCCAGACCGAAAGTGCCCGCTCTTGCCAATACCTAACCACACAGGCTGCCAATACCTAACCACACAGGCTGCCAATACCTAACCACACAGGCTGCCAATACCTAACCACACAGGCTGCCAATACCTAACCACACAGGCTGCCAATACCTAACCACACAGGCTGCCAATACCTAACCCCACAGGCTTGCCAATACCTAACCCCACAGGCTGCCAATACCTAACCACACAGGCTGCCAATACCTAACCACACAGGCTTGCCAATACCTAACCACACAGGCTGCCAATACCTAACCACACAGGCTGCCAATACCTAACCACACAGGCTGCCAATACCTAACCACACAGGCTGCCAATACCTAACCACACAGGCTGCCAATACCTAACCACACAGGCTGCCAATACCTAACCACACAGGCTGCCAATACCTAACCACACAGGCTGCCAATACCTAACCACACAGGCTGCCAATACCTAACCACACAGGCTGCCAATACCTAACCACACAGGCTGCCAATACCTAACCACACAGGCTGCCAATACCTAACCACACAGGCTGCCAATACCTAACCCCACAGGCTGCCAATACCTAACCACACAGGCTGCCAATACCTAACCACACAGGCTGCCAATACCTAACCACACAGGCTGCCAATACCTAACCACACAGGCTTGCCAATACCTAACCACACAGGCTGCCAATACCTAACCACACAGGCTGCCAATACCTAACCACACAGGCTGCCAATACCTAACCACACAGGCTGCCAATACCTAACCACACAGGCTGCCAATACCTAACCACACAGGCTGCCAATACCTAACCACACAGGCTGCCAATACCTAACCCCACAGGCTTGCCAATACCTAACCACACAGGCTGCCAATACCTAACCACACAGGCTGCCAATACCTAACCACACAGGCTGCCAATACCTAACCACACAGGCTTGCCAATACCTAACCACACAGGCTGCCAATACCTAACCACACAGGCTGCCAATACCTAACCACAGAGGCTGCCAGTACCTAACCACACAGGCTGCCAATACCTAACCACACAGGCTGAACTGTGCTTGAGCTTAGTTATAGTTAAATCAATCAGGACTGTGTCAGATGTCAGATTTGTGGAAACGTTGTATCCTAGCCTGTTACAGGTGATGTGAAACTCGCTAGTATTTAGATGTCTGGTCCGAAGTAGGGTTTGGTACATGCTTAACCTGGTTATGGGCATGGTATAGCTCTACGTTTGAGAGTGTGTTATTAACCCAGGTATCTCAGACCAGGCGTGTCTGGTATATAGATTATGAAGAGACTCTAAACTGGTGGCATTTATTTGTAAACCTTCCTGCATATATACTGGTTTGGGCGGAACCAGATTCTTAAGTGCTTTTCTTATTTCTTATTTTGGAGTTCTGCAAACTGTGCATGACACCCTGTGGGGTACTAAGAAAGGCAATCTTTGGCACTCCAGAAGTTGTGGACTACATCTCTCAGTATGCTCTTTCAGCCCGGGTGCTGCAGCATCAGGCATTAGGGGAGACGTAGTCCAGAACATCTGGAGTGCCGAAGGTTGTCCACCCCTATTCTAGGACAGGAGCATTGCCTGGGGAACTGTTACCCCACCAATCTCATTGTTAGAAGGGTTAAATGAATTGGGCGATGGGAAGCATGCTGAACAGATTCACATAAAAATGTGTGCAAAATAAAAATAAAAAAATTACCTTATTGTGCAAACTTCACTAAGCTTTGGAGTGGGCCTCCCTGAGGTTCTTCTCGGGTCTTGTAGTCAAGCAATGCAGAAACTTCCCTGGCTTTTACAGGGCAAAGCAACATCAAGCCGACTTCGACTGGGAAATGGCAGGCTGTGAGGCCGATCCGCTGAGATGTGTTGGGTCTTGATCGTACAGCTGTGGGACTGGCAGGTTTAGCATGAGGGGGGATGTGAAACGCAGCCAGTAATTACTATCCAGCACACACCGGATGGTCTGCGACGCTGCACTGCCCCAGGCAACATTCAGAAACTCCCTGGATTACTGTCATTTACATTTTCAGGCGGGGTGGATATTAAATAAAACAAATTCCACCACCTGAAAGGTTTCTTGTGCGAGGAACGAGGGGGAAACACATACTTCCATACACATTGAGCTATGTATGGGTACGATTAAATCGGGGGTTTATTCACTAAACAGAGAATAGCAGTGAAATCAAAACTCAACTGCAAAACGTACTCCAAAATCCCCACTTGGCGATTACATTTAGTACTTGGTCTTCAACGCTCCGCAATGCGCTCTTTAATAAGTGATCCCGTTTGGATTCACATTTAGTGGAGCATATTTACAACTCTGAAGGGGTTAATTTATTTTGGGATTTGAACAAGAATCTGCATGTATTGTTTGGGAAAGACTATCTCTCACACGCCCTTTGTGTAGAAGGTAGATAACTGCAAGAACAGCAACATTTAAATAAAAAGCAAAAATCAGGAAATCAGAAGCCAAGAACACATATATTTTGAACTAGTAAAGATTACGTCAAGTCCTCACGGATTGTAAGCTTATTTGAGCAAGGCCTTTTTCACATCTTCTCTCTGTTATACTCTATATGTCATTTGCGTGTTGTCAAACATCCCCTCTAAATTATTGTACAGCGCTGTGGAATATGTTGGCGCTATATGAGTGGTAATAATAATAATAATAATAATAACAATGCTGTTTCTCAGTCTTCTGATTTCTGTATAAAATATATGAGAAATAATCATTGAGTTACAAAATACAATATATAAAGTTCAATATTCAGTTCTGGAATACAGGTTGTCCTATTTAAAGGGACACTGCAGTGTTAGGAATAAATATCTGTATTCCTAATGCTATAGTCTTAATGTCGCTATTTCGTTGTAGGCCCCTCCCCCACATATGTCAAAAAAATGAAAGAAAAACAAAAAAATATTTTTTACTCCGCTTTTCTCCAGCGCTAAGTCTCCCTCGGCTCTACTGCAACCTCCTCCTCTGTTATGTCATCCTATGATGTCATCCACATTGAGAGTCATTGGGAGCCATAGACGCATGCACTTCTATAATTCTGCCATAGAGAATCTTTGCATACAATCATTCTCTATGACTGACTGTGACGGCACTGCGCATGCGTGTATGACATCACAGTATGCTAGGTTATGAGACACTAATACCCAGAAGGCTTGGAGGAGTGTCTAGAAGCTGTGCTTCCTTGCCTTCAAATTATTAAAATAAAGTAATATGGCGTCACTAAGGAGGGAGGGACAACTGTGGGCACTATAACAACTTCATTTAGAAGTTTCCTGGCACTATGGGCTCCTTCAGCCACTTACCTGAATCCAGCAGCAATGTTCCTCGGTGCTGGGTCAGGCTCCGCCCACCCTCCTCCCCCGCTGACGTCAGTGAAGTAATGCGCATGCATGGCAATGGCCGTATTAGACCTCCCCATAGGAAAGCATTATTCAATGCTTTCCTATGGGTAAAATCCGACGCTGGAGGTCTGTGAGGATATCCAGCGTCAGATAACGGACCAAAAGTCAGTTTGGATTCCGGAAGTCCTCTAGTGGGTGTCCACTGAGGGCAGACTTACAGCTGCAACGTAAACATTCTCTTAACTCAATGTTTCACATTGCAGCACTAAGTGCAAAAGGGACACAGCACCCAGACCACTTCAATGAGCTGAAGTGATCTGGCCATGCTGTTGATGTATCCAGTGCTTCAGGCCTGCTATCTTGTAGCCTCTTTTAACCACGGTAAGACTGATAATAGAATTGTATGCTGTAACATTTCCTCATGCAAGACTTGTGATTTTAGGCCATTTTAGCCGAAGCGTCATGTGGACAAATAACCGAGCAAATGACTAGTGCAAGAGGTAAGCTTCAGGATTGGAAAAAAAATCATTGATTAAAAAATTAATTATTGATCGTTAAGTGAAAGACACTTAATGTTGATTTTTATCACGTAGATGGAAAAAAGGGAGCGGCAGTAAAAACAAAATCTATATTAAAGGGACACTATAGTCATCAAAACGACTTTAGCTTAATGAAGCAGTGTTTGTGTCTAGATCATGCCTCTAAAGTTGCTGATGTTTCGAGGCATGGGCTTTGGCACCAAGACATTAGCAGCAGACCCTTTAAGTCCTGCAAGTTATGTGGGGCCTCCATGGATCGGATTTGTTGGTTCAGGACATCCTGCAGATGCTCAATTGGCTTGAGATCTGGGGAATTTGGAGGGCAAGGCAACACCTTAAACTCTTTGTCAGCAAAACATAGCCTAGAGCATAACACTGCCTCCGATGGCCAGCCTGTCTTCTTCCCCAGGTGAGCTATGCGCATACACCCGGCCATGCACGTGATCCAAAAGAAAACGGCCGTGATTCATCAGACCAGGCAACCTTCTTCCATTGCTTCAAGGTCCAGTTCTGACGCTCACGGCACTTTTGGCAGTGGACAGGGGTCATCATGGGCACTCTGACCTGTCTGCAGCTACACATCCTCATATGCAACAAATTGCGGTGCACGGTGTATTCTGACACCTTTCTATCACGATCAGCATTACGTTTTTCAGCAATTTGAGCTGCAGTAGCTCTTCTGTGTGATCGGACCAGACAGCTAGCATTCGTTTCCCACGTTCATCAATGAGCTCTGGGCACTAATGACCCTGACGCTGGTTCACCGGTTGTCCTTCCTTGCTCCACTTTAGGTAGGTACTAACCACTGCATACCGGGAATACACTAAAAGACTTGCCGTTTTGGAGATGCTCTCACCCAGTAATCTAACCATCACTCTTTGGCCCTCGTCAAAGTCCCTCAGATCTTTTCACTTGCCCATTTGTCCTGCTTCCAACACATGGAATTTAAGAACTGACTGTTCACTTGCTGCCTAATATATCCCACCCCTTGACAGGTGCCAGTGTTTTTTGTCCTCCAAATAGCAGATTGTTACTGCCAGAGCAGTGTTCTTGGAACTCTAGAACTTTTTAGACCATACAGAAAGTCTTTACAAACTCGAGAAGTTCTGCAATGTTTTTTTGGAGAGCAGACACTTCCTTTATGACGACCTTACATTAAGACAGTTCTCGTTCTGTGTTTTTTTTTCTTTTTTTAAAGAGGGCACATGAACAGCGACTCAATAAGATCCAGAGATTTCGGCAGGTACTTTTCCCACCTCCTCCCACGCTGCACACCGCAGACTCACCGTGATCTTTGCCGGACAATCTCTCTGCACAAATGGTGCGACATGATTCATCATTTCCTCTGTTTGTATCTGGTTTGCATTACCATGTATCGATAAATACTCAGCATGTTAGAAATGCTTCTGATTCCCTCTCCAGCTTCATGGACTTTTGCTTTTCATTTTCTGAGCTCTTCTGACGTTTCCCGGGATCAGTGTAGACTCTGTCAGTAGCCAGTAACCCTCAACAATTGCTTTTTCTCTATAATGTCTCCCTTTAAAAAATGTACAGTCCATCAGTAATGGAGAGCATGTTTGAGGAGTCACATGATTTATAGTCATTTAGATGGAGAAGCCAGTAGGATGCTTGGTTGTATTGGGTAAGGTAAGGACATCCCTATTGGTGGGTGTGAAGAAAAGAGACCTCAGACGACCTTTTCTTCTATTTCTGTGTATTTTGTTTCCCTTTTCTGCCTATAGTGGATTATTCGTTCGGCAGTTTGCAACTACCGAACCCCGACCTCCCTCCTGGCTTGTTGTGATCTGAAGCGCCGACAATTGAGTGTTTCCTGGGTGGCCGCTGTTCGTATAGCCGAACGCCACGAGGAAAAGAAAACGGCGGCCATCTTGTTCGCACGAGGCGAGTCAGCGGGACTTGGTCGTCGAGTGTCTGGAACTAAAATCGGACACTCGACCGTGCGAAGTACCGCCAAAAACTACCGAACGCCCGCTTCTCCTACTTGCCAAACACCCAGATGAGCGGCATTCGGTAGTTATATTCGTATGGACCAGGGGAACAATCGCTCCTATGAGCCAGGAGGGTAACTTCGGTATTTTGACCGCTTTCGCCCTTTTCTCCAATTGACCGACCACACACACTGAATTTGTGGAACTGTTTTGGGCAGGAGCCTCGTGTGTGGTCGGTAAAACAAGACTTCCACACTTTTCAAGAACCCCTGAATTGATCTGGGTGAAATTTGGATATGTTTGCCTCCCAGATCGGGGCTATCAGGGGATATGTATTTTGTGGGGATACCTTGTTGGGAAAGGGGTGTTCCAATGTTTGGGTAAAATGTGTGCCCTCTGCCTGGAGATAATTGATTTACCCCTTAACTTATCTCACTATCTTCCAGGCAGAGGAAGGGGCGTGTAGTAAGAAAATACTGTACAGTGATTGGTGATATGTTTGTTTGTTGTGGGAGGTCCTCTTGCATGAGGATCCCCCATAAAAGCCAGCCTGTTTCAATAAAGCTTTAGTTCTGTTACACCCTTCATGAAGTCTTGGCTCATGTTTGGGGAAGGAATATTCTAACTACTGGGAAGGATTGTCTGGAAGCTGTATTCATCTCTACCCCCTACTGGAGCTATAATCACTTATACTCAGCAGCTGGAAAAGGAACAAGGGACCGCAGCACCATCACCCCTGCAGGTCTTAACAGTGGGAAATTAGTGGCATGCCATTCATGTACTTTCTGGCTCACGGGGAGGACGCCATCCAATAAGCTTTTACCTTGTTCCATATAAACCCCTCCTACCTGTTGTGGTTCCGTATTGTTCTGTGTATTCTAGTTAAGAATTTGTCTTGTTCTCTGGTTTCCCTGAACTCTGTGCTCATTACCTTTTATTTTGTTTACCAATAATCTGTTTTCTCCTGCCCTTGATCTTGGCTTCGACTCTTGTTATTCTATCAGTAAAGTCTGACCACTCTAAGGACCGATAATACGGACTGTCCTTGTTCTCCATTGTTGTTGGGGTTTGTGTGGTTAGGGTTCTTACCAACCATGACAACTGCATGTGTTCTCGTGCATAGTGTGGCAGTGTCTCTGCACAGTTTGGCTTATAACTACACCAATTTGTAACTCGAAGGCTGCCACTGATAATGTATTAATAGGGATATTTATCAAAGTGCTCTGAAAAATTAAGGTTAAATGGTATTTATTAAAGTTATTCAAAATGGGAAGTTTTACTTTATAGTAAATTCCACCAGTTTTCACCAAAATTTCTATTTTCAGAAAACCACCACATTTATAGTAGAAGGGAAAATTGTCCAACTTTTCTTTTGGAAAAAGTGGCAAAAAAAATCAAGAAAACATTGTGTTGCCAAAAAATTGCATATATAAAAAATGCTGGCTAGAAAGCATGTTGGGTGGAAGCAAACTCCACACCTCTCTCCTCAGCTCCAGAAACTGTTCTAGAGTCGAACAAGCACTGTAAAGAGACTGTGAATAGGCATATAGCAGCCGCACAATGTCTGTTATTAGATTGTTATTAGCCTGGATTCCATACCCATAAACCCCTGCTGTCCAGAATGAGAGACTCCTGGTTGATGGAGCCTCCTCTTGGTCTGGGACAAACTACCTCCCTCCCTCCCTTCAAGTTAGGTAGTTTTCTGCGTGGTTTAATGCGTTACCACTATATAGCATTTTAAAGAGTGGCCACCTCCAGTCATGGAATGTCCTTTTAAAAGTTATTTTATGACTGCTTAAATGATATAGTTGTGCTATGCAGTGATTATGGTTCTTAGAGTGCATCTTTAAGTTTGGGTAAGTTATATTACCGTGAGCATTAATATGTGGAGAACATGCCTGCACTGTCCCTTTAATTTCTCCTATAAATGCAGTATAACAGAAAGCCTTGTGTAGGACCACTGTTTGTGCAGGATGTGGCAGAATGCTAGGAATGTCTAGAAAGTTTCGGAAACCCTAGAAAGCTAGAGAACTGAGCATCGTGCTGGGGACTAAGAAAGACTCATTAATTAGCCCCAACCAGAAGTGATGGCAAGGGTTAATTCAGCAGGCAGAGATGGCGTTTGGACTGGATATTCCTGAACCAGAATCTAGGCAAAGCAGGCCTGGACCGCGGGCCGCATGATGGGACTTGCCGTTTTAAATCATTCCTCTCTCTCATGGGAAGCGCAATAATCTGACTTAATTTATTGTTACATTTTCCCCTTTATAATATTGTAAAGCGCTGCGGAATTAGTTGGTGCTATATAGATGTCAATAATAATACTATACAGTGTATTTATTTATACAGTGTATAAACAGAGCGAGCCCTTTATAAAAACGTGTACTTTTAATAGGAAATGGATCTGATTGGTTCAGTGCTGCAGACTGTGAAACCCTTTCACAATCTGGTGCCGGATACCATATGGCCTGTGTCTTATCTTGCATCCTGCACTGGATCTGGTGGGAGGCAGAATACACACAATATACGGTTACTGCTGATTATACCACGAGGTCAGTGCCATGGCAGCACAGACAGGGATAGTCACTGAGGTGAGAATGTAAAGTAAATTTCAGATTTAACTCCAGAGAAGCCAAACTGGCATTCTCTCTGAGTTAGCAAACGTTTCCAGTTCAGATAGTTCACCATAAATTTGAAATTCACTTTGAATTCTCACTTTACTGAATAACCCAATCTCGAGTACCGTTTTTAAAGTGTGGCTGTTTAAGCAGGTGGAGTGACCCTTTAAAAGGTTTCTCCAACACCTTTTTATATTATTATCGTAATCTTAAATTAAACTGCCATATTGGGCATTATTTATTCCCCATGCCCTTATAAACCTATAACAAAAACATTAAACTTGCCTATAATCCAGTATCGGGCAAACCTCCCCTCGCTGCTCTCCACTCCCCGTCTTGCCTTCCCTCGCTATAATCATTGTGATCCAATCAAATACCTCTCATGGAATCATTGGACAGGACCAATCTCCAAGCTCAGCGCGCATGCACATGCTCTGATCTAGAGAGGGAGGACACAGGGAGACAAGGAGGACAGATGGAGTGGACTGGGGTGGTGGTAAATGAAGTCGAATGTAGGGAGGCGGGGAGGATTGGAGCCCACCAAGGGAGGGAAGCTCCTTACGTCTGTCGTTGTGCAGTGAGCACTGACAACAGACAGAAGTTTTGCACAGAATTGACATTAGGCAGCCCAGAACAGATTGCACATACAGGTTCCTCACTCGATGATCCCTTCTAAAAGCAGAGGTGGTCATGGATGTTGGAGTAACTGTTTAGCTAATGCAAAATGGCTGCTCTAAGGGACCATATGTCATCCCATATAATAAGCATCCAGTAGCCAGTCTCTGTCATTCAATTGGGGGGAGACTGACATTTATGCGGAAGTGTTAATTTCGCATGATTAATGCAGCCAAGATGGGGGCAGTCCATTGGTGATAAAAAAAGACTGTATCTAAGATGGGAAATGACCCCAGGACATTGTACAACAAACAATATAATAAAACCAATCTCCAGCAGAGTATAAATCTACCTCTGATAAACAGAGCGGCTGTTATGAAACATATCAGAAACAAAGTATTGGAAGCACAAGATAAAATATGCAATAATCAGTTTTATAAAATGTCTCCATGCAGTAACAACATCAAATAATTTTAAATAAAATGTAAGGAAAACCCCAAAAAAACACTAGATGCCACCGTTTAGGAGGGGGATGGGGATAGTGAAACCCTAAAGACTAGGGCTGATAGGGGCCTGTTACCTTAGGGATATTATTACACCAGGTTGCATCAAGTAGATACTAACAACCTTAAGTGCCCCCTCCCCCTCCTAAAAAAAACAGGAACATTAGAAATGATAGATAGGTGAACGAGAGTGATCTTCTGAATGGCATCAAAGCATTTCACTCTGTATAGGAAGTTTGTGTTATTATTATTTATATAGCGCCATCAGATTCCGTAGCGCTGTACAATGGAATCTGGAAGTAATGTGCGATTGTGAGGCTGCCAATATCAGGCTTGGGAGGGGATTGTGGAGCGGAGCTGTGTTGGGATTAGTGGATGGGAACGTGGGTGATAAAGGTATTATGAGTAGGGGGTTAATGTGATATATCTCACTCTGTATTAAAATGCCTCTTACATGTGCAACAGTCAAAGCAAAATAAACCCGCAGCATTGCCAGTCAGTGCACTGTTTCGAAGCCATGCATTTTCAATATTCGTGGGGATCCTCACCGTGAGTCACCGCAGGGAGTATTACAATAATTTTTCTGACTCTCTAAGAGTTAAAGTAAATGATTTCCACATTGACAGGGTTTAATAACGAGGCTGGCCTGGCCGTTTACAGGACTGTCGTCTATAGGGAACAGAAAACGAACCAAGTCTGCTGATCGCTGTGTCAGTCGCTGGAAAAATCCTATGTGTCAACACAAAGCCCTGGAAATAGCAATAACAAGCTGGGGGGCACATGGGAACAACCGTCGCTGGAATCCCAAACTGACCCAGGCTCTGCTCTTCCAGTAACAGCTAGAGCCACGTCAGGGTTACAGCTACTGTCACGGTCCTTCGTCAGTCTTCAGGCAGGAACTGAAGACCACATGTTAGCCACTTCTGCATTTAAGAACCAAGAATTCCGTTATAAACAGACTTTTATGGTAATGTTGCAGGACTTGCAATTTACAGAAATCAGGCCAATGAGAATCTATGGAAAGATGGGAGAGTAAAACAATAACTGACCAACTGTAGTAAGCTGTTATAACGCAGCCAATCGGCATACAGCATGAACTAGTCATGGTCACTGACCGAAAAATGACCAACCTGAAAACTTGTAATGGCTGAAATCCGTCAATGGCGTTTGGTTCAGCGTTGAGGAATATATTGAGACTTAGGAAAAATAATAGGGCCAAAGAGGTTGGCGACACATGCTAAAATCCCACAGGCTTGCAAACAGTTAACTTAACTGGGATTTCATTCCATAAAAGTAGTCTCTCTCAATCTCTCGCACAGTGCGCCTGTACCCAATATTTGTGGAATTCATTTTGTGGTATTCTGTTGACCCTCCAAGAACCCTGTGTTAGTTCTAGATCTTTCTTAGTAAATGTTTACCTCGTTATAAGTTTACCAGCTTCCAGCATCTCTATATCGTGCCCTGTAAGGCCCTGCGAAAATTCGTTGGATTGAAACATGGTTCATATGAACCAGTCTTTCTGGAGAAGAACAGATTTGTCAATAACCAGACTCCGTGTGACTTTGTCTAAAGGACAAGCCCCACTTGCAGTCTCGTCTACTTAATTGGAACATCTGACTTCAAGCTGTTTTTTTCCCAAATGTGTTAACACAGAGGTTCACTTCGTTTTCCCATCCAGCCCAGAGTGTGTGTGTGTGTGTTAGTGTTATAAATTGTCAGATTGGAATTGTCTGTAATTGTGACTTAGATGGAGTTCAGGACACATTCACAAAGAGTAGAAATTACAGAACCCTGGATACAATTCATTCTCAATGAAACGATTTATACCCAGATTAACCAGTTCGTAGCCAAATGCCTGTAACAGTCCTTATGGCTTTAAGCAGCTGGTGGTAGCAAGCATACCTAGTTAATCTGACTGTAACGGAGCGGCAGGGGTTAATCCAAGGGCTCTCCGCTGGTAATCAGGATTCATCATACAGAAGGCAGGACACACAGCATAATTCCCATTCCCAAGGACCAGACCACACATAGCCTGGGAGTCAACTGACAATTTTTATTCACGGCTCCAGGAGTTAACTGTCAACTGTCAACTGTTAAATGTTCTGCAATGCAGTAATAGCAAGATATATACAAGGACATTCTGTAAGTGGCTAGGTTTGCCACAGGGGACAGGGGCAAGTGATTGCCAAATACAAAGGGAAACACATACTTAACAAGGGAAAACCATCACAGTACATATTGGAGACACAAAATATAAAACCAAACCTCTGAATACTCAGGGGACATGGCACTTAGTGGCGATGTCCCGCCACATATCTCCCCCTTGTCCACTCCCGGCAGCCCCAGCCTGACTCACACGAGTCAGCTGGCTGCTGCCCGGAGTGGACACAGTCTTTTAGTGTCATGTCCCCTCCCCAATAGTCCTTGTCCCGACCAGCCCCCTTTGAGTCCTGGGCACAGCCGGCGATGCACCCTGCACCCTCCCTGGGTACAGGGTGACTTACACATAAAGTCTCTTTAGCCTGGGGGCCATCCATCCCAGGCTCCATTCCACAGGCGGTTTTGCCCCCGGGCAGCCCCCCCACCCAAACAAGGGTGCCCCCTTGGCTTCCCAAGCCCATAACAGCCCCCACCCAAACAAAGGTGCCCACCCAGCCCTTCTGTCACCTGGGTACCTCCGACTGGCCGAGGATGATGGGAGTTGTCTGCTGAGCTCATCTTGGCTTCTGGAAAGGGGAGCCGACTGTGCTCTCCCTCTGGCGCTGTTCGGGATCCTGGGGAGAGCCTTCCATCTCCCCCTGGATCTCACTCAGCTGCTGGGGGGCTGTACCGGCTGCCCCTTGGTTGGAGGCCCGCGCCTCTGCGTTTACCGGCTCCGGGGGTCCTGTACAGCTGCTGGGACCCGGTTCAGGCAACAAGGGTGGGCAGAGGCTACCTACCCTCTGCCCAGAGGCCCGCTCTTCTACACTTAAGGGATCCTGGGGCAACAGGGGTGGACAGAGGCTGGCGGCTCTCTGCCCGGAGGCCCGCGCCTCCACACTCATCAGCTCCTGGGCAAAGTAGCAAGCAGAGGCTGGGTGCCCTCTGCTCGGATGCCGGAGCATCCTTAGGGAAATGGGTAGCGGATACTGTAGCTTCACCTGCTACTTGCTGACCCGACCATACCAGGTCTCTGGGTTCAGCTCCAGGGAGAGTCGGAGGAGCCAACTCTTCTACCTGCTGGGTGCCTGTGGCGACCGCAGTCCCAGCCACGACACCCTCCGTACCTGTGGTTATCTCTCCTGATAAATCACACTGCCGCTGGAGAACGAGACCGGTTGACTCCGTTCCCTGGACTTCACACTGCCGCTGGGGAGGAAGGACGGGGCACTTCTCTCCCTGTAACACACCTGGCTGCTGGGGAGAGAGATCAACTGTCTCCTCTCTCAAGGATACACACTGCCACTGGGGAGGAAGGACGACACCTTCGGCTCCCTAGAACTCACACTGCCGCTGGGGAGGGAGGACGGTACCTTCAGCTCCCTGTGATACATACTGCCACTGGGGAGGAAGGACAGCACCTTCGGCTCCCTGTGACTCACACTGCTGCTGGCGTTTCTCCCTTGCCTGCTCTGCTTTGAACTGCAGTTGCTCTCCTACTATTCTCCTCACAAGCTGCACGGATTTCTCCTGTGGATTGGGTCCGAAGAAAGCTAGCAGACTTTTCAACATAGCATCAAACTCCTCTTTAGTATAGCTGTGCGCCATGCTTGCTCTGTAGCTGTCCTCCTGGGCTGTAGGAATGATCCCGTCGCTGCCACCAATTGTAATGGAGCGGCAGGGGTTAATCCAAGGGCTCTCCGCTGGTAATCAGGATTCAGGATACAGAAGGCAGGACACACAGCATAATTCCCATTCCCAAGGACCACACGACACGTAGCCTGGGAGTCAACTGACAACTTTTATTCACAGCTCCAGGAGTTAACTGTCAACAGTCAACTTTTAAATGTTCTGCAATGCAGTAATAGCAAGATATATACAAGGACATTCTGTAAGTGGCTAGGTTTGCCACAGGGGACAGGGGCAAGTGATTGCCAAATACAAAGGGAAACACATACTTAACAAGGGAAAACCATCACAGTACATATTGGAGACACAAAATATAAAACCAAACCTCTGAATACTCAGGGGACATGGCACTTAGTGGCGATGTCCCGCCACACTGACATTTACAGCCCCCAAATTACAGGGCTGTTAATATATGTTAGTAACAGCTATTGCTGGATTCCTCACTAGTAAAAGAGTCTATCAGGTTGCCCCAGGCTGAACACGGTGGCACCATGTCACAGAATTCAGATGTCCATTTCTTTATGGCATTGTGGTGGACAGAAAAAATGCTTTTACATGTAGTGTGCATGTTAGAGGAAATCTCAAACAGGAGACATCCAGAAATACCTTTGCAGCAGCTGGGCCTGGCATCGGCCCTGGCATCAGAACAAGCTATGTCTCAGCTAATGTTATATCTGTTCTCTGTACATACAGTGCCGGGACACATGAGGCTAGCTGCTTCACAAGTATGGTAGTCCAGCAATATGGACTGATTCATGTGATTGCATGCCTTAACTGGCAGCTAAAGGTTAGCAGAACACAGAGTTGACAATAGTATATGTAGCGGGACCTGGGTAACCTGGCTGGTTATCCCCTTTGGTTAGAGTAGGTCAGATCCATTTCCCCAGTAACTGGGGACACAGTTCCAGGATACAATCTTTGACAATGTTTATTTGGGCACACAGCTTTTTATGCACAGATCCCCACAGGGTTCTCCATCCAACACAACAAAAAACATATGCAGGAGGGGGCTGGGGAAAATAAAACCATCTCCCACTCTGGGAGATACTAACTAGACACAGGGGCAGGCATGATTTTACATTCAGGGGTATACACTTTGGGGCTTGGCCCCCTGGGACGGGAAGGGGTTAAAACTTCCATAGCTAAATAGCCCTGAGTCCCCTCCGGGACCCCTGCAAAAAGCAGGGCGATCGGATGTACAGAGCTGGATATATCAGTGTCGAAAGTCTGAAACTCAAGGCTCTGTACATCCCCAAAATCAGTTCCATTGTGTTGCTTGGTTTATTTCGGCTAAGCTAATTCAAACTTTGCGCCTAAACCAAGCAACAACCAATTAGCCAAATAGCGCAAACCAAATCGCGCAAATCAGCGTTAGGGGGAGGAAGGAATTTAGCTGCCCAATCCGAAGAAAGGGCGCAAAACCCGATGTCACCAATCCGCTGAAACGTATTCACGCCAATCAGCGCCCAGGGACGAGAGGGGTCTTGCAGCCCAATCAGATGGAAGGGTATGAAACCCCGTTTGAATAAGCGCTCCATCTCGGATTGGCTGCCCGCTCCCAGCAGCGATCAGAGGGAACCCTGCGGCCATGAGACCGACTTACAGCCCCAGGGACTCTCTGCTGGCGCGCGTCCCACTCTCCGGTGGATATCCCCATGCAGGTATCCACCGGAGAGAGAGCTCTCCTGGGCAGCCACGATCGTAGCCTTGTAGCTCCCAGGTAAGGATAAGGGATGATATCTCCGTTGGGAAGTAGGTAGAATAAGGAAAGAAGGGATGAGTGATTATAACTCCGTTGGGGGAGTAGGTAGGATAAGGAAAGAAGGGATGAGTGATTATAGCCCCGTTGGGAAGTAGGTAGAATAAGGAAAGAAGGGATGAGTGATTATAGCTCCGTTGGGGAGCGGGTAGGATTGTCCCTAACACCGGGATCGAAGACAGTGTACGTAGGCCGGTTTCAGGAGACGAATGTTCCCACTGGTGGGCTTTCGGTAATATGAACCAGCGGCCACCTCAGGGAAGCATGCGCCACTCGTTCCCTTTCAGTGTGCGGTTTTCACACCTCGTTAGCGTTTATCTGCACAAACCAGTCTGTGCTCTGAATCAGCCACAAATCTCTTATTAGTGTGATGATCACGCTTACGTTTTTTGTGAACTATCTAATGTTTTCATACCTCATCCAAGGCATTGAACTATTTCACTCTTTTCGGCAGCAGAGAGGTCCTTTTTCTTCCCCATATTGCATGAAAATGGTGCTCTGCTTAATAATGTGGAACACCCTCCTTTAGTAGTTTTTCCTTAAATTGGGCTCACCTGGCAATCTAATTATCACAGGTGCCTGAGATCGTTTCAGTGTTTAAAAGAGCCCTGAGACACAATGCCATCCATGAGTTAAACTGAAAAACAAAATATTTAATCTTTGTGACACTTAAATAGAATAAGCATAATAATTTGGAACAGGATGTAGATGTATATAAAAAAGCGTATATTAATGGCGAGCCTTTTACCCAAGAAAATCTATATATATATATAAAGAATTAGTTTAATCAACTGGAAAAAGACACAGAGGAAGCGGAATTTATTACAGTGTCACAATATATTCAGAGGAACCGCGCTCAATCCACAGAAAGCCGAGGGTGGGACAGCACAATCCCATCAATTGTAACAACTAGAAAATATAAAGAGGTCCAGGCACATTGTGTTGCTGTGTACCTTCTCTTCTAATTAATTTGCCTGAAGTGGTTGGAGTGCCTGGACCTCTTTTCTATCTAATGGTATATATAGTAACAGATCTTTAGAAAGAACTTGTCAAAAGTATGGCATGTCTGTAACCTGGCCCTATGATATCCCCCCAAATACAGCCAAAGTATTAACTGGGAGGTATTGCAATACTTGGGAGGAATGGAAAACAAAGTTCAGGTCCTTGAAGGTAGCAGAATACACACTGCTTTAAAAAAAAAACAAAAAACCTCAGCATTAAAATCCTCTCTGACACACATGGAGGGGCTGGGGGGAGAGAATGACACACATGGAGGGGCTGGGGGAGAGAATGACACACATGGAGGGGCTGGGGGAGAGAATGACACATGGAGGGGCTGGGGGAGAGAATGACACATGGAGGGGCTGGGGAGAGAATGACACATGGAGGGGCTGGGGGGAAGAATGACACATGGAGGGGCTGGGGGGAAGAATGACACACATGGAAGGGGAGAGAATGATACACATGGAGGGGCTGGGGGAGAGAATGACACATGGAGGGGCTGGGGGAGAGAATGACACATGGAGGGGCTGGGGGAGAGAATGACACATGGAGGGGCTGGGGGAGAGAATGACACATGGAGGGGCTGGGGGAGAGAATGACACATGGAGGGGCTGGGGGAGAGAATGACACATGGAGGGGCTGGGGAGAGAATGACACATGGAGGGGCTGGGGAGAGAATGACACATGGAGGGGCTGGGGAGAGAATGACACATGGAGGGGCTGGGGAGAGAATGACACATGGAGGGGCTGGGGGGAAGAATGACACACATGGAAGGGGAGAGAATGACACACATGGAGGAGGTTATTACACACATGGAGGGGCTGGGCGAAGGGAATGAGACACATGCAGGAGCTGTGGGGGGGAGTTGGGAATGATACACATTAAGGGTCTTGCGGTGTTGGGAATGACACATGGAGGGGCTGGGGGAGGGAATGACACACATGGAGGGGCTGGAGGGAGGGAGTTAAGAATAAGGGGGAAAACAGATACGGAAAGTGTATCTGTATATAGAGGGTGAGAGTGTAATATGGAGAGTGTATCTGTATATAGAGGGTGAGAGTGTAATATGGAGAGTGTATCTGTATATAGAGGGTGAGAGTGTAATACAGAGAGCGTATCTGTATATAGAGGATGAGGGTGTAATATGGAGAGTATCTGTATATATAGAGGGTGAGAGTGTAATATGGAGAGTGTATCTGTATATAGAGGGTGTAATATGGAGAGTGTATCTGTATATAGAGGGTGTAATATGGAGTGTATCTGTATATAGAGGGTGTAATATGGAGAGTGTATCTGTATATAGAGGGTGTAATATGGAGAGTGTATCTGTATATAGAGGGTGTAATATGGAGAGTGTATCTGTATATAGAGGGTGAGAGTGTAATATGGAGAGTGTATCTGTATATAAAGGGTGAGGGTGTAATATGGAGAGTGTATCTGTATATAAAGGGTGAGGGTGTAATATGGAGAGTGTATCTGTATATAAAGGGTGAGGGTGTAATATGGAGAGTGTATCTGTATATAAAGGGTGAGGGTGTAATATGGAGAGTGTATCTGTATATAAAGGGTGAGGGTGTAATATGGAGAGTGTATCTGTATATAGAGGGTGTAATATGGAGAGTGTATCTGTATATAGAGGGTGTAATATGGAGAGTGTATCTGTATATAGAGGGTGTAATATGGAGAGTGTATCTGTATATAGAGGGTGAGAGTGTAATATGGAGAGTGTATCTGTATATAAAGGGTGAGGGTGTAATATGGAGAGTGTATCTGTATATAGAGGGTGAGGGTGTAATATGGAGAGTGTATCTGTATATAGAGGGTGTAATATGGAGAGTGTATCTGTATATAGAGGGTGTAATATGGAGAGTGTATCTGTATATAGAGGGTGTAATATGGAGAGTGTATCTGTATATAGAGGGTGTAATATGGAGAGTGTATCTGTATATAGAGGGTGTAATATAGAGAGTATATCTGTATATATAGAGGGTGTAATATGGAGAGTGTATCTGTATATAGAGGGTGAGGGTGTAATATAGAGAGTGTATCTGTATATAGAGGGTGTAATATGGAGAGTGTATCTGTATATAGAGGGAGAGAGTGTAATATGCAGAGTATCTGTATATAGAGGGTGTAATATGGAGATTGTATCTGTATATAGAGGGTGAGGGTGTAATATGGAGAGTGTATCTGTATATAGAGGGTGAAATATGGAGAGTGCATCTGTATATAGAGGGAGAGGGTGTAATATGGAGAGTGCATCTGTATATAGAGGGAGAGGGTGTAATATGGAGAGTGCATCTGTATATAGAGGGAGAGGGTGTAATATGGAGAGTGTATCTGTATATAGAGGGTGTAATATGGAGAATGTATCTGTATATATATATATATATATATATATATATATATATAGAGGGTGAGGGTGTAATATGGAGAGTGTATCTGTATATAGAGGGTGTAATATGGAGAATGTATCTGTATATATAGAGGGTGAGGGTGTAATATGGAGAGTGTATCTGTATATAGAGGGTGTAATAGGGAGAGCGTATCTGTATATAGAGGGTGAGGGTGTAATATGGAGAGTATATCTGTATATATAGAGGGTGAGGGTGTAATATGGAGCGTGTATCTGTATATAGAGGGTGTAATATGGAGAGTGTATCTGTATATAGAGGGTGAGGGTGTAATATGGAGAGTGTATCTGTATTTCCTGGCCATATCCATGGCAGCACAACAATGGGTAGCTCCTCCCCTATCCCTAATTAGACAGTAACTAATTAAAATTAAGGGTACAAATATCCCCTCCTACCTCCTCCTCCCTCAGTCTTTTTGTTCCTGTCCTATCCCTATAGGACCAACCTAGTCTATTCAGGACTTTAATCAATTTTCTTTTTGGCTTACCTGAGGGTCTTTACCTTCTATCCCCAAGGGAGTTCAGCCTCTCTTCCTTGGGAAGCTTCAGTATCCGGCCCTGTGCAAAGGTGTCCCCCTGAAGACACCCCCTTAGTGACCAGGGGTTGGCTTGCTGTGACCCTAGGGGTAGCAAGAGAAATTAATGCCAATTAATCTTATTCCCTGCAGTGACCAAGAGGTAGCAGGAAGTGGCAAGAAGACTTCATCCTGAAAGGATCCATATCTTTCTCCATATTGACAGCCCACATGTATGTATACAGACAAATACTTTTTCATTACAATGTATTTAGTATACTTGTATATGTGGGTTTCCCCTCCTGCCTTAGAATGTTTATTACATACTTTTTAGGAATCCGTCCTTTTTGGCGTCCTGTAGTTTCTTTTGCGCATGTGTGTTCGACTCGCGCGTGCTCGCTGATTTAGTTTACGTGCACGCCGAGTTCGCGCATGCGCCCTGTATTCCTGGCTTCCGGTTTTTTGCCGCGCATGCGCACATGAAACCTTGCGGGTCTCCCCGTTCGGAGCATGCGCGGATAGGCAGTGACGTCACGGGTGACGTCATAGGCCTATTTAAGCGCCAAATTCGATCGTTATCTTTGCCTGGTTTCTTTATTGGGTCTCATAAGGTTTCTTCTTTTCGGAATTGCAAGTTTGACAAGTTCTAACGAATTCCGGTTCCTCTTAAGGTAGGCTTTACATCTTAAAGGTGTATGCTCAATTTTTATTTATTTTTATTCTTTTTCCGCAATAATGATAAATCCTTTTGCCTAGATTTTTTCAAATAATACCAATATGGAGAAAGAGAAAAGGAAATCAATATCTTCGGATTCTGACTCTTCTGGATATAAAAATAGGTCACACTCTAAGAGTTATAGGTAAGCCATGTCTGTTTCATTCCTATATTATAGGTGTAACAATTAAAACTAAAAGAGAGCTAATATGTGATATTTCCCTATCATGATAGTTCTACGGGAAAGAAAATGATGAGACCATCCAAGGGAAAGTCTCCAAAAAGGAATCAATGTGAAGCCTGTAATAACAAGCCGTTGGAAGGCAAACGATTATGCGGAGAATGTTTATCGGAAGCAGCCGGAACATCTAATCCTTCATCTGAAATTAAGCAATTCATAAAACAAGCGGTGGCTCAGGGCATTAAAGAAGCAGGTACGAGAACCAAGAGACCCCGGTTACATGACCCTTCAGACTACCAACAAAACATCTCATCAGACGAATCCATAGATATGGAGTCATATCAAGGAAGTTTCTTATCCCACTGATTTTCTTGAGCCAGCGCAAATAGATCATCTTATCTACAAAGTCCGCAAATCTTTGAGTTTGAAAGTGACAGCCTCAGAACAGTCGACTTCCAATCGTTATTTCTCAGACTTGAGAAAAAAAAGAGAGCAACCTTTCCTGTGCATGACACTATTAAAGAATTAATTAAGGACGAATGGTCCAATACTGATAAAAAGCTTTCAGCACAAGGCAGAATCTCTCGCCTCTATCCTTTCGACAAGTCTGATTCATGCAATTGGGATAACGCCCCTAAAGTGGATGCTGCGGTTGTTAGGCTGGCAAAACATACCACATTACCAGTCGATGATGCGGGCTCATTTAGACACCCAATGGATAAGAAGATGGACTTGCACCTGTCAAAAGCGTATGTAGCAGCGGGTACTGGCTTTCACCCTGCAGTAGCCCTTACGTCAGTATCCAGGGCTTTGAAAATATGGATTGAAAATTTAGAAGAAGATATCAGAGATGGGAGAAGCAGACCTTCTCTTTTGGAAAAGCTGAATGATATAAAACTGGCTGTCGACTTTACCTTGGAATCCTCGGTAGATATGGTGAAAGCATTAGCAAGAAACATGGCTCTCTCAGTCTCAGCCAGAAGAGCTTTGTGGCTTAGATCTTGGTCCGCAGATTCATCATCAAAGTCTAGCCTATGTGCCCTTCCTTTTTTGGAGAAATGCTGTTTGGTAAAAATCTAGACGATTGTATCAAAAGAGCTGCAGAGGGGAAACGTGCTTTTCTCCCACAAGACCGGAAAACCCGTGGATCCTTTCGAGCCAGAAGGTACTCAGAATACCCCTCCTTTCGAGATACCAGATCATATAAACCTGGAAGAGAATATGGAAGATCTATTCCTTGGAGAGGAGGACATTCTTCCAGCAGAGGAGGTAGATCCAGGGGTTCTTCTTTCCACAAGAAGCCTTTATGACAAAGACAAGGGCCAATCTGGGGGGGTAGGTGCCCGTCTACTACTATTCCGAGAGAGATGGATACATTCAGTTCAAGACAGATGTGTATTGGATATAATACAAAGAGGCTATCTTCTAGAGTTTGCCAGATTACCACCACCTCACTCTTTCCAAAGGACAAATTGGCCAGGAAATATAGAAAAAAGAACCACTCTAAAAAAATTTATATCATCCCTTCAAGAAGATGGAATTATTGTCCGAGTCCCACGGGATCAGCAGACACAGGGGTTTTACTCCCATATCTTTCTCACCAAAAAATCCACAGAAGGTTGGAGGCCAATTCTCGACCTAAGCAGGTTAAACAAGTTCTTGGACATAAGGAGGTTCAAAATGGAATCCCTTCAATCCATTGTGAAAGCTGTTTTCCCAGGTCAGTGGCTCATGTCGATAGACCTGGCAGATGCGTACTTCCATATTCCCATCGCATTCCAGCATCAAAAATTCCTCAGGTTCGCAGTGGAAGGAGGTCACTTTCAATTTCGTGCTCTCCCTTTTGGTCTAAGCACTGCTCCACGTACTTTCACAAAGGTTCTGGTGGTTCTAATTGCAGAACTCAGGAAAAAGGGTATAGCAATTGTAACGGACCGTTTCACTTACAAGAGGATAAAACCCAGTTTAGGCGATAATCCCCTTTCCAGATGCACAGGCAGCTACTGCAAACACCATTCTCCCGACTGGAACCACACGAACACTGGGACAGCTGAACAAGAAAAGCAGACATCGGCTTACACTCCTGGCAGTCAGCAAACAATCCCATTCCCCCAAAGAACGAGACGACACATCGCTTTGAGGGTTAAGCAAGACCTCTAGACTGGGACACCCAGTCTGGCTTTTATTTCCAACTCACACATACAGGCCACACCCAGGGGGAGGCATAAAAGAACCAATGACATAGATGTTACCTCCCACACATCCCCTCCCCTTAGTGTGACACATAATCCCATTATGCATACAGTGTAAAATATACTTTTACACAACTTTCATAACTTTAAAACCATACATCCCATTCACATAAAAATACATATCCACAATCAATCCATTCAGGGGAACAACATATTAAAAAATGGCATAAATCCGACCAGGGGTTTAAAAGTTACTAAAAGTATCTTTTGGGCCCTGGCTTGCAGCATGGCACAATCTGGCTCAAACAGAAGTAAAACATCCCCCACAATGCATCCCGGCTTCCTCCCTTCTGCCCTGGAGATAATTGGAGAAGTAATCCAATTATCTAGGACTAGAGTCAGACTCCATTAACCACATGGTTGCAAAAAGACAGTACAAGACATAAACTTACATACTGATACATTTAACACATAAAACACCCATTTCTACATATCCCCAGTTTAACTGAACACATAAATACCTACATAATATTTAAGACAGTATTACTGTGATATGTTACAAAGTCTTAAAGGGACATTAGTCCCAAAAGTCCCAATATGTCCATCGCTGATTTTAAAGGGCCAGTAGCAGCAATATAAATTATTACATGCCCAAATATAGTGTTTATAGAGCAATATGTCCATGGGCCGTAGTCGCAGGGCAGGAGGCTAGCAGCCAGGCCTCTCCAGTTCACAGTGGCGAAGCTGGTTTCGCCACATTTCTCCCCTTTGCCAATTAGACTAACAGGGTACCTGACTTTCTGCCGGTCAGTGCCCTGGTTAGTCCAGCAACCCACCCACGAAACAGAAATAACAGAGCAGCCCACCCACACTAACCGGTTACTACATCTGGGTGAGGAAGGATTTTGTCCAAGTTCTGGTGTTTCACCACTGCTGGGTGGGAGACGGGTAGGCTGCCTTGGTGGGTTGCTGAGGGGGCAGAGACCAGCGGTACTCTGTCCTGTTGCCAGCACTACCACGGGAGTAGTCTGGTGGGCGCCTGGTTGCTGGAGACTGGCTGTCTCCCCTTTAGGTGCACAGCTCGACTGCCGGAGGGGGAGACCGACTGTCTCCCCTTTGGATCCATCACCCTGAGGCTGGGGAACAGGACCGACCGGCCCTATCCCTTGTGCTGTAAGTGCAGAGACTACGGTCCCATCTGCACAGTTGTGGGGCTTAACATCTCCCCTTGGTGGGTTAGGTTGCCGTGGGAGAGAGGGTGTAACAAGTTCCTCTCTCTGGATGGCAAACTGCCGCTGGGGAGAAAGGATGGCACCTTCTGCTCCCTGGGGTACACACTGCCGCTGGGGAGGAAGGACGACACCATCAGCTCCCTGGGGTACACACTGCCGCTGGGGAGGAAGGATTGCACCTTCTGCTCCCTGAGGTACACACTGCCGCTGGGGAGGGAGGACGCTGCTCTCCTCTCCCTTCACCTCACACTGCCTTCCTGGCACATCACTTTGTTGCTGGGGGGCAGGAACAACAACCTCTGCCCCCTGTAACTCAGCCTGCCGCTGGGGAGGATGGACGACACCATCAGCTCCCGGAGACACACACTGCCGCTGGGGAGGGAGGACGCTGCTCTCCTCTCCCTTTACTTCACACTGCCTTCCTGGCATATCACTTTTCTGCTGGGGGGCAGGAACAACAACCTCTGCCCCCTGTAACTCAGCCTGCTGCTGGGGAGGAAGGACGACACCTTCATCTCCCTGGGACACACACTGCCGCTGGGGAGGAAGGACGGCACCTTCAGCTCCCTGAGATACAATCTGCCGCTGGGGAGGAAGGACGACACCTTTAGCTCCCTGGGACTTACTCTGCCGCTGGGGAGGATGGACGACACCATCAGCTCCCTGGGTGACACACTGCCGCTGGGGATTTGGGCCGACTGCCCAGCATCCCTGTAGGGCCGGTAGAGAGACTTCGGTCCCATCTCCACCTGCCTGTTGTGGTTCCTCACAGGACCAATCTATGAGGACCCCTACTTCGGGTTCTTCCTGCCGCCTCGGGGGGGGGGCGGCTAACCTCCTCGGATGCAGCCTCTACTCTGCTGCTGTACCACTCTTCCTGCTCATCATACTCTTCGTCCATCTTTGAGTTTTGCTCAGCCATGACCTGGTTCCAGATCCCCTGGAATGTGTCCATGGATATATAACCCCCATACTGGGCCACTTGCTGCCTCACTTTGGCCATAAAATCATCTTCAGCGTCAGAGCCTTCCATACTTGTCTGCTCCAAGTCGCTGGATACCTCTGCTGCCAGGGGCGCTGCACGAATGCTAACGTTGCCCTCAATTTGTAACTCCAAGGAATTGGTGTTCTGTAGCTGTCCTTCTGGCTGTGGGAACAATCCCGCAGCTTGTTGGTTCCTCTGCGTCGTTCGCAGCATGAGGTACGCCTGTACATCGTTGTAGACCCGGTCTGCCATCCGCTCCGCTCGGGCTGGTGAGAATAGAGCCATCCTGCTCCTATATTCCCTGGCAAACTCGGATTCCTCCTCCTCCCTCGGAGGTGCTGCAGCAGCTGCGACTCTGTCTTCTTCCATTTTCCTGATTTCCTTTGTAGATAGGGTCGCTGTACGGATACTAGCGTTGCCCTCAATTTGTAATCCAGAAATGGTGTTGTCAGTAGCTGTCCTTCTGGTTGTAGGAACGATCCCGCCGCTTGCCACCAATTGTAACGGACCGTTTCACTTACAAGAGGATAAAACCCAGTTTAGGCGATAATCCCCTTTCCAGATGCACAGACAGCTACTGCAAACACCATTCTCCCGACTGGAACCACACGAACACTGGAACAGCTGAACAAGAAAAGCAGACATCGGCTTACACTCTTGGCAGTCAGCAAACAATCCCATTCCCCCAAAGACCGAGACGACACATCGCTTTGAGGGTTAAGCAAGAACTCTAGACTGGGACACCCAGTCTGGCTTTTATTTCCAACTCACACATACAGGCCACACCCAGGGGGAGGCATAAAAGAACCAATGACATAGATGTTACCTCCCACACATCCCCTCCCCTTAGTGTGACACATAATCCCATTATGCATACAGTGTAAAATATACTTTTACACAACTTTCATAACTTTAAAACCATACATCCCATTCACATAAAAATACATATCCACAATCAATCCATTCAGGGGAACAACATATTAAAAAATGGCATGAATCCGACCAGGGGTTTAAAAGTTACTAAAAGTATCTTTTGGGCCCTGGCTTGCAGCATGGCACAATCTGGCTCAAACAGAAGTAAAACATCCCCCACAATGCATCCCGGCTTCCTCCCTTCTGCCCTGGAGATAATTGGAGAATTAATCCAATTATCTAGGACTAGAGTCAGACTCCATTAACCACATGGTTGCAAAAAGACAGTACAAGACATAAACTTACATACTGATACATTTAACACATAAAACACCCATTTCTACATATCCCCAGTTTAACTGAACACATAAATACCTACATAATATTTAAGACAGTATTACTGTGATATGTTACAAAGTCTTAAAGGGACATTAGTCCCAAAAGTCCCAATATGTCCATCGCTGATTTTAAAGGGCCAGTAGCAGCAATATAAATTATTACATGCCCAAATATAGTGTTTATAGAGCAATATGTCCATGGGCCGTAGTCGCAGAGCAGGAGGCTAGCAGCCAGGCCTCTCCAGTTCACAGTGGCGAAGCTGGTTTCGCCACAGCAATATATCATTACCTGGACGATATATTGATTCTGACAGAAAACAGATGTTCTAGACAAACACGGCCTTTTTTGTTTGCAGTTTCTTCAGCAGCACGGTTGGAAGATCAACATCTCCAAAAGCAATCTGACCCCATCTCAGAGTATGATATACCTAGGAGCTTCATTCGACACTGCAATAGGTTTAATTCAACTGTCCCCAGAAAGAGGTATGAAAATTCTAAGAAAGAGCAAAGACATGTCGGCATACAGTGTTTCCTCAGCAGAGAAAGCTAGGAGTCTCCTGGGATCAATGTCTTCCACCATAGGACTAACGAGGTGGGCCCAATGGAGGATGAGGCCTTTTCAAAGAAATTTCCTTTATCAATTCAAAGGGGGGAATCTGTCTCAGCCTATAAGTATCCCTCCTCACGTGCAGAGGTCCTTGAAATGGTGGACACAGAAGAAATCTATCTTCAAAGGTTTTCCCCTAGGAAACATCCCATGGACCATTATAACCACAGACGCCAGCCAATGGGGTTGGGGAGCCCACCTTCAGGACAATTATGTCCAAGGGAGGTGGTCCTTTTTGACCGTCAACACTCCTTCGAATGTCCTAGAGCTACTGGCAGTTTTCAAGGCCCTGAAACACTTCCAACATCTGCTACTTCACCATTGGGTCAAAATCAGAACAGACAATGCCACGGTAGTTGCATATATAAACCATCAAGGAGGGACAAGGAGTTGCAGAATGATGAGGATTATGAAACCACTGATGTCCTGGGCACAAGTGAATTTGGAGGGCATCTCTGCAGTACATCTCCCGGGCATACAGAATTCGGTGGCAGATTTTCTCAGCAGGGTGAGACTAGACCCAGGGGAGTGGAGCCTATCTACCGAAATATTCCAACAGATTGTACAAAAATGGGGCCTTCCACAGATAGATCTGATGGCTACAAGCAGCAACAGAAAGGTAAAGAACTTCTTCTCGAGAGTTCCAGATCCCCAAGCAATAGGAAGAGATGCACTAACATGCATTTGGGAATTCGACCTAGCCTATGCCTTCCCCCCGAATCCTCTAATTTTTCCGCTACTGAGGAGATTACGTCAAGAGAAGGGATCATTGATTCTGATAGCACCTTTTTGGCCACGCAGACCTTGGTTTCCTCTCCTAAGTCTGTGCAAGAAAGACCCATGGAGCCTTCCAGCTGTTCCGTTTCTGCTACAACAGGGCCCAATTCTTCATCCAAACCCAGCATCCCTTCTTCTGATGGCTTGGTACTTGAAAGGGAAAGGTTGAAGAATAAAGGGTTTTCAAGAGCAGTAATCGAGACCCTTTTACAAGCAAGGAAGAAATCCACTTCATCAACTTATTACAGAATCTGGGATGTATTCTCTTCATGGGCCAGCTCAAGGCCTTTGGATATTCTAAATCCTTCAACCAATGATATATTAGAATTCCTGCAATCTGTTTTTTAGAAGGGATTGAGTTATAATACCTTGAAGGTCCATATTTCAGCCCTCTCGGCTTTGACTAATCATAGATGGGCATTGGACTCTGACATAGCGAGATTTATAACTGCAGTCATGAAGATTAAGCCTCCCATTAAGTCTATTACTCCCCCATGGGATCTACCTCTGGTCCTTAAGGCTCTTAAATCTGTTCCTTTTGAACCCTTGGAATCTATTACCTGTCATCTTCTCACTATCAAAACAGTTCTCTTGGTGGCTCTAGCCTCTGGTAGAAGAGTGTCGGATCTTCAGGCTCTTTCTGCGGAAGAACCTTTTATAATATTTCATAAAGACAGGGTCATCCTAAGAACTGTCCCAGAATTCCGTCCTAAGGTTACTTCAGGGTTCCATATGAATGAAGAGATAGTGCTTCCAGCTTTGTGCTCTAAAGAGACAAATGACGGAGAAGACGCCGATTTGATGAATATCGACTTAGTGAGATGTCTCAGGATTTATGTTCAGAGATCCTCAGAATGGCGTATTTCTAAAAGACTTTTTGTTATTCCTAACGGCTCTAGAAAGGGTTTGCAAGCTTCTAAAGACTATCAGTAGATGGATTGTTTCTGCCATAATCCAATCATATAACGCGTCTAATACGAGAATTCCTGAAGGTTTAAAAGCGCACTCTACGCGTTCTCTCTCCTCTTCCTGGGCAGCTGCTGCTAAAGTTTCTACTGAACTGATTTGTAAAGCTGCCACTTGGTCATCTTCTAATACTTTTATCAGACATTATTGTTTAGACGTCAGGGCTGGTAAATATGATGCATTTGGCAGATCTGTTCTCTCTGCAGCAAATAATTAATTAACCTCTTATATTGTTCATCACGTGTGAATTTTTGGTGATAATACACTTGCATTATATAATATTTTGTCTGAGTTTTTTCTTTCCCTCCCTTGGTTTTAAGCTTGGGTATTACCCATTGTTGTGCTGCCATGGATATGGCCAGGAAAGAGTAAAATTTACTCATACTTACCGTAATTTTCTTTTCCTGGTCATAGGCCATGGCAGCACATAGATCCCGCCCGGGAATATTGCTGTTAACGAGACTGAGGGAGGAGGAGGTAGGAGGGGATATTTGTACCCTTAATTTTAATTAGTTCCTGTCTAATTAGGGATAGGGGAGGAGCTACCCATTGTTGTGCTGCCATGGCCTATGACCAGGAAAAGAAAATTACGGTAAGTATGAGTAAATTTTACTCTATATAGAGGGTGAGAGTGTAATACAGAGAGCGTATCTGTATATAGAGGGTAAGGGTGTAATATGGAGAGTGTATCTGTATATATATATAGAGGGTGAGGGTGTAATATGGAGCGTGTATCTGTATATATAGAGGGTGAGGGTGTAATATGGAGAGTGTATCTGTATATATAGAGGGTGAGGGTGTAATATGGAGAGTGTATCTGTATATAGAGGGTAAGGGTGTAATACAGAGAGCGTATCTGTATATAGAGGGTAAGGGTGTAATATGGAGAGTATCTGTATATATAGAGGGTGAGGGTGTAATATGGAGAGTGTATCTGTATATAGAGGGTGTAATATGGAGAGTGTATCTGTATATAGAGAGTGTAATATGGAGAGTGTATCTGTATATAGAGAGTGTAATATGGAGAGTATCTGTATATAGAGGGTGAGGGTGTAATATGGAGAGTGTATCTGTATATAGAGGGTGAGGGTGTAATATGGAGAGTGTATCTGTATATAGAGGGTGAGGGTGTAATATGGAGAGTGTATCTGTATATAGAGGGTGAGTGTAATATGGAGGGTGTATCTGCGTATAGAGGGTTTAATATGGAGAGTATCTGTATATAGAGGGTGTAATATGCAGAGTGTATCTGTATATAGAGGGAAAGGGCGTAACATGGAGAGCGTGTCTGTATATAGATGGTGTAATATGGAGAGTGTATCTGTATATAGAGGTTGATGGTGTAATATGGAGGTGGGGGTGTTATATGGAGGGTGTATCTGCGTATAGAGGGTGTAATATGGAGAGTATCTGTATTTAAAGGGTGTAATATGCAGAGTGTATCTTTATATAGAGGTTGTAATATGGAGAGCGTATCTGTATATAGAGGGAAAGGGTGTAATATGGAGAGCGTATCTGTATATAGAGGGAGTAATATGGAGAGTGTATCTGTATATAGAGGATGAGGGTGTATTTCGGAGGTGTGGGTGTAATATGGAGGTGAGGGTGTAATATAGAGGGTAAGGGGTGTAATATGGAGGTGGGGTGTTTTATAGAGGGTGAGGGGTGTAATATGAAGGGTGAGGTGGAGTGTAATATTGAGGGTGAGAGGTGTAATATGGAGGTTTAATATGGAGGGTGAGGGGTGTAATATGGAGGGTGTAATATGGAGGTGGGGGTGTAATATGGAGGTTTAATATGGAGGGTGAGGGGTGTAATATGGAGGGTGAAATAGAGGGTAGGGGTGTAACCTCTGTAGGTGGGGTTTTATTATGATATTTATATAGCGCCATCAAATTCTGCAGCCCTTTACAATGGGTGCACGAACAGACATGTAGTTGTAACCAGACAAGTTGGACACATAGGAACAGAGGGGTTGATAGCCCTGCTCAATGAGCCTACATGCTGGAGGGAGTGGGGTAAAATGACACAAAAAGGTAAGGATAGTATTAGACTAGTGACAGTTGCAGAATCAGTCAGGAGCTATTAACAGTTTAATTGATACGCTTTTATGAAGAAGTTGGTTTTTAAAGATTTTCTGAAGGAGTGGAGACTGGGTGAGCGACTAACGGAGGAGGGAAGCGAGTCCACAGGAACGGTGCAGCCCTCGAGAAATCTTGAAGGCGAGCATCAGAGGTGGGAGTACGGACAGGAGATCGTAAGGGCCTAGACGGGACATACTTGTGTATAAGGGAGGATAGATAGGTGGGAGCAGCATTATGTAGCGATGTGAAAGCAAGAACCAGAATTTTAAATGGAGCTCTATATTTTATAGGAAGCCAATGTAGGGACTGACAGAAGGGTGAGGCATGGGAGGTGCGGGCGGACAGGAATATGAGCCTCGCTGCCGCATTCATTATTGACTGTAATGGCGCAAGTTGTGAGCACGTAAGACCACTGAGAAGCGTTTTACAGTAGGCAAGGCGAGAAAGGACAGTGGAATGGACCAACACCTTAGTCGCATCTGGCGTTAAGTAGGGGTGGATGCGCGCAATGTTTTTGAGATGGAAATGACAGGATTTGGCGATAGATTGAACATGAGGCTTGAAGGAGAGGTCGGAGTCAAAAAGAACACCTAGGCAGCGAGCCTGCGTGGCGGAGCTGATGGTAGCACCGTTGACTTGGAGGGAGAGAGACAACACTTGAGGGAGGAAAGACCAGAATTTCAGTTTTGGTCAAGTTTAGTTTAAGGAAGTGGGCAGCCATCCAGTTAGAAATAGCAGAGAGGCAGTCAGAGAGACTAGTCAAGAGGGACGGGGAGAGATCAGGAGAGGACAGGTAGATTTGCGTGTCATCTGCATAGAAATGATATTGGATCTAATGAGTTTACCAAGGGAGGCAGTATAGATGGAGAACAGGAGGGGACCAAGGACTGAACCTTGGGGGACACCAAAAGAGAGGAGTTGGGGAGAAGAAGCAGAGCCAGAGAAAGAAACAGTGAAAGAGCGCTGGGAGAGGTAGGAGGAGCACCAGGAGAGAGCAATATCTTGTAGACCGATATTGCGGAGGATGAGAAGCTGTTGATGATCGACAGTGTCAAAACCGCAGACAGGTCAAGGAGAATTAGGATAGAGTAGTGACCACGAGATTTTGCAGCGAGTAGATCATTGGATACTTTGGTCAGTACCGTTTCCACAGAGTGCTTAGCGCGAAAAACAAACTGAAGCAGGTCTAGCAGAGAGTTGGCCTTGAGGAAGTCTGTCAATCTTGCATACACAATTCTTTCAAGGATCTTGGATGCAAAAGGCAGTACCGAGATAGGATGATAGTTGGATGGGGAGTTAGGGTCAGGATTGGGCTTCTTTAGAATTGGGGTTACAGTTGCATGTTTGAAGGGTGATGGAAATATACCAGAGGAGAGAGAGAGATTGAGAATTTTAGTGTGAGGTGGAGAAAGAGAAGAAGACAGAGTACGGATGAGATGCGAGGGAATTGGATCTAGGGAGCAGGTGGTGGGGCGAGAGGACTGGAGCAGAGCAGAAACCTCTTCCAATGTAGCGGGTGCGAATGAACGAAGAACAGCAGAGGGAGTGAAGTAAGGGGAAGAAGAATTTTATAATACAGGATGAGGGTGTAATCGAGAGGGTGAGGGTGTAATATAGAGGGTGAGGGTGTAATATAGAGGGTGAGGGTGTAATATAGAGGGCGAGGGGTGTAATATAGAGGGTGAGGGGTGTAATATAGAGGGTGAGGGGTGTAATATAGAGGGTGAGGGTGTAATATAGAGGGTGTAATATGGAGGGTGTAATATGGAGGGTGTAATATGGAGGGTGTAATATGGAGGGTGGGGTGTAATATGGAGGGTGGGGTGTGATATAGAGGGTGAGGGTGTAATATAGAGGGTGTGATATAGAGGGTGAGATATAGAGGGTGAGGGTGTGTAATATAGAGGGTGAGGGTGTAATATAGAGGGTGTAATATGGAGGGTGGGGTGTGATATAGAGGGTGGGGGTGTGATATAGAGAGTGAGGGTGTGATATAGAG
This sequence comes from Pelobates fuscus, assembly GCF_036172605.1. Classification (NCBI taxonomy): domain Eukaryota; kingdom Metazoa; phylum Chordata; class Amphibia; order Anura; family Pelobatidae; genus Pelobates; species Pelobates fuscus. The sequence goes on from NC_086317.1 coordinate 487,640,239, forward strand.
AGTGAGGGTGTGATATAGAGAGTGAGGGTGTGATATAGAGGGTGAGGGGGTGATATAGAGGGTGAGTGGTGTGATATAGAGGGTGAGGGTGTGATATAGAGGGTGAGGGTGTGTAATATAGAGGGTGAGGGTGTGATATAGAGGGTGTGATATAGGGGGTGAGGGTGTGATATAGAGGGTGAGATATAGAGGGTGAGGGTGCGATATAGAGGGTGAGATATAGAGGGTGAGGGTGCGATATAGAGGGTGAGGGTGCGATATAGAGGGATAAGGGTGCGATATAGGGGGTGAGGGTGTGATATAGAGAGTGAGGGTGTGATATAGAGAGTGAGGGTGTGATATAGAGGGTGAGATATAGAGGGTGAGATATAGAGGGTGAGATATAGAGGGTGAGGGGGTGATATAGAGGGTGAGGGGGTGATATAGAGGGTGTGATATAGGGGGTGAGGGTGTGATATAGGGGGTGAGGGTGAGATATAGAGGGTGAGGGTGAGATATAGAGGGTGAGGGTGCGATATAGAGGGTGAGGGTGCGATATAGAGGGTGAGGGTGCGATATAGAGGGTGAGGGTGCGATATAGAGGGTGAGGGTGCGATATAGAGGGTGAGGGTGCGATATAGAGGGTGAGGGTGCGATATAGAGGGTGAGGGTGCGATATGATGGGGGTGAGGGTGCGATATGATGGGGGTGAGGGTGCGATATGATGGGGGTGAGGGTGTGATATAGAGGGTGAGGGGGTGATATAGGGGGTGAGGGTGCGATATAGGGGGTGAGGGTGCGATATAGGGGGTGAGGGTGCGATATAGAGGGTGAGGGTGCGATATAGAGGGATAAGGGTGCGATATAGGGGGTGAGGGTGTGATATAGAGAGTGAGGGTGTGATATAGAGAGTGAGGGTGTGATATAGAGAGTGAGGGTGTGATATAGAGGGTGAGATATAGAGGGTGAGGGGGTGATATAGAGGGTGAGGGGGTGATATAGAGGGTGAGGGGGTGATATAGAGGGTGAGGGTGTGATATAGAGGGTGTGATATAGGGGGTGAGGGTGTGATATAGAGGGTGAGATATAGAGGGTGAGGGTGTGATATAGAGGGTGAGGGTGCGATATAGAGGGTGAGGGTGCGATATAGAGGGTGAGGGTGCGATATGATGGGGGTGAGGGTGCGATATGATGGGGGTGAGGGTGTGATATAGAGGGTGAGGGTGCAATATAGAGGGTGAGGGTGCGATATAGAGGGTGAGGGTGTGATATAGAGGGGGTAAGGTTGCGATATAGAGAGTGAGTGTGTGATATAGAGGGTGAGGGTGTGATATAGGGGGTGATATAGGGGGTGAGGGTGCGATATAGGGGGTGAGGGTGCGATATAGGGGGTGAGGGTGCGATATAGAGGGTGAGGGTGCGATATAGAGGGTGAGGGTTCGATATAGAGGGTGAGGGTGCGATATAGAGGGTGAGATATAGAGGGTGAGGGTGTGATATAGGGGGTGAGGGGTGTGATATAGGGGGTGAGGGGTGTGATATAGGGGGTGAGGGTGTGATATAGGGGGTGAGGGTGTGATATAGGGGGTGAGGGTGTGATATGGTGGGGGTGAGGGTGTGATATGGTGGGGGTGAGGGTGTGATATGGTGGGGGTGAGGGTGTGATATGGTGGGGGTGATGGTGTGATATAGGGGGTGAGGGGTGTGATATAGAGGGTGGGGGTGCGATATAGGGGGTGAGGGGGTGATATGGTGGGGGTGAGGGTGTGATATGGTGGGGGTGAGGGTGTGATATAGGGGGTGAGGGGTGTGATATAGAGGGTGCGATATAGAGGGTGGGGGTGCGATATAGGGGGTGAGGGTGTGATATGGTGGGGGTGAGGGTGTGATATGGTGGGGGTGAGGGTGTGATATAGGGGGTGAGGGGTGTGATATAGAGGGTGCGATATAGAGGGTGGGGGTGCGATATAGGGGGTGAGGGTGTGATATGGTGGGGGTGAGGGTGTGATATGGTGGGGGTGAGGGTGTGATATGGTGGGGGTGATGGTGTGATATAGGGGGTGAGGGGTGTGATATAGAGGGTGCGATATAGAGGGTGGGGGTGCGATATAGGGGGTGAGGGTGCGATATAGGGGGTGAGGGGTGCGATATAGGGGGTGAGGGTGCGATATAGGGGGTGAGGGGTGTGATATAGAGGGTGCGATATAGAGGGTGGGGGTGCGATATAGGGGGTGAGGGGTGCGATATAGGGGGTGATATAGGGGGGTGAGGGTGCGATATAGAGGTGGGGGGAGTGGTCTGGCGGTATATCTCCCGGCAGGCACCGCGCGGCAGCTCTCGGTCTCCATGGTGATGGCTCGGTCTGGCTGTTGCCCCGGAAGCGGAAGTTGGCTGTGGTGCGGTTTCCGGTGGTCATGTGATGTACACTGGCTGCTGGTCTCACTGAGAGCCCGAGCGGAGATGGGCTGCTGCTACAGCGGGGAGAACGACACGGGCAAGGGGGTGAGCGGTGCGGGGGGCCGGCCACTGTGTCTGGGGGGGGTCTCTCCTATCCGGGGAGTGCTGTGTCTGGGGGGGTCTCTCCTACCCGGGGAGTGCTGTGTCTGGGGGGGGGGTGGGGGGGGGGGGGGTGTCTCTCCTACCCGGGGAGTGCTGTGTCTGGGGTGGGGAGGGGGGTCTCTCTCCTACCCGGGGAGTGCTGTGTCTGGGGTGGGGGGGGTCTCTCTCCTACCCGGGGAGTGCTGTGTCTGGGGGGGGGGGGGGGGTGTCTCTCCTACCCGGGGAGTGCTGTGTCTGGGGGGGGGGGGGGGGGGTGTCTCTCCTACCCGGGGAGTGCTGTGTCTGGGGGGGGGGGGGGGGGTGTCTCTCCTACCCGGGGAGTGCTGTGTCTGGGGTGGGGAGGGGGGTCTCTCTCCTACCCGGGGAGTGCTGTGTCTGGGGGGGGGGGGGGGGGGGGGTGTCTCTCCTACCCGGGGAGTGCTGTGTCTGGGGTGGGGAGGGGGGTCTCTCTCCTACCCGGGGAGTGCTGTGTCTGGGGTGGGGGGGGTCTCTCTCCTACCCGGGGAGTGCTGTGTCTGGGGGGGGGGGGTCTCTCCTACCCGGGGAGTGCTGTGTCTGGGGTGGGGGGGGGGGGGTCTCTCCTACCCGGGGAGTGCTGTGTCTGGGGTGGGGAGGGGGGTCTCTCTCCTACCCGGGGAGTGCTGTGTCTGGGGTGGGGGGGGGGTCTCTCTCCTACCCGGGGAGTGCTGTGTCTGGGGGGGGGGTCTCTCCTACCCGGGGAGTGCTGTGTCTGGGGGGGGGGGGGAGTGCTGTGTCTGGGGGGGGGGGGGGGGTGCTGTGTCTGGGGGGGGGGGTGTCTCTCCTACCCGGGGAGTGCTGTGTCTGGGGGGGGGGGGGGTGTCTCTCCTACCCGGGGAGTGCTGTGTCTGGGGTGGGGAGGGGGGTCTCTCTCCTACCCGGGGAGTGCTGTGTCTGGGGTGGGGGGGGTCTCTCTCCTACCCGGGGAGTGCTGTGTCTGGGGGGGGGGGGGGTCTCTCCTACCCGGGGAGTGCTGTGTCTGGGGTGGGGAGGGGGGTCTCTCTCCTACCCGGGGAGTGCTGTGTCTGGGGTGGGGGGGGGTCTCTCTCCTACCCGGGGAGTGCTGTGTCTGGGGGGGGGGTCTCTCCTACCCGGGGAGTGCTGTGTCTGGGGGGGGGGGGGGAGTGCTGTGTCTGGGGGGGGGGGGGGGTGCTGTGTCTGGGGGGGGGGGTGTCTCTCCTACCCGGGGAGTGCTGTGTCTGGGGGGGGGGGGGGGTGTCTCTCCTACCCGGGGAGTGCTGTGTCTGGGGTGGGGAGGGGGGTCTCTCTCCTACCCGGGGAGTGCTGTGTCTGGGGTGGGGGGGTCTCTCTCCTACCCGGGGAGTGCTGTGTCTGGGGGGGGGGGGGGGGTCTCTCCTACCCGGGGAGTGCTGTGTCTGGGGTGGGGAGGGGGGTCTCTCTCCTACCCGGGGAGTGCTGTGTCTGGGGTGGGGGGGGGTCTCTCTCCTACCCGGGGAGTGCTGTGTCTGGGGGGGGGTCTCTCCTACCCGGGGAGTGCTGTGTCTGGGGGGGGGTCTCTCCTACCCGGGGAGTGCTGTGTCTGGGGGGGGGGGTCTCTCCTACCCGGGGAGTGCTGTGTCTGGGGGGGGGGTCTCTCCTACCCGGGGAGTGCTGTGTCTGGGGGGGGGGTGTCTCTCCTACCCGGGGAGTGCTGTGTCTGGGGGGGGTGGTGTCTCTCCTACCCGGGGAGTGCTGTGTCTGGGGGGGGGGGCCCTCTCCTACCCAGGGAGTGCTGTGGGGGGGGGGGGGTCTCTCAAATTTAAATTAGAGGCACATACACATGAGTCACTTAGGGATACTCTAAGCATCAAAACAACACAAACATGTATTTCTGACCCTATACTGTTAAAATTACCATCTAGCTCCCCTTGATATAATAAAATCTTACCTTTATTCCTTTCTGCTGGTGCTGGAGGGTGGAGACTCTGAATATCAATCACACTGTGTAACACTGGCCCAGGAAGAACCTCTAGCAGCCAGCTAGTGGCCAGTGGAGGTGTCCCTAAAAGGCAGTGTTTATTGCAAAAAGCCAACAGGGATTGATTATATTCTATGCATACAAACAAGAGTGATTATACTCACCAGAACAACTACATTAAGCTGATGTTGTTTTGGTGACTATAGTGTCTCTTTAATGAAGCAGCTTTGGTGTATAGATTATGCCCCTGCAGTCTTACGGCTCTATTCTCTGCCATTTAGGAGTTAAATCACTTTGTTTATAAAGTTGTAGGCATACCTACACAGTCTACATGTTTGTGTGAAATTGAGCAGATCTTATCTCCTGATGTGTGGGGGGGGGGAAAAACCCACTTCAAGCACCAGAACCCCTTCAGACCGCTGTAGTTATTTTGGTACCTGCTAAAGGGACACTCCCAAGTTTTTTTTTTTTTACATTTTACCTCTTATTGTATTGGCTGAGGTGTTGGCTGAGGATGATCTTGTTTCAATATTTTAAGTTTATGCCTGTCTCACTGGTCGCTGTAATTAGAATCTGTGCAATAAAGAGACCTCTTTATCGTTGTTTCTCCTAGGACCAGGGAGAACGGGAACATCTGTTACCCCCAAACCAGACAATTCCCAACAGGACACCAAATGGGTCTGAGCCAAGTTCTATCAATAACCCAACAGCTCGTACTGATGAGCAGGCCCTGCTCTCCCGTATCCTGGCCAGGACGGCGCAGTGAGTATCACTTCAATACCTGGCCTGCCTTTCCGTGGCACCAAACCATTTCTTTGATGTCCACAGATTCATGGGATACAGTTTGCAAAGTGTATCTGTTCATATTTATTTTCTAATTAACTGGTTGAATAGGTCTCTTTAAAGTATTTCCTAAATAAGTATATGCTCATACTCACTGCTATTATTTTGTTGAAAAATGACAGCCCAAGTTGCCACTGTTCACATTTGTCAGTTCCTAGCAACCATTGATTGTAATGTCTGTGGGAAGTATCTTCTTGCAGATTGTGTGAGTTGTTTAATGAAAAATAAAGCAAACGCTTATCCCTGTCAGCCCAGGAGCCGTAGTATCCCTTCATGCAAAGGAGCATTAGTTCATTTATTTTCTTACTGTAAAAATAAAATGTTTATTTCTGGTAACTTTTATTCTCATTGTTTCACGGTCCCTTTAGAAACATCATTGATGTATCAGCCGTGGAATCCCAGGGGATGGAACAGCATGAATGTATGGACAGAGCGAGACAGTACAGGCGAGTGTCCTAAGGGAACGTCGAGAACTTATAAAATAGGATCTGTTACGTAAACTGTGTTAATCAAAAAAAAGCTATATGTACATTGAACTACTTGTATGCAATCTCGGTGTTTGCATGTTCGTCCAGTGGTGGAAGAAAATGGCTTTCTTCTAGCAGTGTGATTAATTTATACTCTGGTGAGGGGATAATTGTCAACTCAAGTTAGAATAGATACAACAAAAAGGATATACAAAAATATTAGATATACTTATCAATTGTACAGAAACGGCTTCCCACCGAACACCTCCCAAATAGTGTTTCGTCTAAACAAGCCAAATAGTTTTTCCAATACGTATGGGATTCAGCGGATAGAAATAAAAATAATAAATAAAAAGAACATTGCGTACTACAGTAGTGGACATCTAATATTGCACTCACAAGAAACAGGAGTAATATGCGCCTTGATGCTGCTTCCGCTGGGTGTCTCCCTCTCAGGATCAGGTATCACCCAGTATCAGGAACCGTGCAGGACTCCCGACAGGTAGGTTATAAAGGGATTTATTGGCAGAATAAAAAATACAATTAAAAAGAGAGAACACATTTCGTCCTACTTCTGGGTCTTCCTCAGAGACCAATATTTAGTAAATGCAAACAATAATGCTCACAAAAAAAGCAGCCTAATTCCACCCTCCCATCAGTCCCATTAAATAGGGCTAGTCCATTGGTGGTTCCAGTGGGGTGTCTTCCATTCACATCATTGGTGCTGTTCAATTCCTTTTCACATGATAAGGGCTAGTTCACTTTGTTGTCACAGCTGATCGGTAAACGGATCGTCTAAACTGGAAGTGATGTATATGACGCACTTCCGTGCGTTCAAATGTGGTTTCAGGAAAAAGTGCTCTCCAAGGGAATCCTATTAGGCTAAAAAAAACTAGCAACTGATTTACTAGAAAACAGCATCTAAATAGAAAGGCACCATTAGATCATTTTATCAAACTTCTTGGTTCAATAGAACAGATTAAATGTATACTCTAAAAATATATATTTAGTATTGCGGTGTATACATTTCATGTATAGCTTGTATAGAACCCCCATCCAGAATGTCTAGAGATATTCAGTATTCTGATGTGGAAGCGGCATGAATGCTTCTGTATAAGTAGGAGAGATGTGCTGATCGTACATTATGAGATGGAGAATTTCCTGTATGACTTGATTAGTAGGACCTGGATCAGCACCCTTTGTGATTGCCACTCTCGTGTCTCTCTCTTTCACAGCATGCGGCTGGCAAAGCTTAGTAACAATCTAACACACTGGAAGAAGGTGCCCCCACTGCCCTCGCTTACAGCTCAGCCTCACCAAATACTCGCCAGTGACCCCGTTCCATATGCAGATGTACAACAGGTAATTCAAATAGTGGTGGATTTATACAGCTTAAATCAGTGAATCTACTCTGAGGCCTTCTGGTAACCTTCATAGAGGTGTCTCAAAATGATGTGATAGTAACATTGTTTGTCTTAAAACACTTCAAATACTATTCTTACCAATTGAAATAAGTCGTAATGCAGCCATACGATGCATGGGACAGATTTTCACTGTTCCAGGCGATTACTCGTTCTGGTATCAAACAGAAAGTGCTTTTTATAGCTGCAATGACCTCGGAATAAAAGCTGGTGCAAACCGCGTCCTTCTGACACTGCACACATTGTTGATGAATCACGTTTTTATTTCTTTATACACTTTGTCTATTGCTGCGCTTTTTGTATTTTAGGCATTTTCTACCAGCTATATAATCTTTTATATCCTCAAAGTAGAAACAGCTGTGTTCACTGCTACTTCTATTGTAAAAATGTTTCCCCATTGTACAGTCCTGCTGGGAGCCCATTTCTGTTTCAGCTGGCTGAGTGTAATGGGAATGGTAGGTCCCAAGGTTCTAACTTGGATCAGTTGTATGATCACATTATTACTACTTGATGTGACTGTCCTTTGTTTTTGTTCTTTTTTTTTTTTTTTAGGTTTCTAAGATAGCTGCTTATGCCTTCAGTGCACTTTCACAGATTCGAGTAGATGCAAAAGAGGATCTTGTCGTACAGTTCGGGATTCCGTAACTCCAATGCACATCAAGCCTCTCTGCAACTTCCTTTCACATAGTGCTCCCTTTTACTTTATGTAGATTTGTTTTCTCTTCGTTTAGTTAAACTTTGTCCTGGTTGCCATCTTTTCCACCGCTCACAGTTTAACTCCTTTACCCCTTTCCCTTCTTTGACTATTGCACTGATCATTCATGTTCTAGCTATTCTTTACCCTGAACATTAATTTCTGCATCATTTAATCGGGCCTGCCTCTAATTATGTGCTGCGTAATCTTTGCCATGAGCAAACTGTTACTGTCTGTGTGGCAGAGACTAGTCTGAAGGAAATAAGATAAAATAAGGTTTACTAGAAATCGACTTAAGGGGGGCGGTAGCATTGTTCACAAACCGTGATAATGGAATTTTAGTAAAGAATTTGTATATTTCATACCCCATCCTCGAAGAGAGGTTTGTAATCCAGTGCAATGAGTAGCACAAACAGTAACCCTCCAACCGCACCTTCCTATACAGGATCCATTTAATCTGCTGCGACCCCCGCATGTATCAGACACTGGATGGGTTGTGGTCTTATACCAGCTGTTTACAGTGTGCTTGGGCTCAGCCTTTCAAACCACCTATTAACTTTTGCTGTGGATACTTCTATGTGAAAATTGTACCACAACCTCTAAAGTGCCTCTGGAGTATGTACAATGTACTAACAAAGGTGTTGAGAAAGTCGTAGAACATGTCTGAATTTTACAATTAAACCCACTTGTGTACAAAGTTCTATCAGTGAATTGAATCCGTTTATAAATATCATGGTAACTGTGGCTAATCAATTAAAGTTTCTTAATCTTTTTTTGGAAATGTACATTTTCACCCTTTTGTTTTACCTTTTTTTTGTTTTTATTTTTTTTTTATTTTATTTTATTTACCACTGTAAATTAAACTTATTCCTCAATAAGCTGCTGTCCTGTGTTTGTAGTGTGTGAATTATTTTATCACGTACGTGGTTTTGCTTATTCATCTTCAGTAGACGCCAAGAAACTTTTAATTGTCCTTTGTCTGCTTCTCACTTTAAGGACTTGAGGGCTGCTCTGATCCTTCCATCTTATGACACTTTCCTGTCCTTTAAGAAATCCTTAAACCCCTGTTTCTTTACAAATCTTATACTAGCTTATCTTTCCTGCAGTAATGTACCTTAGCCATACCTCAAAACATGTCCTCCGTGAAATGTGATATTTGTATTAAACACAAAGAGTCAGACTGCGAGAGAAAAGCCAACTAGCTTCTTCAGACCCTTAAATGATACAGCTTGAACTGTGAGGTTTTTGCTTTATTTGTAAAATCTTTGGATCCCCCTAAACTTAAAGACTAATATAGATCGGTGAGCCTGGCTCCAGGAGTCAGCAGCTGCCCCCCATTGAAGTTTGGCAGGTCATGTAATGAGTGGGCCTTCCCTGCATTTCACATTAAACACCAAGACCACTCTAACTTAATGGCTACTACAACTTATTTCATATACTCATTATGCTCCAGTCTGTGGCCATTATTCTTTAGCTCCTCCACTTAACCTTGAAACAATATCGTAAAACTAAGCTATTACTTAAAAAAATCTGAAATCCATCGCCACAACCTTTATCATAGGAACCATTTTATTGTTTGAGAGTGCATGCGCACACAATGAGCGAGTAAGGGAGAGCATTAAGTGTATAAGATGGGGCAGGTCCTCAGACGCTTATTACATCTTTTACCCACTTGCTGCCAGGCATAATGATCCAGTATAATGGGTGGCTACACTCCCAGCAGGCGTGACATTACCCCCAATATTTCAGTATGCGTGTGAGCTACGCCTGCCATTGCAGGTCTTGGTTCATTGTACTGCGCTACGGAATCTGATGTTGCTATTTAAATAATAATTGGCTGAGAGCTGTCTTAGCCAGGGCTGGCCTTGTACTGCAAGGCTTAGCTCAGTAGATGTTAAGGAAGTTCCTAACAAGAGCTTCCAGCTCTCAGTATGAAGATAAGGGTAGACAGGGACTGTCGTCCAGCTGGCCAAAGGTAAGTGTCCCTTTAATGACAGTTTTGCTTTAATATCTGCATAGCTGGAATAGAAACAATTAATTTGCAGAATGCTTTCATTTTGGCTATGGGATTCTAGTCCTCAATGCACAAATATAATCCATCTTGTGTCAATACCTACACTAGAAGTGAGTTGGGAAATGGTTACATCCTGGGCGGTATTGCTGTCGTTCAATGATTTGTGAGTGAATGGAGCCGTTTACAAGTGAAGTAATTTTCCTATTTCGCCAATGTTGGCCAGATTAGATAACACACAGGAAGGACTGATAAGGGGATGCCATTCACGCGGTATATTGTGGTTTTGGCTCACTCAATTTATTTTTTAATACACGTTAGGCAGTGCTTCCAAAACATATGGTATTAACAGCTGTAACCTGAAGAGGCTGGATTAACTATTAGCCGCTATACATGTAGTGCACCATTACCTGTATCACAGCCTTTAGCCATGTATATTGAGACAGAGCCGCGTCATTAGCCGCTAAACGGGTAGTGCACCATTATATAGAGGGACAGTATGAGGCTGCGTTATATAGAGGGACAGTATGAGGCTGCGTTATATAGAGGGACAGTATGAGGCTGCTTTATATAGAGGGACAGTATGAGGCTGCGTTATATAGAGGGACAGTATGAGACTGCGTTATATAGAGGGACAGTATGAGGCTGCTTTATATAGAGGGACAGTATGAGGCTGCGTTATATAGAGGGACAGTATGAGGCTGCGTTATATAGAGGGACCGTATGAGGCTGCGTTATATAGAGGGACCGTATGAGGCTGCGTTATATAGAGGGACAGTATGAGGCTGCATTATATAGAGGGGCAGTATGAGACTGCGTTATATAGAGGGGCAGTATGAGACTGCGTTATATAGAGGGGCAGTATGAGACTGCGTTTTATATAGAGGGACAGTATGAGGCTACATTATATAGAGGGGCAGTATGAGACTGCGTTATATAGAGGGACAGCAGTATAAGACTGCATTATATAGAGGGACAGTATGAGGCTGCATTATATAGAGGGACAGTATGAGGCTACATTATATAGAGGGACAGTATGAGGCTGCGTTATATAGAGGGACAGTATGAGGCTGCATTATATAGAGGGACAGTATGAGGCTGCGTTATATAGAGGGGACAGTATGAGGCCGCATTATATAGAGGGACAGTATGAGGCCGCATTATATAGAGGGACAGTATGAGGCTGCGTTATATAGAGGGACAGTATGAGACTGCGTTATATAGTGGGACAGTGTGAGACTGCGGTATATAGAGGGACAGTATGAAACTGCATTATATAGAGGGACAGTATGAGATTATTATATAGAGGGATCGTATGAGACTGCGTTATATAGAGGGACAGTATGAGGCTGCGTTATATAGAGGGACAGTATGAGACTGCGTTATATAGAGGGACAGTATGAGGCTGCGTTATATAGAGGGACAGTATGAGACTGTGTTATATAGAGGGACAGTATGAGGCTGCGTTATATAGAGGGACAGTATGAGATTATTATATAGAGGGACAGTATGAGGCCGCATTATATAGAGGGACAGTATGAGGCTGCGTTATATAGAGGGACAGTATGAGACTGTGTTATATAGAGGGACAGTATGAGGCTGCGTTATATAGAGGGACAGTATGAGATTATTATATAGAGGGACAGTATGAGGCTGCGTTATATAGAGGGACAGTATGAGGCTGCGTTATATAGAGGGACAGTATGAGGCTGCGTTATATAGAGGGACAGTATGAGGCTGCGTTATATAGAGGGACAGTATGAGATTATTATATAGAGGGACAGTATGAGGCTGCGTTATATAGAGGGACAGTATGAGGCTGCGTTATATAGAGGGACAGTATGAGGCTGCGTTATATAGAGGGACAGTATGAGGCTGCGTTATATAGAGGGATCGTATGAGGCTGCGTTATATAGAGGGACAGTATGAGACTGCGTTATATAGAGGGGCAGTATGAGACTGCGTTATATAGAGGGACAGTATGAGGCTGCGTTTTATATAGAGGGACAGTATGAGGCTACATTATATAGAGGGGCAGTATGAGACTGCGTTATATAGAGGGACAGTATGAGGCTGCATTATATAGAGGGGCAGTATGAGACTGCGTTATATAGAGGGGCAGTATGAGACTGCATTATATAGAGGGACAGTATGAGACTGCGTTATATAGAGGGACAGTATGAGGCTGCGTTATATAGAGGGACAGTATGAGGCTGCGTTATATAGAGGGACAGTATGAGGCTGCATTATATAGAGGGACAGTATGAGGCTGCGTTATATAGAGGGACAGTATGAGGCTGCATTATATAGAGGGACAGTATGAGGCTGCGTTATATAGAGGGACAGTATGAGGCAGCATTATATAGAGGGACAGTATGAGGCTGCGTTATATAGAGGGACAGTATGAGGCTGCATTATATAGAGGGACAGTATGAGGCTGCGTTATATAGAGGGACAGTATGAGGCCGCATTATATAGAGGGACAGTATGAGGCTGCATTATATAGAGGGACAGTATGAGGCTGCGTTATATAGAGGGACAGTATGAGGCTGCATTATATAGAGGGACAGTATGAGGCTACATTATATAGAGGGACAGTATGAGGCTGCGTTATATAGAGGGACAGTATGAGGCTGCATTATATAGAGGGACAGTATGAGGCTGCGTTATATAGAGGGACAGTATGAGGCTGCTTTATATAGAGGGACAGTATGAGGCCGCATTATATAGAGGGACAGTATGAGGCTGCATTATATAGAGGGACAGTATGAGATTATTATATAGAGGGACAGTATGAGGCTGCATTATATAGAGGGACAGTATGAGGCTGCGCTATATAGAGGGACAGTATGAGACTGCGTTATATAGTGGGACAGTATGAGATTATTATATAGAGGGACAGTATGAGGCCGCATTATATAGAGGGACAGTATGAGGCTGCATTATATAGAGGGACAGTATGAGATTATTATATAGAGGGACAGTATGAGGCTGCATTATATAGAGGGACAGTATGAGGCTGCGTTATATAGAGGGACAGTATGAAACTGCATTATATAGAGGGACAGTATGAGATTATTATATAGAGGGATCGTATGAGACTGCGTTATATAGAGGGACAGTATGAGACTGCGTTATATAGAGGGACAGTATGAGGCTGTGTTATATAGAGGGACAGTATGAGGCTGCGTTATATAGAGGGACAGTATGAGATTATTATATAGAGGGACAGTATGAGGCCGCATTATATAGAGGGACAGTATGAGGCTGCGTTATATAGAGGGACAGTATGAGACTGTGTTATATAGAGGGACAGTATGAGGCTGCGTTATATAGAGGGACAGTATGAGGCTGCGTTATATAGAGGGACAGTATGAGATTATTATATAGAGGGACAGTATGAGGCTGCGTTATATAGAGGGACAGTATGAGGCTGCGTTATATAGAGGGACAGTATGAGGCTGCGTTATATAGAGGGACAGTATGAGGCTGCGTTATATAGAGGGATCGTATGAGGCTGCGTTATATAGAGGGACAGTATGAGGCTGCGTTATATAGAGGGACAGTATGAGATTATTATATAGAGGGACAGTATGAGGCTGCATTATATAGAGGGACAGTATGAGGCTGCATTATATAGAGGGACAGTATGAGGCTGCATTATATAGAGGGACAGTATGAGGCCGCATTATATAGAGGGACAGTATGAGGCCGCATTATATAGAGGGACAGTATGAGGCTGCATTATATAGAGGGACAGTATGAGATTATTATATAGAGGGACAGTATGAGGCTGCATTATATAGAGGGACAGTATGAGGCTGCATTATATAGAGGGACAGTATGAGGCCGCATTATATAGAGGGACAGTATGAGGCTGCGTTATATAGAGGGACAGTATGAGGCTGCATTATATAGAGGGACAGTATGAGGCTGCGTTATATAGAGGGACAGTATAAGGCTGCATTATATAGAGGGACAGTATAAGGCTGCATTATATAGAGGGACAGTATGAGGCTGCGTTATATAGAGGGACAGTATGAGGCTGCGTTATATAGAGGGACAGTATGAGGCTGCATTATATAGAGGGACAGTATGAGGCTGCATTATATAGAGGGACAGTATGAGGCTGCATTATATAGAGGGACAGTATGAGGCTGCGTTATATAGAGGGACAGTATGAGATTATTATATAGAGGGACAGTATGAGGCTGCGTTATATAGAGGGACAGTATGAGGCTGCGTTATATAGTGGGACAGTATGAGATTATTATATAGAGGGACAGTATGAGATTATTATATAGAGGGACAGTATGAGGCTGCGTTATATAGAGGGACAGTATGAGGCTGCATTATATAGAGGGACAGTATGAGATTATTATATAGAGGGACCGTATGAGGCTGCGTTATATAGAGGGACAGTATGAGATTATTATATAGAGGGACAGTATGAGGCTGCATTATATAGAGGGACAGTATGAGATTATTATATAGAGGGACAGTATGAGACTGCGTTATATAGAGGGACAGTATGAGGCTGCGTTATATAGAGGGACAGTATGAGACTGTGTTATATAGAGGGACAGTATGAGGCTGCGTTATATAGAGGGACAGTATGAGATTATTATATAGAGGGACAGTATGAGGCCGCATTATATAGAGGGACAGTATGAGGCTGCGTTATATAGAGGGACAGTATGAGACTGTGTTATATAGAGGGACAGTATGAGGCTGCGTTATATAGAGGGACAGTATGAGATTATTATATAGAGGGACAGTATGAGGCTGCGTTATATAGAGGGACAGTATGAGGCTGCGTTATATAGAGGGACAGTATGAGGCTGCGTTATATAGAGGGACAGTATGAGGCTGCGTTATATAGAGGGATCGTATGAGGCTGCGTTATATAGAGGGACAGTATGAGGCTGCGTTATATAGAGGGACAGTATGAGATTATTATATAGAGGGACAGTATGAGGCTGCATTATATAGAGGGACAGTATGAGGCTGCATTATATAGAGGGACAGTATGAGGCCGCATTATATAGAGGGACAGTATGAGGCCGCATTATATAGAGGGACAGTATGAGGCTGCATTATATAGAGGGACAGTATGAGATTATTATATAGAGGGACAGTATGAGGCTGCATTATATAGAGGGACAGTATGAGGCTGCATTATATAGAGGGACAGTATGAGGCCGCATTATATAGAGGGACAGTATGAGGCTGCGTTATATAGAGGGACAGTATGAGGCTGCATTATATAGAGGGACAGTATGAGGCTGCGTTATATAGAGGGACAGTATGAGGCTGCATTATATAGAGGGACAGTATGAGGCTGCATTATATAGAGGGACAGTATGAGGCTGCATTATATAGAGGGACAGTATGAGGCTGCATTATATAGAGGGACAGTATGAGGCTGCGTTATATAGAGGGACAGTATGAGATTATTATATAGAGGGACAGTATGAGGCTGCGTTATATAGAGGGACAGTATGAGGCTGCGTTATATAGTGGGACAGTATGAGATTATTATATAGAGGGACAGTATGAGATTATTATATAGAGGGACAGTATGAGATTATTATATAGAGGGACAGTATGAGGCTGCGTTATATAGAGGGACAGTATGAGGCTGCATTATATAGAGGGACAGTATGAGATTATTATATAGAGGGACCGTATGAGGCTGCGTTATATAGAGGGACAGTATGAGATTATTATATAGAGGGACAGTATGAGGCTGCATTATATAGAGGGACAGTATGAGATTATTATATAGAGGGACAGTATGAGGCTGCGTTATATAGAGGGACAGTATGAGATTATTATATAGAGGGGCAGTATGAGGCTGCGTTATATAGAGGGACAGTATGAGGCTGCGTTATATAGAGGGACAGTATGAGGCTGCATTATATAGAGGGACAGTATGAGGCTGCGTTATATAGAGGGACAGTATGAGATTATTATATAGAGGGGCAGTATGAGGCTACATTATATAGAGGGACAGTATGAGGCTGCATTATATAGAGGGACAGTATGAGGCTGCATTATATAGAGGGACAGTATGAGGCTGCATTATATAGAGGGACAGTATGAGGCTGCGTTATATAGAGGGACAGTATGAGGCTACATTATATAGAGGGACAGTATGAGGCTGCGTTATATAGAGGGACAGTATGAGGCTGCGTTATATAGAGGGACAGTATGAGATTATTATATAGAGGGGCAGTATGAGGCTACATTATATAGAGGGACAGTATGAGGCTGCATTATATAGAGGGACAGTATGAGGCTGCATTATATAGAGGGACAGTATGAGGCTGCGTTATATAGAGGGACAGTATGAGACTGCGTTATATAGAGGGGCAGTATGAGACTGCGTTATATAGAGGGACAGTATGAGGCTGCGTTTTATATAGAGGGACAGTATGAGGCTACATTATATAGAGGGGCAGTATGAGACTGCGTTATATAGAGGGACAGTATGAGGCTGCATTATATAGAGGGGCAGTATGAGACTGCGTTATATAGAGGGGCAGTATGAGACTGCATTATATAGAGGGACAGTATGAGACTGCGTTATATAGAGGGACAGTATGAGGCTGCGTTATATAGAGGGACAGTATGAGGCTGCGTTATATAGAGGGACAGTATGAGGCTGCATTATATAGAGGGACAGTATGAGGCTGCGTTATATAGAGGGACAGTATGAGGCTGCATTATATAGAGGGACAGTATGAGGCTGCGTTATATAGAGGGACAGTATGAGGCAGCATTATATAGAGGGACAGTATGAGGCTGCGTTATATAGAGGGACAGTATGAGGCTGCATTATATAGAGGGACAGTATGAGGCTGCGTTATATAGAGGGACAGTATGAGGCCGCATTATATAGAGGGACAGTATGAGGCTGCATTATATAGAGGGACAGTATGAGGCTGCATTATATAGAGGGACAGTATGAGGCTACATTATATAGAGGGACAGTATGAGGCTGCGTTATATAGAGGGACAGTATGAGGCTGCATTATATAGAGGGACAGTATGAGGCTGCGTTATATAGAGGGACAGTATGAGGCTGCTTTATATAGAGGGACAGTATGAGGCCGCATTATATAGAGGGACAGTATGAGGCTGCATTATATAGAGGGACAGTATGAGATTATTATATAGAGGGACAGTATGAGGCTGCATTATATAGAGGGACAGTATGAGGCTGCGCTATATAGAGGGACAGTATGAGACTGCGTTATATAGTGGGACAGTATGAGATTATTATATAGAGGGACAGTATGAGGCCGCATTATATAGAGGGACAGTATGAGGCTGCATTATATAGAGGGACAGTATGAGATTATTATATAGAGGGACAGTATGAGGCTGCATTATATAGAGGGACAGTATGAGGCTGCGTTATATAGAGGGACAGTATGAAACTGCATTATATAGAGGGACAGTATGAGATTATTATATAGAGGGATCGTATGAGACTGCGTTATATAGAGGGACAGTATGAGACTGCGTTATATAGAGGGACAGTATGAGGCTGTGTTATATAGAGGGACAGTATGAGGCTGCGTTATATAGAGGGACAGTATGAGATTATTATATAGAGGGACAGTATGAGGCCGCATTATATAGAGGGACAGTATGAGGCTGCGTTATATAGAGGGACAGTATGAGACTGTGTTATATAGAGGGACAGTATGAGGCTGCGTTATATAGAGGGACAGTATGAGATTATTATATAGAGGGACAGTATGAGGCTGCGTTATATAGAGGAACAGTATGAGGCTGCGTTATATAGAGGGACAGTATGAGGCTGCGTTATATAGAGGGACAGTATGAGGCTGCGTTATATAGAGGGATCGTATGAGGCTGCGTTATATAGAGGGACAGTATGAGGCTGCGTTATATAGAGGGACAGTATGAGATTATTATATAGAGGGACAGTATGAGGCTGCATTATATAGAGGGACAGTATGAGGCTGCATTATATAGAGGGACAGTATGAGGCTGCATTATATAGAGGGACAGTATGAGGCCGCATTATATAGAGGGACAGTATGAGGCCGCATTATATAGAGGGACAGTATGAGGCTGCATTATATAGAGGGACAGTATGAGATTATTATATAGAGGGACAGTATGAGGCTGCATTATATAGAGGGACAGTATGAGGCTGCATTATATAGAGGGACAGTATGAGGCCGCATTATATAGAGGGACAGTATGAGGCTGCGTTATATAGAGGGACAGTATGAGGCTGCATTATATAGAGGGACAGTATGAGGCTGCGTTATATAGAGGGACAGTATAAGGCTGCATTATATAGAGGGACAGTATAAGGCTGCATTATATAGAGGGACAGTATGAGGCTGCGTTATATAGAGGGACAGTATGAGGCTGCGTTATATAGAGGGACAGTATGAGGCTGCATTATATAGAGGGACAGTATGAGGCTGCATTATATAGAGGGACAGTATGAGGCTGCATTATATAGAGGGACAGTATGAGGCTGCGTTATATAGAGGGACAGTATGAGATTATTATATAGAGGGACAGTATGAGGCTGCGTTATATAGAGGGACAGTATGAGGCTGCGTTATATAGTGGGACAGTATGAGATTATTATATAGAGGGACAGTATGAGATTATTATATAGAGGGACAGTATGAGGCTGCGTTATATAGAGGGACAGTATGAGGCTGCATTATATAGAGGGACAGTATGAGATTATTATATAGAGGGACCGTATGAGGCTGCGTTATATAGAGGGACAGTATGAGATTATTATATAGAGGGACAGTATGAGGCTGCATTATATAGAGGGACAGTATGAGATTATTATATAGAGGGACAGTATGAGACTGCGTTATATAGAGGGACAGTATGAGGCTGCGTTATATAGAGGGACAGTATGAGACTGTGTTATATAGAGGGACAGTATGAGGCTGCGTTATATAGAGGGACAGTATGAGATTATTATATAGAGGGACAGTATGAGGCCGCATTATATAGAGGGACAGTATGAGGCTGCGTTATATAGAGGGACAGTATGAGACTGTGTTATATAGAGGGACAGTATGAGGCTGCGTTATATAGAGGGACAGTATGAGATTATTATATAGAGGGACAGTATGAGGCTGCGTTATATAGAGGGACAGTATGAGGCTGCGTTATATAGAGGGACAGTATGAGGCTGCGTTATATAGAGGGACAGTATGAGGCTGCGTTATATAGAGGGATCGTATGAGGCTGCGTTATATAGAGGGACAGTATGAGGCTGCGTTATATAGAGGGACAGTATGAGATTATTATATAGAGGGACAGTATGAGGCTGCATTATATAGAGGGACAGTATGAGGCTGCATTATATAGAGGGACAGTATGAGGCCGCATTATATAGAGGGACAGTATGAGGCCGCATTATATAGAGGGACAGTATGAGGCTGCATTATATAGAGGGACAGTATGAGATTATTATATAGAGGGACAGTATGAGGCTGCATTATATAGAGGGACAGTATGAGGCTGCATTATATAGAGGGACAGTATGAGGCCGCATTATATAGAGGGACAGTATGAGGCTGCGTTATATAGAGGGACAGTATGAGGCTGCATTATATAGAGGGACAGTATGAGGCTGCGTTATATAGAGGGACAGTATGAGGCTGCATTATATAGAGGGACAGTATGAGGCTGCATTATATAGAGGGACAGTATGAGGCTGCATTATATAGAGGGACAGTATGAGGCTGCGTTATATAGAGGGACAGTATGAGATTATTATATAGAGGGACAGTATGAGGCTGCGTTATATAGAGGGACAGTATGAGGCTGCGTTATATAGTGGGACAGTATGAGATTATTATATAGAGGGACAGTATGAGATTATTATATAGAGGGACTGTAACAGATCCCTACCAACCTCTGGTGGATGTGAAACAAACAAGGGAATTACAACTTACACATCCATTCGTTCCATTCTTCTGTTCGTCTGGTTCCGTGCGAATTTCACGTGTAATGCAGAGGTGGCCGCCATTTCGGGACTTTCCACGTGTTCGCGGCCATCTTGTGTGCGAACAGCGGTGTTTGCCTGTAACCGCATGGAACTGAAAACGGATACGCAAACAGGCGAACACCGCTGAATCCTCCAGACCTCCATAAGTTCGTACGGAAACTACCGAACGTCCCCTCGTTCGGTAGTTATATGCAATCATCTATGGGGATTCCAGCGAACCCCGCGATTCGCATGGATGGCCAGAGTATCATACCTTTTTACCGTGCGAACGGAGACCGACCGCAAGGCCAAAACTCATGGAACTAATTTCGGCTAGTTGGTCTGTGCGGTCGGTCAAAACTTTGGAACGTTGTATCTCCCGAACTGTACATCCGAATGGGGTGATTTTTGGATATATTGTCCCCCTGAAGGAGAGCTATCCAGCGCTACCGGATTTAAAGCTGTACCCCCTGTTTTTGGGGTACATCCAGAACTGGTGGAAAAATGTGGACATTTTAATTGGGTTATGTAGTTATCTGAGGGGAGGAGACGTGGGGGTGTTACCATCTGTATTATTGGTTGTTTTCATCCTCCCCCTGGGAGTGTTCTGTGTGTATCTATTTCTAATAAAAAGCAGGCTGGGTGTTCCAGTCCTCAGTTCATCTTGACCCTTCAAAACGTAGCCTCGTCTCGTTCTTGGAAGGGGATTATTTGGGAATATTATTCTGCTCCTGTTTACAGCTGAACCTGCTCCTCACTCTGGATATCGTGGATGGGATTACATCAGCCTACTTCTCCACAGCAGCTTGCAGGGAAAAAGGACACCTTCAACGGCAGAAACCCTCTCTCTATCTGGGTAGCCGTTACATTGGTTGGCAGCGGTGGGATGGTTCTTTTTGCCCAAGGAGCAAGTGCTGAATGGAGTCTCAGTATGCCAAGCTGAAAAGACCCACACTGAAAGATCTATTGGAAAATCGTGGTAGGAGTGCTAGTAACAGACCAAGGAGAGAGCTGATAGCTGACCTACTGGAGCTGGACGAAATGGATAGATCCATGGAGGTAACTGAACCTATTGCACCGGTCAGCGAGAACGATGTACTCACTGCTATTGTACAGCGAAGATTAGCATTATATCCGGAAAAGACCGCGGAGCTATTAGACAGACTGTTCAAGAACGCAAAAGAGGAGATCGAGACTAAGAGGAGGCAAGACACGGAACATGTATTGGCGCAACAAGCTAGTACACATATAGTTCCTACTCCTCCTCCCGTTGCTGCAGGGAGGAAAATACCATTTACTGCATTTAAAGCGTTTGCAGAAAATGAGGAAGAGATTGATGGGTATTTGGCAGATTTTGAGCGGCAGTGCTCACTGCACCAGATACCCCCAGACCAATGGGTTACTATTCTGGCTGGAAAACTTTCAGGAAAAGCAAATGAGGCTTTTCGGGCACTCACGGCCGAAGATATCACACAATATCAGCGGGTGAAAGCCGCACTACTCACCCGATACGCAGTCACCCCAGAGGCGTATCGCCGTCGCTTCCGGGAGTCCAAAAAGAAGGCAGCGGACTCCCACATGGAATGGGCAAACAAGCTACAAAGGGTGGCATCACATTGGATGCAAGGGTGCAATGCTAACACCGGAGAAGAAGTGCTACAATTGTTCTTGATGGAACATTTCTTCCAAGATTTGGCGGCAGATACACAGGATTGGGTGAGAGATCGCCGCCCAGCCAACTTAAATGAGGCAGCACGACTAGCGGACGAATATGTGGAAACGAGAAAAGTGAGCCAAGGTACTACGCGACCAGCACCTAGAACAGAGGCCCGCAACCCAACCTACGCTGCACGCACAGAATTCCGGGCCCCGGTACCCCCAGGACCTCCACGTCCTCAAGGGTCTAACAACCAGCCCCGGGAATCCTACAGAGTGACGTGTCATCGCTGCGGCAACCTGGGACATATTGCCCGTGTTTGCCCGTTGGGATCAGCCAATAATAATTGGAGGCGCACATCTAACACCGAAAGCCCATCTTCACGCCCCGCTGCTGCTCATTGCCTGGAGATTGAAGGGAGCCCTGAGGAATGCCTGGGAATATTATATGAGGCCAACCCCATACAAGCGGCTTCCCCAGATAATCGCCAGCACCACCGTCAGGAGGTGCGTGTAAATGGACAGATAGCACAAGGCCTAAGGGACACTGGCGCTACCATCACTTTAATACAAAAGCATCTGGTGAAACCAGAACTTGTGTCTAACCGTACTGTTGCTGTTCGGGTCGCAGGGGGGGCTGTTTTTCGCTTACCCACCGCCCGGGTACACTTGGATTGGGGAGTCGGGTCAGGAAAGACCACGGTGGGCATTATGGACAACCTACCCGCTGAGGTCGTGTTGGGCAATGATATTGGCCCTCTAGCCTCGGCCTTTTTACCCACTACTGCTGCGGCTTGCCCCGTGACCACCCGCTCACAGACCCGTATCGAGGACGATCCGCCAACAGGTCGGGAGACCCAGGTAAGCCACCGACAGACACCTAGCAATGACACTACAGATAGACCGCTAGCTTGGGACACCCCAGAGGAGTTTGGGAGGGAAACTAGACAGGACCCCACCCTCCGAAAGTACCGAGAACTAGCTGACAATAGAGGGGATGAGCGGGAACGTTTTATATGGGAGGGGGACCGATTATACAGATTAACCGAAGGCAGGAAGAGAGGCTGTGCTCCTTCGCAGAAGCGCCAATTAGTGGTACCTAGAAAGTACCGATTGGAGCTTCTCCGAATTGGCCACGACATTCCGTTAGCAGGACATCTAGGGGGTAACCGCACAACCTACAGAATCACTCAGACCTTCTTTTGGCCAGGAATCTCGAAGGACGTGCGCCGTTACTGTAGCACGTGTGATGTATGCCAGAGGGTGGGGAAGAGAGGGGATCATCCGAAAGCTCGACTGTCCCCTATGCCTGTGATCGAGGAACCATTTAGCAGGGTGGCAGTCGATCTAGTAGGACCCCTACCTAACCCCAGTCCCTCTGGTAAGAAATACATTCTTACCGTGGTGGACTATGCCACCCGCTACCCAGAAGCCGTCGCTCTGACGAATATCCAGGCTGACACTGTCGCCAGTGCGCTAGTCGGGATATTCACCAGAGTAGGATTTCCCCAGGAAATCTTGTCGGACAGAGGGACCCAGTTTACCGCAGACTTAACCCAGCAGTTGTGGAAGGTCTGTGGTATTAAGCCCCTACTTAGTTCACCGTACCACCCCCAGACTAACGGTCTCTGTGAACGCTTTAATGGTACCCTAAAGCAATTGCTACGGACCTTTACGGCGGAATACAGAGACTGGGAGCGATTTTTGCCACACCTCCTGTTTGCTTACCGGGAGGTACCGCAGGAGTCCACTGGGTTCTCTCCCTTTGAACTGCTCTATGGACGGAGGGTGCGAGGCCCTCTCGACCTCATCCGAGAGCACTGGGAGGGAGAGACGGAACACGAAGGTGTCCCCATCGTACCATATGTGCTAGAAATGCGGGACCGTATGGAACAGTTAGCCCGGATGGCCCGGGATCATCTCCATGCGGCCCAGAGTCGGCAGAAACATTGGTACGATCGGAACGCTAGGCTGAGAACATTCCAGGTAGGACAGAAAGTTCTAGTACTTAAACCCGTTCGAGGAAATAAATTGCAGACCTCCTGGCAAGGCCCCTACAAAGTAGTAGCCCAGGTCTGTGACACCACCTATATCATTGCCAGTAGCAAGGACGAAAAGATACAGAAGTCCTTTCATATAAACCTATTAAAGGAATACCAAGAACGGCCCGAAGACATAGCCGCCATATGCATCCCCGCCACTGAGGACCCTGACAGTCTCCCCATCCCTGATCTATTAGCCAACCCCGAGTCCAAAACTCTGCTTAATACAGTACAGCTAGGGGAGCGATTAACTCCCACAGAACGAGAACAACTCCAGCAACTACTAGTTGAAAAGAGATTAACCTTTTCCCAGGAGCCAGGTTACACACCTGTAGCGACCCATTACGTAGAAACCCCAGGACAAGCCCCGCTCCGACAAACTCCCTATAGAATTCCCGAGGCTGTAAAAGAAGAGATGAGGAAGGAGATTCAGGAGATGTTAAAACTAGGGGTTATAGAGCCATCCGACAGTCCCTGGGCATCTCCCGTCGTCCTAGTCCCCAAAAAGGATGGGACGACCCGGTTCTGTGTCGATTACCGACGCCTCAACGACCGAACTGTGACAGACGCATACCCCATGCCCCGAGTAGACGAGCTATTGGATCGCATTGCCAGGGGACGCTATCTGACCACCATTGACTTGTGCAAGGGGTACTGGCAGATTCCCCTGGCCAAGGACGCTATCCCTAAGTCGGCGTTTGTCACCCCGTTTGGCCTGTACCAGTTTAAGGTCATGCCTTTCGGGATGAAAAACGCCCCAGCTACTTTTCAGCGCTTAGTGGACCGCCTCCTTGATGGCTTCCAGGACTTCGCTTGCGCATACCTGGATGACATTGCGATCTATAGCGAGACTTGGGGGGAACACCTACAACACATAGAGACTGTGTTGGATCAGATTAGGGCCGCCGGCCTAACTCTAAAGCCGGAGAAGTGTAACTTTGGCATGGCTGAAGTCCAGTATTTGGGACACCGGGTGGGGTGTGGGAAACAACGACCAGAACCCGCTAAAGTAGAGGCCGTAGCCAATTGGCCCACACCCCACACTAAGACACAAGTGTTAGCATTTTTAGGGACAGCAGGGTACTACAGGAGATTTGTCCCTGACTACAGCGCCATCGCCAAACCCTTGACAGATTTAACAAAGAAGAATTTACCTAGAGTAGTCCTGTGGTCTCCCGCCTGTGAAACAGCATTCCAAACCTTGAAACAAGCCTTGATCAATGCACCTGTTTTATCTGCCCCCGTCCCTAACAAAAGATTTGTCGTCCACACAGATGCGTCCATGTACGGACTGGGGGCAGTGCTAAGCCAGGTCGGCGAAGACGGGGGCGAACACCCTGTCGCGTATCTCAGCAGAAAACTGTTACCTAGAGAAGTGAGTTACGCGGCAGTGGAAAAAGAGTGCTTAGCCCTGGTCTGGGCCCTAAAGAAATTAACCCCATATCTGTACGGTCAAGAATTCACCTTAATTACTGATCATAACCCCCTTGTATGGCTGAACAGAGTAGCTGGAGATAATGGACGCTTACTGAGATGGAGTCTCGCACTACAGCCATACAATTTCTCCATCCAATACCGCCCTGGCAAGTTTAATGGGAACGCGGACGGTCTGTCCAGACAAACAGAACTATTACCCTAACAAAGGACCGGACAGCCCCAAGTTGACCCGAAAAGGATCAATCCGGGTCTGCCGGAGTGTTCCACAAAAGGGGAGCAGTGTAACAGATCCCTACCAACCTCTGGTGGATGTGAAACAAACAAGGGAATTACAACTTACACATCCATTCGTTCCATTCTTCTGTTCGTCTGGTTCCATGCGAATTTCACGTGTAATGCAGAGGTGGCCGCCATTTCGGGACTTTCCACGTGTTCGCGGCCATCTTGTGTGCGAACAGCGGTGTTTGCCTGTAACCGCATGGAACTGAAAACGGATACGCAAACAGGCGAACACCGCTGAATCCTCCAGACCTCCATAAGTTCGTACGGAAACTACCGAACGTCCCCTCGTTCGGTAGTTATATGCAATCATCTATGGGGATTCCAGCGAACCCCGCGATTCGCATGGATGGCCAGAGTATCATACCTTTTTACCGTGCGAACGGAGACCGACCGCAAGGCCAAAACTCATGGAACTAATTTCGGCTAGTTGGTCTGTGCGGTCGGTCAAAACTTTGGAACGTTGTATCTCCCGAACTGTACATCCGAATGGGGTGATTTTTGGATATATTGTCCCCCTGAAGGAGAGCTATCCAGCGCTACCGGATTTAAAGCTGTACCCCCTGTTTTTGGGGTACATCCAGAACTGGTGGAAAAATGTGGACATTTTAATTGGGTTATGTAGTTATCTGAGGGGAGGAGACGTGGGGGTGTTACCATCTGTATTATTGGTTGTTTTCATCCTCCCCCTGGGAGTGTTCTGTGTGTATCTATTTCTAATAAAAAGCAGGCTGGGTGTTCCAGTCCTCAGTTCATCTTGACCCTTCAAAACGTAGCCTCGTCTCGTTCTTGGAAGGGGATTATTTGGGAATATTATTCTGCTCCTGTTTACAGCTGAACCTGCTCCTCACTCTGGATATCGTGGATGGGATTACATCAGCCTACTTCTCCACAGCAGCTTGCAGGGAAAAAGGACACCTTCAACGGCAGAAACCCTCTCTCTATCTGGGTAGCCGTTACAGGGACAGTATGAGATTATTATATAGAGGGACAGTATGAGGCTGCGTTATATAGAGGGACAGTATGAGGCTGCATTATATAGAGGGACAGTATGAGGCTGCATTATATAGAGGGACAGTATGAGATTATTATATAGAGGGACCGTATGAGGCTGCGTTATATAGAGGGACAGTATGAGATTATTATATAGAGGGACAGTATGAGGCTGCATTATATAGAGGGACAGTATGAGATTATTATATAGAGGGACAGTATGAGGCTGCGTTATATAGAGGGACAGTATGAGATTATTATATAGAGGGGCAGTATGAGGCTGCGTTATATAGAGGGACAGTATGAGGCTGCGTTATATAGAGGGACAGTATGAGGCTGCATTATATAGAGGGACAGTATGAGGCTGCGTTATATAGAGGGACAGTATGAGATTATTATATAGAGGGGCAGTATGAGGCTACATTATATAGAGGGACAGTATGAGGCTGCATTATATAGAGGGACAGTATGAGGCTGCATTATATAGAGGGACAGTATGAGGCTGCATTATATAGAGGGACAGTATGAGGCTGCGTTATATAGAGGGACAGTATGAGGCTACATTATATAGAGGGACAGTATGAGGCTGCGTTATATAGAGGGACAGTATGAGGCTGCGTTATATAGAGGGACAGTATGAGATTATTATATAGAGGGGCAGTATGAGGCTACATTATATAGAGGGACAGTATGAGGCTGCATTATATAGAGGGACAGTATGAGGCTGCATTATATAGAGGGACAGTATGAGGCTGCGTTATATAGAGGGACAGTATGAGACTGCGTTATATAGAGGGGCAGTATGAGACTGCGTTATATAGAGGGACAGTATGATGCTGCGTTTTATATAGAGGGACAGTATGAGGCTACATTATATAGAGGGGCAGTATGAGACTGCGTTATATAGAGGGACAGTATGAGGCTGCATTATATAGAGGGGCAGTATGAGACTGCGTTATATAGAGGGGCAGTATGAGACTGCATTATATAGAGGGACAGTATGAGACTGCGTTATATAGAGGGACAGTATGAGGCTGCGTTATATAGAGGGACAGTATGAGGCTGCGTTATATAGAGGGACAGTATGAGGCTGCATTATATAGAGGGACAGTATGAGGCTGCGTTATATAGAGGGACAGTATGAGGCTGCATTATATAGAGGGACAGTATGAGGCTGCGTTATATAGAGGGACAGTATGAGGCAGCATTATATAGAGGGACAGTATGAGGCTGCGTTATATAGAGGGACAGTATGAGGCTGCATTATATAGAGGGACAGTATGAGGCTGCGTTATATAGAGGGACAGTATGAGGCCGCATTATATAGAGGGACAGTATGAGGCTGCATTATATAGAGGGACAGTATGAGGCTGCGTTATATAGAGGGACAGTATGAGGCTGCATTATATAGAGGGACAGTATGAGGCTACATTATATAGAGGGACAGTATGAGGCTGCGTTATATAGAGGGACAGTATGAGGCTGCATTATATAGAGGGACAGTATGAGGCTGCGTTATATAGAGGGACAGTATGAGGCTGCTTTATATAGAGGGACAGTATGAGGCCGCATTATATAGAGGGACAGTATGAGGCTGCATTATATAGAGGGACAGTATGAGATTATTATATAGAGGGACAGTATGAGGCTGCATTATATAGAGGGACAGTATGAGGCTGCGCTATATAGAGGGACAGTATGAGACTGCGTTATATAGTGGGACAGTATGAGATTATTATATAGAGGGACAGTATGAGGCCGCATTATATAGAGGGACAGTATGAGGCTGCATTATATAGAGGGACAGTATGAGATTATTATATAGAGGGACAGTATGAGGCTGCATTATATAGAGGGACAGTATGAGGCTGCGTTATATAGAGGGACAGTATGAAACTGCATTATATAGAGGGACAGTATGAGATTATTATATAGAGGGATCGTATGAGACTGCGTTATATAGAGGGACAGTATGAGACTGCGTTATATAGAGGGACAGTATGAGGCTGTGTTATATAGAGGGACAGTATGAGGCTGCGTTATATAGAGGGACAGTATGAGATTATTATATAGAGGGACAGTATGAGGCCGCATTATATAGAGGGACAGTATGAGGCTGCGTTATATAGAGGGACAGTATGAGACTGTGTTATATAGAGGGACAGTATGAGGCTGCGTTATATAGAGGGACAGTATGAGATTATTATATAGAGGGACAGTATGAGGCTGCGTTATATAGAGGGACAGTATGAGGCTGCGTTATATAGAGGGACAGTATGAGGCTGCGTTATATAGAGGGACAGTATGAGGCTGCGTTATATAGAGGGATCGTATGAGGCTGCGTTATATAGAGGGACAGTATGAGGCTGCGTTATATAGAGGGACAGTATGAGATTATTATATAGAGGGACAGTATGAGGCTGCATTATATAGAGGGACAGTATGAGGCTGCATTATATAGAGGGACAGTATGAGGCTGCATTATATAGAGGGACAGTATGAGGCTGCATTATATAGAGGGACAGTATGAGGCCGCATTATATAGAGGGACAGTATGAGGCCGCATTATATAGAGGGACAGTATGAGGCTGCATTATATAGAGGGACAGTATGAGATTATTATATAGAGGGACAGTATGAGGCTGCATTATATAGAGGGACAGTATGAGGCTGCATTATATAGAGGGACAGTATGAGGCCGCATTATATAGAGGGACAGTATGAGGCTGCGTTATATAGAGGGACAGTATGAGGCTGCATTATATAGAGGGACAGTATGAGGCTGCGTTATATAGAGGGACAGTATAAGGCTGCATTATATAGAGGGACAGTATAAGGCTGCATTATATAGAGGGACAGTATGAGGATGCGTTATATAGAGGGACAGTATGAGGCTGCGTTATATAGAGGGACAGTATGAGGCTGCATTATATAGAGGGACAGTATGAGGCTGCATTATATAGAGGGACAGTATGAGGCTGCATTATATAGAGGGACAGTATGAGGCTGCGTTATATAGAGGGACAGTATGAGATTATTATATAGAGGGACAGTATGAGGCTGCGTTATATAGAGGGACAGTATGAGGCTGCGTTATATAGTGGGACAGTATGAGATTATTATATAGAGGGACAGTATGAGATTATTATATAGAGGGACAGTATGAGGCTGCGTTATATAGAGGGACAGTATGAGGCTGCATTATATAGAGGGACAGTATGAGATTATTATATAGAGGGACCGTATGAGGCTGCGTTATATAGAGGGACAGTATGAGATTATTATATAGAGGGACAGTATGAGGCTGCATTATATAGAGGGACAGTATGAGATTATTATATAGAGGGACAGTATGAGACTGCGTTATATAGAGGGACAGTATGAGGCTGCGTTATATAGAGGGACAGTATGAGACTGTGTTATATAGAGGGACAGTATGAGGCTGCGTTATATAGAGGGACAGTATGAGATTATTATATAGAGGGACAGTATGAGGCCGCATTATATAGAGGGACAGTATGAGGCTGCGTTATATAGAGGGACAGTATGAGACTGTGTTATATAGAGGGACAGTATGAGGCTGCGTTATATAGAGGGACAGTATGAGATTATTATATAGAGGGACAGTATGAGGCTGCGTTATATAGAGGGACAGTATGAGGCTGCGTTATATAGAGGGACAGTATGAGGCTGCGTTATATAGAGGGACAGTATGAGGCTGCGTTATATAGAGGGATCGTATGAGGCTGCGTTATATAGAGGGACAGTATGAGGCTGCGTTATATAGAGGGACAGTATGAGATTATTATATAGAGGGACAGTATGAGGCTGCATTATATAGAGGGACAGTATGAGGCTGCATTATATAGAGGGACAGTATGAGGCCGCATTATATAGAGGGACAGTATGAGGCCGCATTATATAGAGGGACAGTATGAGGCTGCATTATATAGAGGGACAGTATGAGATTATTATATAGAGGGACAGTATGAGGCTGCATTATATAGAGGGACAGTATGAGGCTGCATTATATAGAGGGACAGTATGAGGCCGCATTATATAGAGGGACAGTATGAGGCTGCGTTATATAGAGGGACAGTATGAGGCTGCATTATATAGAGGGACAGTATGAGGCTGCGTTATATAGAGGGACAGTATGAGGCTGCATTATATAGAGGGACAGTATGAGGCTGCATTATATAGAGGGACAGTATGAGGCTGCATTATATAGAGGGACAGTATGAGGCTGCGTTATATAGAGGGACAGTATGAGATTATTATATAGAGGGACAGTATGAGGCTGCGTTATATAGAGGGACAGTATGAGGCTGCGTTATATAGTGGGACAGTATGAGATTATTATATAGAGGGACAGTATGAGATTATTATATAGAGGGACAGTATGAGATTATTATATAGAGGGACAGTATGAGGCTGCGTTATATAGAGGGACAGTATGAGGCTGCATTATATAGAGGGACAGTATGAGATTATTATATAGAGGGACCGTATGAGGCTGCGTTATATAGAGGGACAGTATGAGATTATTATATAGAGGGACAGTATGAGGCTGCATTATATAGAGGGACAGTATGAGATTATTATATAGAGGGACAGTATGAGGCTGCGTTATATAGAGGGACAGTATGAGGCTGCGTTATATAGAGGGATCGTATGAGGCTGCGTTATATAGAGGGACAGTATGAGGCTGCGTTATATAGAGGGACAGTATGAGATTATTATATAGAGGGACAGTATGAGGCTGCATTATATAGAGGGACAGTATGAGGCTGCATTATATAGAGGGACAGTATGAGGCTGCATTATATAGAGGGACAGTATGAGGCTGCATTATATAGAGGGACAGTATGAGGCCGCATTATATAGAGGGACAGTATGAGGCCGCATTATATAGAGGGACAGTATGAGGCTGCATTATATAGAGGGACAGTATGAGATTATTATATAGAGGGACAGTATGAGGCTGCATTATATAGAGGGACAGTATGAGGCTGCATTATATAGAGGGACAGTATGAGGCCGCATTATATAGAGGGACAGTATGAGGCTGCGTTATATAGAGGGACAGTATGAGGCTGCATTATATAGAGGGACAGTATGAGGCTGCGTTATATAGAGGGACAGTATAAGGCTGCATTATATAGAGGGACAGTATAAGGCTGCATTATATAGAGGGACAGTATGAGGATGCGTTATATAGAGGGACAGTATGAGGCTGCGTTATATAGAGGGACAGTATGAGGCTGCATTATATAGAGGGACAGTATGAGGCTGCATTATATAGAGGGACAGTATGAGGCTGCATTATATAGAGGGACAGTATGAGGCTGCGTTATATAGAGGGACAGTATGAGATTATTATATAGAGGGACAGTATGAGGCTGCGTTATATAGAGGGACAGTATGAGGCTGCGTTATATAGTGGGACAGTATGAGATTATTATATAGAGGGACAGTATGAGATTATTATATAGAGGGACAGTATGAGGCTGCGTTATATAGAGGGACAGTATGAGGCTGCATTATATAGAGGGACAGTATGAGATTATTATATAGAGGGACCGTATGAGGCTGCGTTATATAGAGGGACAGTATGAGATTATTATATAGAGGGACAGTATGAGGCTGCATTATATAGAGGGACAGTATGAGATTATTATATAGAGGGACAGTATGAGACTGCGTTATATAGAGGGACAGTATGAGGCTGCGTTATATAGAGGGACAGTATGAGACTGTGTTATATAGAGGGACAGTATGAGGCTGCGTTATATAGAGGGACAGTATGAGATTATTATATAGAGGGACAGTATGAGGCCGCATTATATAGAGGGACAGTATGAGGCTGCGTTATATAGAGGGACAGTATGAGACTGTGTTATATAGAGGGACAGTATGAGGCTGCGTTATATAGAGGGACAGTATGAGATTATTATATAGAGGGACAGTATGAGGCTGCGTTATATAGAGGGACAGTATGAGGCTGCGTTATATAGAGGGACAGTATGAGGCTGCGTTATATAGAGGGACAGTATGAGGCTGCGTTATATAGAGGGATCGTATGAGGCTGCGTTATATAGAGGGACAGTATGAGGCTGCGTTATATAGAGGGACAGTATGAGATTATTATATAGAGGGACAGTATGAGGCTGCATTATATAGAGGGACAGTATGAGGCTGCATTATATAGAGGGACAGTATGAGGCCGCATTATATAGAGGGACAGTATGAGGCCGCATTATATAGAGGGACAGTATGAGGCTGCATTATATAGAGGGACAGTATGAGATTATTATATAGAGGGACAGTATGAGGCTGCATTATATAGAGGGACAGTATGAGGCTGCATTATATAGAGGGACAGTATGAGGCCGCATTATATAGAGGGACAGTATGAGGCTGCGTTATATAGAGGGACA
The DNA here is from genome assembly GCF_036172605.1 of Pelobates fuscus. Lineage (NCBI taxonomy): Eukaryota > Metazoa > Chordata > Amphibia > Anura > Pelobatidae > Pelobates > Pelobates fuscus. The sequence goes on from NC_086317.1 coordinate 487,673,008, forward strand.
GTATGAGGCTGCATTATATAGAGGGACAGTATGAGGCTGCGTTATATAGAGGGACAGTATGAGGCTGCATTATATAGAGGGACAGTATGAGGCTGCATTATATAGAGGGACAGTATGAGGCTGCATTATATAGAGGGACAGTATGAGGCTGCGTTATATAGAGGGACAGTATGAGATTATTATATAGAGGGACAGTATGAGGCTGCGTTATATAGAGGGACAGTATGAGGCTGCGTTATATAGTGGGACAGTATGAGATTATTATATAGAGGGACAGTATGAGATTATTATATAGAGGGACAGTATGAGATTATTATATAGAGGGACAGTATGAGGCTGCGTTATATAGAGGGACAGTATGAGGCTGCATTATATAGAGGGACAGTATGAGATTATTATATAGAGGGACCGTATGAGGCTGCGTTATATAGAGGGACAGTATGAGATTATTATATAGAGGGACAGTATGAGGCTGCATTATATAGAGGGACAGTATGAGATTATTATATAGAGGGACAGTATGAGGCTGCGTTATATAGAGGGACAGTATGAGATTATTATATAGAGGGGCAGTATGAGGCTGCGTTATATAGAGGGACAGTATGAGGCTGCGTTATATAGAGGGACAGTATGAGGCTGCATTATATAGAGGGACAGTATGAGGCTGCGTTATATAGAGGGACAGTATGAGATTATTATATAGAGGGGCAGTATGAGGCTACATTATATAGAGGGACAGTATGAGGCTGCATTATATAGAGGGACAGTATGAGGCTGCATTATATAGAGGGACAGTATGAGGCTGCATTATATAGAGGGACAGTATGAGGCTGCGTTATATAGAGGGACAGTATGAGGCTACATTATATAGAGGGACAGTATGAGGCTGCGTTATATAGAGGGACAGTATGAGGCTGCGTTATATAGAGGGACAGTATGAGATTATTATATAGAGGGGCAGTATGAGGCTACATTATATAGAGGGACAGTATGAGGCTGCATTATATAGAGGGACAGTATGAGGCTGCATTATATAGAGGGACAGTATGAGGCTGCGTTATATAGAGGGACAGTATGAGACTGCGTTATATAGAGGGACAGTATGAGGCTGCGTTATATAGAGGGACAGTATGAGGCTGCGTTATATAGAGGGACAGTATGAGATTATTATATAGAGGGACAGTATGAGGCTGCATTATATAGAGGGACAGTATGAGGCTGCGTTATATAGAGGGACAGTATGAGGCTGCGTTATATAGAGGGACAGTATGAGGCTGCGTTATATAGAGGGACAGTATGAGGCTGCATTATATAGAGGGACAGTATGAGGCTGCATTATATAGAGGGACAGTATGAGATTATTATATAGAGGGACAGTATGAGACTGCGTTATATAGAGGGACAGTATGAGATTATTATATAGAGGGACAGTATGAGGCTGCATTATATAGAGGGACAGTATGAGGCCGCATTATATAGAGGGACAGTATGAGGCTGCGTTATATAGAGGGACAGTATGAGACTGTGTTATATAGAGGGACAGTATGAGACTGTGTTATATAGAGGGACAGTATGAGGCTGCGTTATATAGAGGGACAGTATGAGATTATTATATAGAGGGACAGTATGAGGCTGCGTTATATAGAGGGACAGTATGAGGCTGCGTTATATAGAGGGACAGTATGAGGCTGCGTTATATAGAGGGATCGTATGAGGCTGCGTTATATAGAGGGACAGTATGAGGCTGCGTTATATAGAGGGACAGTATGAGATTATTATATAGAGGGACAGTATGAGGCTGCATTATATAGAGGGACAGTATGAGGCTGCATTATATAGAGGGACAGTATGAGGCCGCATTATATAGAGGGACAGTATGAGGCTGCATTATATAGAGGGACAGTATGAGATTATTATATAGAGGGACAGTATGAGGCTGCATTATATAGAGGGACAGTATGAGGCTGCATTATATAGAGGGACAGTATGAGGCCGCATTATATAGAGGGACAGTATGAGGCTGCGTTATATAGAGGGACAGTATGAGGCTGCATTATATAGAGGGACAGTATGAGGCTGCGTTATATAGAGGGACAGTATGAGGCTGCGTTATATAGAGGGACAGTATGAGGCTGCATTATATAGAGGGACAGTATGAGGCTGCATTATATAGAGGGACAGTATGAGGCTGCATTATATAGAGGGACAGTATGAGGCTGCGTTATATAGAGGGACAGTATGAGATTATTATATAGAGGGACAGTATGAGGCTGCGTTATATAGAGGGACAGTATGAGGCTGCGTTATATAGTGGGACAGTATGAGATTATTATATAGAGGGACAGTATGAGATTATTATATAGAGGGACAGTATGAGATTATTATATAGAGGGACAGTATGAGGCTGCGTTATATAGAGGGACAGTATGAGGCTGCATTATATAGAGGGACAGTATGAGATTATTATATAGAGGGACCGTATGAGGCTGCGTTATATAGAGGGACAGTATGAGATTATTATATAGAGGGACAGTATGAGGCTGCATTATATAGAGGGACAGTATGAGATTATTATATAGAGGGACAGTATGAGGCTGCGTTATATAGAGGGACAGTATGAGATTATTATATAGAGGGGCAGTATGAGGCTGCGTTATATAGAGGGACAGTATGAGGCTGCGTTATATAGAGGGACAGTATGAGGCTGCATTATATAGAGGGACAGTATGAGGCTGCGTTATATAGAGGGACAGTATGAGATTATTATATAGAGGGGCAGTATGAGGCTACATTATATAGAGGGACAGTATGAGGCTGCATTATATAGAGGGACAGTATGAGGCTGCATTATATAGAGGGACAGTATGAGGCTGCATTATATAGAGGGACAGTATGAGGCTGCGTTATATAGAGGGACAGTATGAGGCTACATTATATAGAGGGACAGTATGAGGCTGCGTTATATAGAGGGACAGTATGAGGCTGCGTTATATAGAGGGACAGTATGAGATTATTATATAGAGGGGCAGTATGAGGCTACATTATATAGAGGGACAGTATGAGGCTGCATTATATAGAGGGACAGTATGAGGCTGCATTATATAGAGGGACAGTATGAGGCTGCGTTATATAGAGGGACAGTATGAGACTGCGTTATATAGAGGGACAGTATGAGGCTGCGTTATATAGAGGGACAGTATGAGGCTGCGTTATATAGAGGGACAGTATGAGATTATTATATAGAGGGACAGTATGAGGCTGCATTATATAGAGGGACAGTATGAGGCTGCATTATATAGAGGGACAGTATGAGGCCGCATTATATAGAGGGACAGTATGAGGCCGCATTATATAGAGGGACAGTATGAGGCTGCATTATATAGAGGGACAGTATGAGGCTGCGTTATATAGAGGGACAGTATGAGGCTGCGTTATATAGAGGGACAGTATGAGGCTGCATTATATAGAGGGACAGTATGAGGCTGCATTATATAGAGGGACAGTATGAGATTATTATATAGAGGGACAGTATGAGATTATTATATAGAGGGACAGTATGAGATTATTATATAGAGGGACAGTATGAGGCTGCGTTATATAGAGGGACAGTATGAGATTATTATATAGAGGGACAGTATGAGGCTGCATTATATAGAGGGACAGTATGAGGCTGCGTTATATAGAGGGACAGTATGAGACTGCGTTATATAGAGGGACAGTATGAGGCTGCGTTATATAGAGGGACAGTATGAGACTGCGTTATATAGAGGGACAGTATGAGGCTGCGTTATATAGAGGGACAGTATGAGATTATTATATAGAGGGACAGTATGAGGCTGCGTTATATAGAGGGACAGTATGAGATTATTATATAGAGGGACAGTATGAGGCTGCATTATATAGAGGGACAGTATGAGGCTGCGTTATATAGAGGGACAGTATGAGGCAGCATTATATAGAGGGACAGTATGAGACTGCGTTATATAGAGGGACAGTATGAGACTGCGTTATATAGAGGGACAGTATGAGGCTGCGTTATATAGAGGGACAGTATGAGATTATTATATAGAGGGACAGTATGAGATTATTATATAGAGGGACAGTATGAGATTATTATATAGAGGGACAGTATGAGATTATTATATAGAGGGACAGTATGAGGCTGCGTTATATAGAGGGACAGTATGAGGCTGCGGTATATAGAGGGACAGTATGAGATTATTATATAGAGGGACAGTATGAGGCTGCGTTATATAGAGGGACAGTATGAGATTATTATATAGAGGGACAGTATGAGACTGCGTTATATAGAGGGACAGTATGAGATTATTATATAGAGGGGCAGTATGAGATTATTATATAGAGGGACAGTATGAGGCTGCGTTATATAGAGGGACAGTATGAGATTATTATATAGAGGGATCGTATGAGGCTGCGTTATATAGAGGGACAGTATGAGGCTGCGTTATATAGAGGGACAGTATGAGATTATTATATAGAGGGACAGTATGAGGCTGCATTATATAGAGGGACAGTATGAGGCTGCATTATATAGAGGGACAGTATGAGGCCGCATTATATAGAGGGACAGTATGAGGCTGCGTTATATAGAGGGACAGTATGAGGCTGCATTATATAGAGGGACAGTATGAGGCTGCGTTATATAGAGGGACAGTATGAGGCTGCATTATATAGAGGGACAGTATGAGGCTGCTTTATATAGAGGGACAGTATGAGGCTGCGTTATATAGAGGGACAGTATGAGGCTGCATTATATAGAGGGACAGTATGAGGCTGCGTTATATAGAGGGACAGTATGAGGCTGCATTATATAGAGGGACAGTATGAGGCTGCATTATATAGAGGGACAGTATGAGGCTGCATTATATAGAGGGACAGTATGAGGCTGCATTATATAGAGGGACAGTATGAGGCTGCGTTATATAGAGGGACAGTATGAGATTATTATATAGAGGGACAGTATGAGGCTGCGTTATATAGAGGGACAGTATGAGGCTGCATTATATAGAGGGACAGTATGAGATTATTATATAGAGGGACAGTATGAGATTATTATATAGAGGGACAGTATGAGATTATTATATAGAGGGACAGTATGAGGCTGCGTTATATAGAGGGACAGTATGAGGCTGCATTATATAGAGGGACAGTATGAGATTATTATATAGAGGGACAGTATGAGGCTGCGTTATATAGAGGGACAGTATGAGGCTGCGTTATATAGAGGGACAGTATGAGATTATTATATAGAGGGACAGTATGAGATTATTATATAGAGGGACAGTATGAGGCTGCATTATATAGAGGGACAGTATGAGGCTGCGTTATATAGAGGGACAGTATGAGGCTGCGTTATATAGAGGGACAGTATGAGATTATTATATAGAGGGACAGTATGAGATTATTATATAGAGGGACAGTATGAGGCTGCATTATATAGAGGGACAGTATGAGGCTGCGTTATATAGAGGGACAGTATGAGGCTGCGTTATATAGAGGGACAGTATGAGATTATTATATAGAGGGACAGTATGAGATTATTATATAGAGGGACAGTATGAGGCTGCGTTATATAGAGGGACAGTATGAGATTATTATATAGAGAGACAGTATGAGATTATTATATAGAGGGACAGTATGAGATTATTATATAGAGGGACAGTATGAGATTATTATATAGAGGGACAGTATGAGATTATTATATAGAGGGACAGTATGAGGCTGCGTTATATAGAGGGACAGTATGAGATTATTATATAGAGAGACAGTATGAGATTATTATATAGAGGGACCGTATGGGGGTTTAGAATTATGTAGGGTATGAATATATAGAGATGAGTTATACACAGTATTTGCTCTCAGTAGTTTTCTCTGAGATCTATTCTAGGTGGAGACATTTGCCACTAATTTCCATGATGTTTCTATTTTAATCTTTTATTTAAGGGATAGGATGTCGACAACGTGACAACAAAAGAAAACGGCATAGATCTTACACACAGCCCCGCTCAATGGCTCTATTTATAGACAAATGGCAACGAGAAAATCAGGAAATAAAGGAATCCAAAAATAACCCGATTATTCACCAAAGTGAATTTCAAATTCAAGGTAAAAATATCCGAAGTGGAGGCACTCTCCAAGGCAGATATTCTTCCAGTTTGGGAACTCTGACTTTAATGAATATATTGTAAGAAACAAACACGGAACATTCTGTGCTTAGAATCCATTACGAGTTTTGCTCAGTGTGTAGTGGGACATGCAACCTGATGGTATCATTTCTATTCCGTTTTGAAGGGAAAAAATCACCTAAAATGATTTTGATAAAACTCCTTATAAAATACAATTTGCATTTATATAGCACCGATATATTCTGCAGCACTTTCCAATTATAGGAAGGGGATAATATAGGGAGGGGATGTGAAGAAGGCCGTGTTCAAACAAGCTTACAATCTATGAGGATACAAGGTAGCCGGATATATATCGCTAGGTGTCTGGCCCAGCCAGCTGATATTTACACATGTATTTACTGTAAGAATAAGATCCTCTGTTGGTGTCCCCCAAGGTTCAGTCCTTGGTCCCCTACTGTTCTCCATCTATACTGCCTCCCTTGGTAAACTCATTAGCTCCAATATCATTTCTATGCAGATGACACGCAAATCTACCTGTCCTCTCCTGATCTCTCCCCGTCCCTCTTGACTAGTCTCTCTGACTGCCTCTCTGCTGTTTCTGACTGGATGGCTGCCCACTTCCTTAAACTAAACTTGACCAAAACTGAAATTCTGGTCTTTCCTCCCTCAAGTGTTGTTACTCCTGTGTCTTTCTCCCTCCAAGTCAATGGTGCTACCATCAGCTCCACCACGCAGGCTCGTTGCCTAGGTGTTCTCTTTGACTCCGACCTCTCCTTTAAGCCTCATGTTCACTCTATCGCCAAATCCTGTCATTTCCATTTCAAAAACATTGCATCCGCCCCTACTTAACGCCAGATGCGACTAAGGTGTTGGTCCATTCCACTGTACTTTCTCGCCTTGACTACTGTAATCCACTTCTCAGTGGTCTTACGTGCTCCCAACTTGCGCCGTTACAGTCCATAATGAATGCGGCGGCGAGGCTCATCTTCCTGTCCGCCCGCACTCCCATGCCTCACCGTTCTGTCAGTCCCTACATTGGCTTCCTATAAAATATAGAGCTCAATTTAAAATTCTGGTTCTTGCTTTCAAATGTCTACATAATGCTGCTCCCACCTATCTATCCTCCCTTATACACAAGTATGTCCCGTCTAGGCCCTTACGATCTGCTGAAGACTTATGTCTATCTTCTGTCCGTACTCCCACCTCTGATGCTCGCCTTTAAGACTTCTCGAGGGCTGCACCGTTCCTCCGTTAGATGCTCACCCAGTCTCCACTCCTTCAAAAAATCATTAAAAACCCACTTCTTCATAAAAGCGTGTCAATTAAACTCTAAATAGCTCCCAACTGATTCCTCTTCTGCAACTGTCACTAGTACTAATACTATCCTTACCTTTTGTGTCATTTTACCCCACTCCCAATAGCATGTAAGCTCATTGAGCAGGGCCCTCAATCCCTCTGTTACTGTGTCACTATACCCCACTCCCTCTAACATGTAAACTCACTGAGCAGGGCCCTCAATCCCTCTGTTACTGTGTCACTATACCCCACTCCCTCTAACATGTAAACTCACTGAGCAGGCCCTCAATCCCTCTGTTACTGTGTCACTATACCCCACTCCCTCTAACATGTAAACTCACTGAGTAGGGCCTCAATCCCTCTGTTACTGTGTCACTATACCCCACTCCCTCTAACATGTAAGCTCACTGAGCAGGGCCTCAATCCCTCTGTTACTGTGTCACTATACCCCACTCCCTCTAACATGTAAGCTCACTGAGCAGGGCCCTCAATCCCTCTGTTACTGTGTCACTATACCCCACTCCCTCTAACATGTAAGCTCACTGAGCAGGGCCCTCAATCCCTCTGTTACTGTCACTATACCCCACTCCCTCTAACATGTAAACTCACTGAGCAGGCCCTCAATCCCTCTGTTACTGTCACTATACCCCACTCCATCTCGCATGTAAGCTCATTGAGCAGGGCCCTCAACCCCTCTGTTCCTATGTGTCCAACTTGTCTGGTTACAACTACATGTCTGTTCGTCCACCCATTGTAAAGCGCTGCGGAATTTGACGGCGCTCTATAAATAATATAAAAATAATAATAATCCTGGCTGCTACTTGTGTCCCCTTACAGTCACATTGAGTTATCGGCTTTCTTAGCAGTGAAATAAACTAGGATTTGTTTTACCTGAAGTGCTCCCAGCACACTAACCAGTGAATGTGATGATAACACAAAGTGTATTCTGTACAGAATATATTACGATAGCTGAAAAGAGACGTTTAGTAATGACCGAGGCACTTTACTTACACTACCTGATATGTATTCGATAAAAGGAGTCAATCACTGGATCGCTGTTTGTCTAATAAATCCTACACAGAACATGTCTATTTATTGGCAAAAATTACACCTCCATAGCTGTGGGTGTTGAGTGATGTCTATTCCTCCTTTATTCTCTTTGCTCGCTTTTGTTTTCCATTTGTTCGCCTCCACACGTCCGCCATGACACGGTCTTGTTTTGTGACGCCGCTGAAATCTAGGGATTTGAGCTGCGGCAGAACAGACAGGATGTACGATCTGGTGGTAAAATGAGCATGTAAATGGAAACAGATTATTACTTTCTGATTAATAAATCGTTATCGTTGAGACTGTCGTGCGATCAGTTTATTGAGGGCTATTTCAAAGAGTACATGTATAAATAGCATACATTAAATGTACTAACGCCTTCATTGAAGAGAGTGCTGGAGAGGAAGAATACAACATTTGTCAGAGAAAAATGTGAATATCATCAACAAGAATACAAACAGAACCAGAACCAAATAGAGGAAACAGGAAAGAAAAAGTGAGACATTAAAAAGTGGAACTATACAATTATTATTATATTTATAAAGGTGCCAACAAGATCCGTAGCGCTGTACAATGGGTGGACTAACAAACACGTAATTGTAACCAGACGAGTTGGACGCAAAGGGATTGAGGGCCTGCTCATTGATCTTACATGTTAGAGGGAGTGGGGTATAGTGACACAGTAACAGAGGGATTGAGGGCCTGCTCAATGATCTTACATGTTAGAGGGAGTGGGGTATAGTGACACAGTAACAGAGGGATTGAGGGCCCTGCTCAGTGAGTTTACATGTTAGAGGGAGTGGGGTATAGTGACAGTAACAGAGGGATTGAGGGCCCTGCTCAGTGAGTTTACATGTTAGAGGGAGTGGGGTATAGTGACACAGTAACAGAGGGATTGAGGCCCTGCTCAGTGAGTTTACATGTTAGAGGGAGTGGGGTATAGTGACACAGTAACAGAGGGATTGAGGGCCTGCTCAGTGAGCTTACATGTTAGTGGGAGTGGGGTATAGTGACACAGTAACAGAGGGATTGAGGGCCCTGCTCAGTGGGTTTACATGTTAGAGGGAGTGGGGTATAGTGACACAGTAACAGAGGGATCGAGGGTCCTGCTCAGTGAGCTTATATGTTAGAGGGAGTGGGGTATAGTGACACAGTAACAGAGGGATTGAGGGCCCTGCTCAGTGAGCTTACATGTTAGAGGGAGTGGGGTATAGTGACACAGTAACAGAGGGATTGAGGGCCCTGCTCAGTGAGCTTACATGCTAGAGGTAGTGGGGTATAGTGACACAGTAACAGTGGAATTAAAGGGACACTCCAGGCACCCAGACCACTTCTGCTCATTGGAGTGGTCTGGGTGCCAACTCCCACTACCCTTAACCCTGCAACTGTAATTATTGCAGTTTTTTTAGAAACTGCAATAATTACCTTGCAGGGTTAAGTCCTCCCCTAGTGGCTGTCTACTAGACAGCCACTAGAGGGAACTTCCTGGTCCCTAGCACAGATTATCTGTGCTAGAGCATTTTCAATGCTTTCCTATGGGGTGCACCAATGCGCATACGCGGCATTGCCGCGCATGCGCATTGGGACTCCTCGGCCGGTGGGCGGGATCAGTCTCACCCACCGGCCGATGGAATCAGAAGGTGGAGCGGTGGGGGAGGAGCAGGCAGCGACGTGGGACATGTCGCTGCCTGAGGTAAGTGACTGAAGGGGTTTTCACCCCTTCAGTAACCAGGGATTGGGGGGTGGGAGGGAGAGGGACCCTCCAGTGCCAGGAAAACGGATTGTTTTCCTGGCACTGGAGTTTCCCTTTAAGGGCCTGCTCGGTGAGTTTACATGTTAGAGGGAGTGAGGTATAGTGACACAGTAACAGAGGGATTGAGGGCCCTGCTCAGTGAGTTTACATGTTAGAGGGAGTGGGGTATAGTGACACAGTAACAGAGGGATTGAGGGCCCTGCTCAGTGAGTTTACATGTTAGAGGGAGTGTGGTATAGTGACACAGTAACAGAGGGATTGAGGGCCTGCTCAGTGAGTTTACATGCTAGAGGGAGTGGGGTATAGTGACACAGTAACAGAGGGATTGAGGGCCCTGCTCAGTGAGTTTACATGTTAGAGGGAGTGTGGTATAGTGACACAGTAACAGAGGGATTGAGGGCCTGCTCAGTGAGTTTACATGCTAGAGGGAGTGGGGTATAGTGACACAGTAACAGAGGGATTGAGGGCCCTGCTCAGTGAGTTTACATGCTAGAGGGAGTGTGGTATAGTGACACAGTAACAGAGGGATTGAGGGCCCTGCTCAGTGAGCTTACATGTTAGAGGGAGTGGGGTATAGTGACACAGTAACAGAGGGTTTGAGGAGTGAGGCAGTGAGTTTATATGCTAAAGGGAGTGGGGTAAAGTGACACAAAAGGTAAGGGAAGTATTATGATGCGAGCATCAGACGCAGGTCTTTGGCAGACTGTAGGGGCCTAGATGGGACATATTTGTGTATTAGGGAAGGATAGGTAGGTTGGAGCAGCATTATGTAGAGATTTGAAAGCAAGAACCAGAATTTTATATTGAACCCTATATCTTACAGGAAGCCAGTGCAGGGAATGACAGAGCAGTGAGGGGTGGGAGGTGCAATATTTATTTAATGTTATTTAAATGCTGTGATATCATTGTGGAGATACTGAATATTAAGGGATAAAAATAAAAATATAGAATGTGTGTCTATAATTGTTAGAGGGTGAAAATTTGCAAGAAAACCTATATTTCTAAATAAATATAAATATATATTTTTTTAAATTGACTTTTTTTTTATTTTAATTTTAATCAGATGTATTTTAATAAAATGCTTTTGCATGAAACATCTATCCAAAGATAGTTTTCTATTTAAGATACCATGTAGTCCAAAAGTTATTTAGCACGAAACAGGGATTAGTTTTGCAGTATGGGGCTTGACATTTAGGCAATATTTACATTTTTTGTAAATGAATTACATTAATCAGTTAACTGAACTTGTATCTGGAGAGATAATATGCATTCTTCTATAGCGAAAACGTTATAAAATTAACAAAGTTCAGAAAAAAACCCTCAATCCCTTGGCCTTTCTGCAATGTACACACCATGAATAGCTTACCTTAACTGTTACTCCAAGCACCATAACCACTTCAGTAATTTCAAGTGGTTATGGTACCTGGAGTCTGTATCTGCAGCTTTTCAATATAAAACACACAGAGATATTTTGAATTGCTGTCAGAGGTGCAGAGGTGTCATAAGTACGTCATTAGCCAGTCCGAAACAAGAGTTCCAGGCTAGCTAATGTCAATTCTACGCATATTCTTTTTTCATTGAATGAATGACTAGGGGGATCAGTGTCTGGCTTCTGAACAGCACCCCGTGTTAGAGAAAGCTTTGCGCCAACCAGGACCCAGGTAAGGTGGGAAACCATTGCCGTTTCTTTTTTTAAAAGATGTTTTATTTAACCAATTCTGATGTTTAAGCAAGTACAAGGATATATATCCTATGTGTTATTATTTTATAAAATAGATCAATCCAAACATGAGTGATTAACCTATAATTATTTATATAGCACCAGCAAATTCCGTAGCGCTGTACGATTAAACTAGAGTTAGTTCACCTTGCAATCATTGAGTTATTATGTATAAATGTCCAATTGTTTATAACAAAATCAGTTCTGATGTAACTGATAAACTAAAGTACAAACGTATTATTCTAAATATGGAATCTTCATCTGGATGTAAATATTACAATTATAACAACCAGCAAGAATGAGTCTTTACATTATGATTTAAATCAACGTGAGTTACATCATATTTACCCTGGGTGACACACTAACTAAAACAACAACATTTACAAACGAATACATTAGCGAATAGTCTGACGAGAGCTCGGGTACGTTTGATGAACTGAGGGCTAATTTGCTGAATTAACGACTTGCTCTGGCTACAAAGTGGAGTTGGTTAAAGTATACTCATTTATTGCCAGAGAACTTGTGGATTCAATTCAGGATTTTAGGAGAATACTAGGGCTTCCATAGCGGCAATCAGGGCTAGCAATCTCAAGTCGTAGGCTGTTAGCCGGGCCTAAACTTTACTTCTCACTAAGTCTGGAGGTGGGATTTTCACTTTCTAACAGCTAGAAGAAACCTTGAGCCCTATTCCAATCCTCATACGTAGGGTGTATTCTGCCATAAACCGAGATTAGTGACAAACTCTAAGAATGGGACCTGACTGAGCACCGTATTACCGTTCCCCACGGTTTTCTTTCTACGCTGCGTGAGGATTATGGCAGTTACCGTGTTCAAAACGTACGAAAATCTGTCTGAATAGCTTCACCCCTCTCAGGCATCCTGAAAATTGTTCTGTTTATCGAGCGTCTTTTAGGGTTTTTTATAAAAGTGGGAATTTAAAGAGAATTTAATGTTTAAGGCCAGAGTAGCGGAACTGAAAGAACAGCTGGCTTAGAGAATTCTTCCAGTTCGGCTATTTTGACCTTAAAGGAGCACTATAGTCAACATATAAAAGCAGGAAAGACCGGTCCCCTAGCCTTGTTTTTGCTTTTATATTAGTTTCCCTCTAATATAAAATAAATCAGGTGCTAATCGTGTAAACTTACCTCTGATCCAGCGCAGAGATCCTCAGCAGCCACGCCCCCCTTATCGGCAAAATGACGAAGTAGCAGGGCTCAATCAGACGATTCTCTTAGAGAAGCATCATCGGCTTTGCACTGCACCAATCGCATTGTTCTTCATAGAGAAATCAATGCCGCTCTATGAATGAACTCTGAGCGCTCTAGTATGCGCGTTCGTGAGCTGACTGACAGGTCGGCTTGCTGTCTATGCCTGCCCCCTCCAACAGCAACCCTCCTCAGCCCAAAGTGTGTGTGTTTGCATAGAAACACTATATATAGTGATATCTCTATAGAAATATAGTGTTTGTATACAAACACACACATTGTAAATATTGTAAACATACACACACTCTTTCTATCTATACACCTATATATATATCCCTCTCTATTTCTATATATCCATCCATCGATTCCTCTCTATCCATCCATCCCTCTCTATCCATCCATCCATCTCAATCCATCCATCCATCCCTCTCTATCCATCCATTCCTCTCTATCCATCCATCCATCTCAATCCATCCCTCTCTATCCATCCATCTCAATCCATCCATCCATCCATCCATCCCTCTCTATCCATCCATCTCAATCCATCCATCCATCCCTCACTATCCATCCATCCACCCCTCTCTATCCATCCATCTCAATCCATCCATCCATCCCTCTCTATCCATCCATCCATCTCTATCCATCCATCCCTCACTATCCATCCATCCACCCCTCTCTATCCATCCATCTCAATCAATCCATCCATCCCTCTCTATCCATCCATCTCAATCAATCCATCCATCCCTCTCTATCCATCCATTCCTCTCTATCCATCCATCCATCTCTATCCATCCATCCCTCACTATCCATCCATCCATCCCTCACTAATCATCCATCCACCCCTCTCTATCCATCCATTCCTCTCTATCCATCCATCCATCCCTCACTATCCATCCATCCATCCCTCACTATCCATCCACCCCTCTCTATCCATCCATCTCTATCCATCCATCCCTCACTATCCATCCATCCATCCCTCTCTATCCATCTATCCATCCCTTTCCATCCATCCATCCATCCATCCCTCACTATCCATCCATCCATCCCTCTCTATCCATCCATTCCTCTCTATCCAGAGATGGAAGGATAGAGAGGGATGGATGGATTGATTGATGGATGGATAGATGGATAGAGAGGGATGGATGGATGGATAGAGATGAATATATGGATAGAGATGGATGGATGGATAGAGAGGGATGGATGGATAGTGAGGGATGGATGGATAGATATGGATGGATAGATGGATAGAGAGGGATGGATGGATGGATAGAGATGGATATCCATAGATAGAGAGGGATGGATGGATGGATGAATGGATAGGGAGGGATGGATAGAGAGGGAGGGATGGATGGATGGATAGAGAGGGAGGGATAGATAGAGATGGATATCCATATATAGGGAGGGATGGATGGATAGAGAGGGAGGGATGGATAGAGAGGGATGGATAGAGATGGATGGATAGAGAGGGAGGGATATATATAGGGAGGGATGGATGGATAGAGAGGGATGGATGGATAGAGAGGGATGGATGGATAGAGAGGGATGGATGGGTCACTCTCTCACTCACACTCTCTCACTCACACTCTCACACTCACTAACTCATTTTTTAAAATAAGTTTACTTACTGTTTGAAGTCAGTAGATCCTCCTGCTCGGTCTCCTGCCTTCAGCTGCCTGTCAGCTAGAGCCGACGCTGTGTGTTGCAGGAAATCCTTATCTCCCAAACTGTTGGCTCTGGCTGCTGACAGGCTCTGGGTTACTACACGACACAGGAGGCGCGTTCACAGTGCCTCCTGTGTCCTGAAAGCACGTTTGATGGCTCCGAGCTAAGCGTGAAGACGTCAAACGTGAGTGCTGCACATCAGGCAGGACTTGACTTGGAAGTCCCTCTGGTGGCAGTCTGAGTGGTGTTCCTAGGTTCTAATGTAAACACTGTATTTTCTCAGAAAATACAGTGTTTACATGAAAAAGCCTGTAGGGAGCTATTGTACTCACCTGAACAACCCCATTAAGCTGAAGTGGTTTAGGTGACTATAGTGTCCCTTTAAGCCGAAGTGGTTCAGGTGAATATAGTGTCCCATTAAGCTGAAGTGGTTCAGGCGACTATAGTGTCCCTTTAATCTGAAATGGTTCGGGTGACTATAGTGTCCCTTTAAGCTGAAGTGGTTCATTTGAATATAGTGTCCCATTAAGCTGAAGTGGTTCGGGTGACTATAGTGTCCCTTTCAGCTGAAGTGGTTCGGGTGACTATAGTGTCCCTCTCAGCTGAAGTGGTTCAGGTGACTATAGTGTCCCATTAAGCTGAAGTGGTTCAGGTGACTATAGTGTCCTATTAAGCTGAAGTGGTTCAGGTGACTATAGTGTCCTATTAAGCTCAAGTGGTTCAGGTGACTATAGTGTCCCATTAAGCTGAAGTGGTTTAGGTGACTATAGTGTCCCTTTAAGCTGAACTGGTTCAGGTGACTATAGTGTCCCTTTAAGCCGAAGTGGTTCAGGTGAATATAGTGTCCCATTAAGCTGAAGTGGTTCAGGTGACTATAGTGTCCCTTTAATCTGAAATGGTTCGGGTGATTATAGTGTCCCTTTAAGCTGAAGTGGTTCATTTGAATATAGTGACCCATTAAGCTGAAGTGGTTCGGGTGACTATAGTGTCCCTTTCAGCTGAAGTGGTTCGGGTGAATATAGTGTCCCTCTCAGCTGAAGTGGTTCAGGTGACTATAGTGTCCCATTAAGCTGAAGTGGTTCAGGTGACTATAGTATCCCATTAAGTTGAAGTGCTTCAGGTGACTATAGTATCCCATTAAGTTGAAGTGCTTCAGGTGACTATAGTGTCCCATTAAGCTGAAGTGGTTCAGGTGACTATAGTGTCCTATTAAGCTGAAGTGGTTCAGGTGACTATAGTATCCCATTAAGCTGAAGTGGTTCAGGTGAATATAGTATCCCTTTAAAGGACCACTCTAGTGCCAGGAAAACATACTCGTTTTCCTGGCACTAGAGTGCCCTGAGGGTGCCCCCACCCTCAGGGACCCACTCCCGCCGGGCTCTGGAAAGGGGTAAGGGGTTAAAACTTACCGTTTTTCAGCGGTTGGCGGAGAGCTCTCCTCCTCCTCTCCACCTCCGTTCCTCCCCGTCGGCTGAATGCGCACGCGCGGCAAGAGCTGCGCGCGCATTCAGCCGGTCACATAGGAAAGCATTCATAATGCTTTCCTATGGACGCTTGCGTGCTCTCACTGTGATTTTCACAGTGAGAATCACGCAAGCGCCTCTAGCAGCTGTCAGTGAGACAGCCACTAGAGGAAATAGGGGAAGGCTTAACCCATTAATAAACATAGCAGTTTCTCTGAAACTGCTATGTTTATGAAAAAATGGGTTAACCCTAGAAGGACCTGGCACCCAGACCACTTCATTAAGCTGAAGAGGTCTGGGTGCCTAGAGTGGTCCTTTAAGCTGAAGTGGTTCAGGTGACTATAGTGTCCCATTAAGCTGAAGTGGTTCAGGTGACTATAGTGTCCCATTAAGCTGAAATGGTTCAGGTGACTATAGTGTCCCATTAAGCTGAAGTGGTTCAGGTGACTATAGTGTCCCATTAAGCTGAAGTGGTTCAGGTGACTATAGTGTCCCTTTAATTTTGAATTCTCACTATAGTGAATATCCCTGCCATTTTGCATTACAAAGTGGTGATCTGCTCACCTGTATCCTTTCTCGGTCTCGATTGGGTTGCCATGCAGGGTGAGACTCTTCAAGTTGGGCAGACATGCCAATTTATCCACCTCTGACAGCTGGCGGATGCTGTTACCATGAAGGTTGAGCACTGAAAGCTGGAGGTAAGTGGTCAGGACCTGGAAAGGAGACAATAAAATGTAATATTATAGTTTATAAAACACCAACGTGCAGAATAAAAAAACAAATGTACAAGTAACTGCAGCAGAGCATGCTTAGCACAGAGGAAGGAGTGACGCGAACCATGCTCAGACCAGCATACCTGCTTAAACATGCCCAAATGGGTAATCTAATAGCAGAGAATTTATAGTTTAACTAAATGGGTCTTTATTTAAGGCAAATCGTGTGATATGTACCAGGAATCTGGAAAAATGATGTATTAGTATACATGAGACAATCCAAAATGTCCAATACACGGCCCTTGCCCTGTTCACCTCTCACAGCGTTACATGGGAGCACACAAAGAGAAAGGTAGCACTTTGTTACTCTTTAAGTGATGGATCGGCAAGATTGTTATTTAATGCATGTTGTCCACATTCTCCAAATCTTCTCAACTGATTTGTATTGTAAAAGAAAGAAATGGGAACCAAGTTCGCACCCAGTTATGCTAATTTATTTATGGCATTTTGGGAAGACCACTTTATTTACGGGCAGCATGACTGGGTGGAGAACTTGGTTACCTATGGCCGTTACATAGATGATATCTCTTTTTTATATGGGAAGGACAAGAAGAAGATCTGTCCACCTTTATAAATA
This sequence comes from Pelobates fuscus, assembly GCF_036172605.1. NCBI lineage: Eukaryota > Metazoa > Chordata > Amphibia > Anura > Pelobatidae > Pelobates > Pelobates fuscus. The sequence goes on from NC_086317.1 coordinate 487,690,650, forward strand.
TTTTAAACTCCAACACATGGGGGATCCAACTAACAAGTAGTTGGAGTAAAAAAGAAGTTATCTTTTTAGATCTAAATATATATATATAGAAAACAATTGTATTAAGACTAAAAAACATTTTAAAACCGTTGAAGCGAATAGTTTTATAGGAAGAGACAGCTGTCACTTTCTACCATGGTTGGAGAAAGCCCCTAAGGGGCAATTCCTTAGAATAAGAAGGAATTGCACAGATGTAGAAATGTTTGAAATTCAGTCCAATAAAATCAAATCAGATTTTATGGAAAAAGGATATGAAGGAACAAAATTAGAAATATCAAGACAGGAAATTAAAGAAATAGAGAGAACTAGTATCCTACAATTGTAGCGGTACTTACCCTCTCCAGGGGCCGGCCGGGGTCCTCTCTTCTCGCCGCGCGCAGTCCTGCTCCTGCACGAGCCGCGCGCGGCTCAGCCAACGATAAGATCAGTCAGGCGGGCAGTGACCGCGAGAAGCGGTCACGTGTCCCGCCCGACACTAAGAGCGCGCCGCGCGTCTCGGGCGCGCTCTTAAAGGGACAGTGGGAGACTAAATTAGAATCAGTCTCCCATTGGCCCCTGTCATGCCACGTTCCCCATACACTCACGTTTTGGGGGCGTGGATATGACAGGGGCCAATCAAAGTGAACATTAGGGTATTTATACTCACCTGTTTCCTTTGCTCCTTGCCCTATCGTGGTTTCTGTCCAGTTCCCTTTAGTGCTTGTATCGTTCAGTTGGTTTTTTGGTGCTTGACCTTGGCTTTGTTCCTGACTCCGCTCTCTCTTTATCCTTGCTTGCTTATCCGCTGTTTTGTTCTCTGTGTACCAGTCCTCGGCTTGTTCTACGTTACACTGTCTCTCAGTTCCCTTGACCTCAGCTTGTTCTAGACTCTGTCTTTCTTATACTCGTCCAGTCCGGCCATTCTAAGGTCCGGTAAGACGAACCCTGGTTTCTTGTCTCTTGACTATCTGAACTATTCCTGCGTGTTGGGGTATATTACCGTGACATTACGATAGGGCCATGGACCCCGCAGGTTTAGGGCAACAGATGGCCACTCATGAGGCTAGATTCGCAGAACAGGATCACCGTATGGATCAAATGGCTCAAGCCATCCAGACACTGTTATCCAGATCAGCTCCGGTACCTGTACCTGCGCCTCCTGTAAACCCTATACTAGACACAGCTAATATGCCTAATGCTTCAGCACATCTAACCCCGCCACCTAGGTATGGAGGGGACGCTAAGACATGTAGGGGATTCCTTAATCAAGTGGAATTCCACTTTGAAATGTACCCACGTTCATTTCCCACTGATAGATCTAAGGTGGGTTTTCTTATGCACCAGCTTACGGATAAGGCACTAGAATGGGCAAATCCTATTTGGGAGGCTAATGGGCCTATGGTACACGACTTCAATAGCTTCCTCACAGCGTTTCGTAGAACATTTGACACGACTAAAAGGTCAAAAAATGCCGCCAGGGCATTAATGAGAATAGAGCAAGGATCTAAATCTGTAGCCGATTATGCTATTCAGTTCCGTACCCTTGCCTCACAGGTAGATTGGACTAATAATGGGCTTACTACTGCGTTTATGGAAGGTCTGTCTGAAACTATGTTGGATGAGGTAGCAGCTAAGGACCTCCCTGTACCCCTGGAGGACCTGATTGACTATCTTATCGATATAGATAACAGGATCCGTGACAGGTTATATACCAGGTCCAGAAATAGACGTTTTGTTCCCGTTAACTCACCTAGAGCTGAGACTCCCGAGGGATCTAAAGGGTCAGAGGAGGAACCTATGCAGTTAGGGGTTGCCAAACTTACTGACGCTGAAAAGCTTTATAGGAGAAAGGAGGGACTTTGTCTTTATTGTGGTAGGAGGGGTCATATGAGACAAGAATGTCCCGTGCGTCCGGGAAACTATCGCACCTAAGACCGTATAGAGGACTGGCCTTGGGTGTGACATCACAGTCCTCACATTTGCCTCTTAATAAATTACTTCTCCCTGTTTCCCTGCACCTTGGTAGTAACTGCATAGTAGGGAATATACTAGCCCTGGTTGATTCCGGAGCGGCCGAAAACTTTATTGATTCCAGTTTTGTCAAGGAGAATAACATACCCACCAGAGAGAAGGAGACACCCTTGGCCGTTGAGGCCATAGATGGTAGACCATTATGCTCTCCAGTTATCACACATGAAACTGTTCCACTACATATGTCTACAGGGGTGTTACACTCTGAGACCATTCGGTTTCAGATCATTACTTCTCCTTCCTCTCACCTCGTGTTAGGGTATCCTTGGTTGCGTACTCATAATCCCACCATTGATTGGGAGTCAGGACAAATAGTTTCTTGGAGTGATTCTTGCCAAGAGTCTTGTATTGTTAAAATCACCCCTTTGAATTCTACTAATATTCCTCCCGTGCCTACGGTCATACCCCCTCAGTACCTGTCTCTTAAGTCTGTTTTTGATAAAAGGGAGGCTGAAAAATTGCCACCTCACAGGCCTTACGACTGTGCTATTAATTTACTACCTGGTACGATGCCTCCCAAAGGGAGAATATATCCTTTATCTCCTCAGGAGAATCTGGTTATGGAGGAATATATTAAGGAATCTTTAGAGAAGGGATTTATAAGAAGATCCTCTTCCCCGGCAGGGGCTGGTTTCTTCTTTGTATCTAAGAAAGATGGCGAATTAAGGCCTTGTATTGACTATAGGGGCCTAAATAAAATCACCATCAAAAATGCGTACCCCATACCTTTGATCACAGACTTATTTGATAGGCTTAAACAGGCCACAGTTTTTACTAAATTGGACCTTAAGGGTGCTTACAATCTCATACGTATCAAAAAGGATCACGAATGGAAGACCGCATTCAATACCAGGAGTGGCCACTACGAATATACTGTGATGCCCTTTGGCCTTTGTAACGCCCCAGCAGTTTTTCAAGAATTTATTAATGATGTCCTACGTCAATATATACATACATTCATTATAGTATACTTGGACAACATATTAATTTATTCTACTGATTTACAGACTCATCACATGCATGTTAAATTAGTGTTGAGAACTCTTCTGGTTAACGGTCTCTATTGCAAACTCGAAAAATGTTCATTTGATCAATCTGAAGTCCAATTCTTGGGTTATATAATCTCTGCCAAGGGTTTTCGTATGGATCCCAAGAAACTTTCTGCCATTATGGAATGGCCTCTACCTCAGGGTTTGAAAGCCATTCAGCGTTTTCTGGGGTTCTCAAATTATTATAGGCGTTTTATTAAAGGGTTTTCTGCCATTGTAGCACCTATAACCAGAATGACCAAGAAGGATGGTAATACTCATGTCTGGAAACCAGAAGCACTCGAGGCCTTTAAATTCCTGAAGGCTTCATTTGCCTCTGCTCCTATTTTACAGCATCCTGTCCCTTCACTGCCCTTTATTCTTGAAGTTGATGCTTCTGAGATAGGGGTAGGTGCTATCTTGTCTCAAAGAGATTCACCTGAAAAGCCGTTACACCCTTGTGGCTTCTTTTCCAGACAGATGTCCAAAGCAGAGAAGAATTATGATGTAGGCAATCGTGAACTCCTTGCTATCATTTTGGCGCTCAAGGAATGGAGACATCTGCTAGAGGGTACTAGGGATCCCATCCTCATTTTAACAGATCACAAAAACCTCTCCTATCTCAGTGAAGCAAAAAGATTGTCTTCTAGGCAGGCCAGGTGGTCTCTGTTTTTGTCTCGTTTTAATTACATAATCACATACAGACCAGGTGATCGTAATACTAAAGCTGACGCTCTGTCCAGACAATTCGAGACTACTGACAAACTCGAGATCGATGTTACCCCTGTCATTCCGCCTGACAGAATAATAGCTACTACTGTTCTTTCTATTTCGTCTTCCCTCTTACAAGCTATTCAGGCTAAACAAAACTTGGCTCCTGGGGAGAGTCCTGCTGATAAGCTATTCGTTGATATACCGGAGAGACGAGACATCTTGTCATTATATCATGACACTAGAACTGCTGGACACCCTGGTATTTCTAAGACATTCTCAGCAGTTTCTAGATATTTCTGGTGGGCTTCCTTGCGCAAGGACGTCACCGATTACGTTAATGCCTGTAGTACTTGTGCCAGTATGAAGTCCTCCCACAGAGTTCCTTGTGGGTTGTTGCATCCGTTGCCCATACCCGAGAGGCCGTGGTCCAATATATCCATGGATTTTATTGTTGAATTACCTCCCTCTAATGGTAAAACTGTCATCCTGATGATTGTGGATCGTTTTTCTAAGATGGCTCATTTTGTGTCGCTTGTCAAATTGCCATCATCCAAGGAACTTGCCTCTATCTTTGCCAGGGAGGTGTTTCGGTTGCATGGTATTCCCACTTCGATCGTGTCCGATAGGGGTAGCCAGTTTATCTCCAGATTCTGGAAAACGTTTTGTACAGAGATGGGTATCTCCCTCTCGTTTTCTTCCGCTTACCACCCCCAGTCTAATGGAGCTGCTGAACGTGCCAACCAATCTCTAGAGCAGTATCTTCGTTGTTTCGTGTCCCACCATCAGAACAATTGGGCTGACCTTCTTCCTTGGGCTGAGTTTGCTCGTAATAATGCTGCTCATGAATCCTCCGGTAACAGCCCTTTTTACGTTGTTTATGGCCGGCATCCCGTGGTTCTTCCAGCTGCGTTCTCCTTGCAGGGCATGCCAGCTCTGGATGAACATTTGGCTAGTCTACGTAATACTTGGGAGCAGGTTCAGTGTTCTTTGGTGGCTTCCGCTGCTCGCCAGAAGGTTCAGGCAGACAAGCATCGCAGGGCGGCTCCATCCTATGCTGTGGGAGACCGGGTTTGGCTTTCTACTCGCAATATTCGTCTTCGTGTGCCTTCTATGAAGTTGGCCCCTCGTTTTATTGGTCCTTTTCGTATCTTGCATGTGGTTAATCCTGTCTCGTATGCATTGGATCTTCCTAGGAATCTACGCATTCCTAACGTGTTTCATACCTCCTTGTTAAAACCCCTCCTGTGCAACCGTTATACTCGGCATGTCCCTCCTCCTCCTCCGGTTTCTGTGGAGGGCCATGAGGAATTTGAAGTGGCGGCTATAATTGACTCTCGTTTTCTTCGGGGTCGCCTCCAATATCTGGTACATTGGAAGGGCTATGGGTCTGAGGAACGCAGTTGGATTTCCGCTGGCGCTGTTCACGCTCCTCGCCTTGTGCGTTCTTTCCACGCTTGTTTTCCTGCCAGGCCTGCTCCTCCCCACCCGGTGGGCGTGTCTTCAGGGGGGGGTACTGTAGCGGTACTTACCCTCTCCAGGGGCCGGCCGGGGTCCTCTCTTCTCGCCGCGCGCGGCTCAGCCAACGATAAGATCAGTCAGGCGGGCAGTGACCGCGAGAAGCGGTCACGTGTCCCGCCCGACACTAAGAGCGCGCCGCGCGTCTCGGGCGCGCTCTTAAAGGGACAGTGGGAGACTAAATTAGAATCAGTCTCCCATTGGCCCCTGTCATGCCACGTTCCCCATACACTCACGTTTTGGGGGCGTGGATATGACAGGGGCCAATCAAAGTGAACATTAGGGTATTTATACTCACCTGTTTCCTTTGCTCCTTGCCCTATCGTGGTTTCTGTCCAGTTCCCTTTAGTGCTTGTATCGTTCAGTTGGTTTTTTGGTGCTTGACCTTGGCTTTGTTCCTGACTCCGCTCTCTCTTTATCCTTGCTTGCTTATCCGCTGTTTTGTTCTCTGTGTACCAGTCCTCGGCTTGTTCTACGTTACGCTGTCTCTCAGTTCCCTTGACCTCGGCTTGTTCTAGACTCTGTCTTTCTTATACTCGTCCAGTCCGGCCATTCTAAGGTCCGGTAAGACGAACCCTGGTTTCTTGTCTCTTGACTATCTGAACTATTCCTGCGTGTTGGGGTATATTACCGTGACAACAATATAAAGAGAAAGAGGGAAATGCTGATAATAAAATTCCGTTTGTATGTACGTATAGTTCAAATAATTATAAAGTGAGAAAGACAGTGTCGAAATATTGGCACATCCTCCTCCAAGATCCTGCATTAAAAACTTTTCTCCCAGAGAAACCCCGCTTTATACATAGAGGAGTCAATAACCTAAGGAAATCTTTAACTTCCAGTTATATAAAAGAAAAACCCAATACAAACACCACTTTTTTAAATTCAGAAAAAGGTTTCTTTGGATGTGGAATGTGCCTAGCCTGTAAAAGAACCGAAAACAAAAAAAAAGACATAGAAATAAATTTAAATGCAATGAAGGGCATGAATATCCGATTAAAGAATTCATAACGTGCCATTCAAAAAACCTCATCTACCTCATGCAATGCCCATGTGGGCTAAATTATATAGGGAAGACTACAAGAGCCCTACACTTAAGAATAGAAGAACATGGTCGAAATATTAACAAAGGTTTTGAAAAACATAGCGTGTCATTACACTATAAAATCCACCATAATTGTGAGACAAAAGGTACAATATTTCTGGGAATAAATAAGATATCTAAAGATTGGAGAGGAGGTAATTTTAATTTAAAACTGAGTAAAGTAGAAATGGAATGGATTTTTAAATTCAATAGCCTTATCCCTAATGGTTTAAATTCAGATTTCGAAATGTGTCATTTTTTTAACTGATTAGTTTTAGTCACTCCTCCTTTAAAATAAATAAAAAAAGTTTTAGTATATATTAAACTGTCATTTTCAAGTCTTTCTATTCCACACGTTTTTATATGTATACATTTTTATAATTTTTTCTAGTTTTTATCCATTTCATTTTTGGGGGCTATTTATTACTAGTGGAGTTTTTTATTTGTACAATAAATGTAGTAGTTACATTACTAGCAGCATGGTCCATTTCATGCCGATTCCTGGTGAAGTGGTCCATTTCATGCCGATTCCTGGTGAAGTGGTCCATTTCATGCCGATTCCTGGTGAAGTGGTCTGTTACATGCCGATTCCTGGGAAGTGGTCTATTACATGCCGATTCCTGGGAAGTGGTCTATTACATGCCGATTCCTGGGAAGTGGTCTATTTCATGCCGATTCCTGGTGAAGTGGTCCATTTCATGCCGATTCCTGGGAAGTGGTCTATTACATGCCGATTCCTGGGAAGTGGTCTATTACATGCCGATTCCTGGTGAAGTGGTCCATTACATGCTGATTCCTGGTGAAGTGGTCCATTTCATGCCGATTCCTGGTGAAGTGGTCCATTTCATGCCGATTCCTGGTGAAGTGGTCTGTTACATGCCGATTCCTGGTGAAGTGGTCTGTTACATGCCGATTCCTGGGAAGTGGTCTATTACATTCCGATTCCTGGGAAGTGGTCTATTACATGCCGATTCCTGGTGAAGTGGTCCATTACATGCTGATTCCTGGTGAAGTGGTCTGTTACATGCCGATTCCTGGGGAAGTGGTCTGTTACATGCCGATTCCTGGGAAGTGGTTTATTACATGCCGATTCCTGGTGAAGTGGTCCATTTCATGCCGATTCCTGGTGAAGTGGTCTGTTACATGCCGATTCCTGGGAAGTGGTCTATTACATGCCGATTCCTGGGAAGTGGTCTATTTCATGCCGATTCCTGGTGAAGTGGTCCATTACATGCCGATTCCTGGGGAAGTGGTCTGTTACATGCCGATTCCTGGGGAAGTGGTCTGTTACATGCCGATTCCTGGGGAAGTGGTCTATTACATGCCGATTCCTGGGAAGTGGTCTATTACATGCCGATTCCTGGTGAAGTGGTCCATTACATGCCGATTCCTGGTGAAGTGGTCTGTTACATGCCGATTCCTGGGAAGTGGTCTATTACATGCCGATTCCTGGTGAAGTGGTCTGTTACATGCCGATTCCTGGGGAAGTGGTCTGTTACATGCCGATTCCTGGGGAAGTGGTCTGTTACATGCCGATTCCTGGTGAAGTGGACTGTTACATGCCGATTCCTGGGAAGTGGTCTGTTACATGCTAGATAGTTACATTACTAGCGGCATGGTCCATTACATGCCGATTCCTGGTGAAGTGGTCTGTTACATGACGATTCCTGGGGAAGTGGTCTGTTACATGCCGATTCCTGGGGAAGTGGTCTGTTACATGCCGATTCCTGGTGAAGTGGTCTGTTACATGCCGATTCCTGGTGAAGTGGTCTGTTACATGCTAGATAGTTACATTACTAGCGGCATGGTCCATTTCATGCCGATTACTGGGAAGTGGTCCATTACATGCCGATTCCTGGTGAAGTGGTCTGTTACATGCCGATTCCTGGTGAAGTGGTCTGTTACATGCCGATTCCTGGGGAAGTGGTCTGTTACATGCCGATTCCTGGGGAAGTGGTCTGTTACATGCCGATTCCTGGGAAGTGGTCTGTTACATGCCGATTCCTGGGAAGTGGTCTGTTACATGCTGATTCCTGGGGAAGTGGTCTGTTACATGCCGATTCCTGGGGAAGTGGTCTATTACATGCCGATTCCTGGTGAAGTGGTCTGTTACATGCCGATTCCTGGTGAAGTGGTCTGTTACATGCCGATTCCTGGTGAAGTGGTCTGTTACATGCCGATTCCTGGGAAGTGGTCTGTTACATGCCGATTCCTGGGAAGTGGTCTGTTACATGCCGATTCCTGGTGAAGTGGTCTGTTACATGCCGATTCCTGGTGAAGTGGTCTGTTACATGCCGATTCCTGGTGAAGTGGTCTGTTACATGCCGATTCCTGGGAAGTGGTCTGTTACATGCCGATTCCTATGGAAGTGGTCTGTTACATGCCGATTCCTGGTGAAGTGGTCTTTTACATGCCGATTCCTGGGAAGTGGTCTGTTACATGCCGATTCCTGGTGAAGTGGTCTGTTACATGCCGATTCCTGGGAAGTGGTCTGTTACATGCTAGATAGTTACATTACTAGCGGCATGGTCCATTACATGCCGATTCCTGGTGAAGTGGTCTGTTACATGACGATTCCTGGGGAAGTGGTCTGTTACATGACGATTCCTGGGGAAGTGGTCTGTTACATGCCGATTCCTGGTGAAGTGGTCTGTTACATGCTAGATAGTTACATTACTAGCGGCATGGTCCATTTCATGCCGATTACTGGGAAGTGGTCCATTACATGCCGATTCCTGGTGAAGTGGTCTGTTACATGCCGATTCCTGGTGAAGTGGTCTGTTACATGCCGATTCCTGGGGAAGTGGTCTGTTACATGCCGATTCCTGGGGAAGTGGTCTGTTACATGCCGATTCCTGGGGAAGTGGTCTGTTACATGCCGATTCCTGGTGAAGTGGTCTGTTACATGCCGATTCCTGGTGAAGTGGTCTGTTACATGCCGATTCCTGGTGAAGTGGTCTGTTACATGCCGATTCCTGGGAAGTGGTCTGTTACATGCCGATTCCTGGGAAGTGGTCTGTTACATGCCAATTCCTGGGGAAGTGGTCTGTTACATGCCGATTCCTGGGGAAGTGGTCTATTACATGCCGATTCCTGGTGAAGTGGTCTGTTACATGCCGATTCCTGGTGAAGTGGTCTGTTACATGCCGATTCCTGGGAAGTGGTCTGTTACATGCCGATTCCTGGGAAGTGGTCTGTCACATGCCGATTCCTGGGAAGTGGTCTGTTACATGTCGATTCCTGGTGAAGTGGTCTGTTACATGCCGATTCCTGGGAAGTGGTCCGTTACATGCCGATTCCTGGTGAAGTGGTCCGTTACATGCCGATTCCTGGGAAGTGGTCTGTTACATGCCGATTCCTGGTGAAGTGGTCTGTTACATGCCGATTCCTGGGAAGTGGTCTGTTACATGCCGATTCCTGGTGAAGTGGTCCATTACATGCCGATTCCTGGTGAAGTGGTCTGTTACATGCCGATTCCTGGTGAAGTGGTCTGTTACATGCCGATTCCTGGGGAAGTGGTCTGTTACATGCCGATTCCTGGGGAAGTGGTCTGTTACATGCCGATTCCTGGGAAGTGGTCTGTTACATGCCGATTCCTGGGAAGTGGTCTGTTACATGCTGATTCCTGGGGAAGTGGTCTGTTACATGCCGATTCCTGGGGAAGTGGTCTATTACATGCCGATTCCTGGTGAAGTGGTCTGTTACATGCCGATTCCTGGTGAAGTGGTCTGTTACATGCCGATTCCTGGGAAGTGGTCTGTTACATGCCGATTCCTGGGAAGTGGTCTGTTACATGCCGATTCCTGGGAAGTGGTCTGTTACATGCCGATTCCTGGTGAAGTGGTCTGTTACATGCCGATTCCTGGTGAAGTGGTCTGTTACATGCCGATTCCTGGGAAGTGGTCTGTTACATGCCGATTCCTAGGGAAGTGGTCTGTTACATGCCGATTCCTGGTGAAGTGGTCTTTTACATGCCGATTCCTGGGAAGTGGTCTGTTACATGCCGATTCCTGGTGAAGTGGTCTGTTACATGCCGATTCCTGGGAAGTGGTCTGTTACATGCTAGATAGTTACATTACTAGCGGCATGGTCCATTACATGCCGATTCCTGGTGAAGTGGTCTGTTACATGACGATTCCTGGGGAAGTGGTCTGTTACATGACGATTCCTGGGGAAGTGGTCTGTTACATGCCGATTCCTGGTGAAGTGGTCTGTTACATGCTAGATAGTTACATTACTAGCGGCATGGTCCATTTCATGCCGATTACTGGGAAGTGGTCCATTACATGCCGATTCCTGGTGAAGTGGTCTGTTACATGCCGATTCCTGGTGAAGTGGTCTGTTACATGCCGATTCCTGGGGAAGTGGTCTGTTACATGCCGATTCCTGGGGAAGTGGTCTGTTACATGCCGATTCCTGGGGAAGTGGTCTGTTACATGCCGATTCCTGGTGAAGTGGTCTGTTACATGCCGATTCCTGGTGAAGTGGTCTGTTACATGCCGATTCCTGGTGAAGTGGTCTGTTACATGCCGATTCCTGGGAAGTGGTCTGTTACATGCCGATTCCTGGGAAGTGGTCTGTTACATGCCAATTCCTGGGGAAGTGGTCTGTTACATGCCGATTCCTGGGGAAGTGGTCTATTACATGCCGATTCCTGGTGAAGTGGTCTGTTACATGCCGATTCCTGGTGAAGTGGTCTGTTACATGCCGATTCCTGGGAAGTGGTCTGTTACATGCCGATTCCTGGGAAGTGGTCTGTCACATGCCGATTCCTGGGAAGTGGTCTGTTACATGCCGATTCCTGGTGAAGTGGTCTGTTACATGCCGATTCCTGGGAAGTGGTCCGTTACATGCCGATTCCTGGTGAAGTGGTCCGTTACATGCCGATTCCTGGGAAGTGGTCTGTTACATGCCGATTCCTGGTGAAGTGGTCTGTTACATGCCGATTCCTGGGAAGTGGTCTGTTACATGCCGATTCCTGGTGAAGTGGTCCATTACATGCCGATTCCTGGTGAAGTGGTCTGTTACATGCCGATTCCTGGTGAAGTGGTCTGTTACATGCCGATTCCTGGTGAAGTGGTCTGTTACATGCCGATTCCTGGGAAGTGGTCTGTTACATGCCGATTCCTGGGGAAGTGGTCTGTTACATGCCGATTCCTGGGGAAGTGGTCTATTACATGCCGATTCCTGGTGAAGTGGTCTGTTACATGCCGATTCCTGGTGAAGTGGTCTGTTACATGCCGATTCCTGGTGAAGTGGTCTGTTACATGCCGATTCCTGGGAAGTGGTCTGTTACATGCCGATTCCTGGTGAAGTGGTCCGTTACATGCCGATTCCTGGTGAAGTGGTCTGTTACATGCCGATTCCTGGTGAAGTGGTCTGTTACATGCCGATTCCTGGTGAAGTGGTCTGTTACATGCCGATTCCTGGTGAAGTGGTCTGTTACATGCCGATTCCTGGGGAAGTGGTCTGTTACATGCCGATTCCTGGGAAGTGGTCTGTTACATGCCGATTCCTGGGAAGTGGTCTGTTACATGCTAGATAGTTACATTACTAGCGGCCTGGTCCATTACATGCCGATTCCTGGTGACGCTGTTCTGCTACATTCCTCTGCACAATGCAGCAATATGTGCAATCATGTTTGCAAGCACATACATCTGTGAACAGAAACGAATCTTCACAGATACAAATCCGAAGCAAATTAACAGGTGAAAAAGAAAATCAACCTGCAACCAATTATCAAAAAGATCGAGCACAACCAACATGTTGACATCTCATGGCAGTGGCCTCCGATAAGAATTTCAGTCAGTCACCTGGCTACCGCTCTAAAAATGATGTGCACCCCTAATTTATACCAGCGTAGTCCACACTAGAGTATAGAGGCTCCATATACTAGGAACAAATGCAGCAAGAATAAGAGAGGGTTGACAAGAATGTTCACAATGAGAACGTTGTACATTGTATGAATGAGATGGGGGGAGCATTGGATCCCAATTAGAGATGGCAGATCAGATGCTGAGCTGTGTCTATACAACGTATGTCAACAGGCTTACTGGATCAATGGTGGACAGGTCATTGAAAGACAGGTCAATCCAGGAGAGCTGTGATGAGTCACTTAGAAGCTTCTCCATTGTTTCCCCGAAGCCTTGAAGGTCAGTTAGGATATTGTTGTTGAGACGCAAGGCTTGACTCAGCAACTTCCCATCTTTACATCGTTTGACTGGCTTCAGTCCCATGCGGGGCTCCTCCAACATAGCGTCTGCAATGACAGGACATAGTAAAACACTGTACAAATGGCTCTTTCACTAACTCATTTTTCTATAGTTGTTTTACAATAAGTAGACCTGTATTTGTATAAAAGACAAAGGGTTAATATTACCCCTGTCTAAATATAAACACCCTTATTGCCCCAGGCATTAGCCATTGCTGCCTATTCACTAAAAAGACTCTGTCCCACAGGGAAAGGACCAGAAAATGAACCTGGCACTGGTCTGCCTCCTCTCATTGGACATCAGTATGTGGCTAAATATTAATAATGGGGATGGGGGGGGGGGGGGGGGGAGTGACAAGCTAAAGCAGTGGCTTGCGGGTGGGGGCTCTATAACAATGCATGGGTGGAATTGTCAGTATGCGCGGAGCCCTCCATGGGCCCACATGCATTGTTCTTGTGTGTCAAGTTTTTTTTGTTTTTTTTTGCGATTCATGTATTTTTTTTTTTGTTTTTTTTAAGAGTTACATCACAGAGCGGCCAGAGGTGCCATTAGTCAGCCTGGAAGATGCAAAACCATTAATTAGCCCAATTATTATCTGCGAATGTCAATTCTGTCCAAATTGAACATCTGTTGTCAGCACACATACCATCAGTCCATGCTTCGAGATGTTCCTGCATGGGATATAAAGTATTATTTTCACAGATGTTTAGATGTATTGCCACCCCACTATTATTAGGGTAAATGGAGTAGCTAAGGGATATGTTATGAGGAGTGGCTAGGAGATTGGGGACCCCTACCTACCCATAGGGGAAAACACTAAACCAAGGGAAAAACATATTCAGCTGATATCAATGGTTGGAGGGTTGTGGGAGACAATAGCATGTTCTCCTGGTGTTTATTATAGCTCCCCACCTGCTGCCCATGGGTGAGGGCCAGGAGGGACGCTGGCATGTTCTCCTGGTGTATTATTATAGCCGCCCCACCTGCTACCCATGGGTGAGGGCTAGGAGGGACGCTGGCATGTTCTCCTGGTGTATTATTATAGCCGCCCCACCTGCTGCCCATGGGTGAGGGCCAGGAGGGACGCTGGCATGTTCTCCTGGTGTATTATTATAGCCGCCCCACCTGCTGCCCATGGGTGAGGGCCAGGAGGGACGCTGGCCTGTTCTCCTGGTGTATTATTATAGCCCCCCACCTGCTGCCCATGGGTGAGGAGCTGAGCAGCAATAACAACCCAGTCACTACATTTTTAATCCTGCTAAGTAGTCGATGCTCACCATTTAGAAGTTAAGCCTCCACCCATGGCTGTCAGTTTTTTTATTATTTTATTTAATGTGCGACTGGCTAGTAGTGGTTTGTATAGCCCTGTGTGAATATTTCATTGTTTTCTTCCTCTTGACCCTAGTTGACCTCTAACCTTTTGTGGGTAACCCCGTGACAATGACATTGGGAACTTCTGCTTTTCATTCATTAAACCAGAACTGATAAAGAAACTGATTTTTTATGTCACTAAGGCAAAATTGGTAAAAATAGATAAGTTGGAGAATGCGTCCAGTTTGTCTCCTTTCTTCTAAAATGTGAGATTATCCTGTCAGTTCAGGGTATTCTCAATTAGTGAAGAAAGCTGACAGTACTAGGGTAAAGCATTCACTTCAGTTATATTCACTGTGCGGGGATTTTAGCCATTTACGGTTCACTTCAGTACAATTCAGTGAATATGCTCTTGGTGTTATTTAATGACTGTGTGATCTGTGTATAATGTTAGTGTTATTTAATGACTGTGTGATCTGCGTATGATGTTAGTGTTATTTAATGACTTTGTGATCTGCGTATAATGTTAGTGTTATTTAATGACTGTGTGATCTGTGTATAATGTTGGTGTTATTTAATGACTGTGTGATCTGTGTATAATGTTGGTGTTATTTAATGACTGTGTGATCTGTGTATAATGTTGGTGTTATTTAATGACTGTGTGATCTGTGTATAATGTTAGTGTTATTTAATGACTGTGTGATCTGTGTATAATGTTAGTGTTATTTAATGACTGTGTGATCTGTGTATAATGTTAGTGTTATTTAATGACTGTGTGATCTGTGTATAATGTTAGTGTTATTTAATGACTGTGTGATCTCCGTATAATGTTAGTGTTATTTAATGACTGTGTGATCTGCGTATAATGTTAGTGTTATTTAATGACTGTGATCTGTGTATAATGTTAGTGTTATTTAATGACTGTGTGATCTGCGTATAATGTTAGTGTTATTTAATGACTGTGTGATCTGTGTATAATGTTAGTGTTATTTAATGACTGTGTGATCTGTGTATAATGTTAGTGTTATTTAATGACTGTGTGATCTGTGTATAATGTTAGTGTTATTTAATGACTGTGTGATCTGTGTATAATGTTAGTGTTATTTAATGACTGTGTGATCTCCGTATAATGTTAGTGTTATTTAATGACTGTGTGATCTGCGTATAATGTTAGTGTTATTTAATGACTGTGTGATCTGTGTATAATGTTAGTGTTATTTAATGACTGTGTGATCTGCGTATGATGTTAGTGTTATTTAATGACTTTGTGATCTGCGTATAATGTTAGTGTTATTTAATGACTGTGTGATCTGTGTATAATGTTGGTGTTATTTAATGACTGTGTGATCTGTGTATAATGTTGGTGTTATTTAATGACTGTGTGATCTGTGTATAATGTTGGTGTTATTTAATGACTGTGTGATCTGTGTATAATGTTAGTGTTATTTAATGACTGTGTGATCTGTGTATAATGTTAGTGTTATTTAATGACTGTGTGATCTGTGTATAATGTTAGTGTTATTTAATGACTGTGTGATCTGTGTATAATGTTAGTGTTATTTAATGACTGTGTGATCTCCGTATAATGTTAGTGTTATTTAATGACTGTGTGATCTGCGTATAATGTTAGTGTTATTTAATGACTGTGATCTGTGTATAATGTTAGTGTTATTTAATGACTGTGTGATCTGCGTATAATGTTAGTGTTATTTAATGACTGTGTGATCTGTGTATAATGTTAGTGTTATTTAATGACTGTGTGATCTGTGTATAATGTTAGTGTTATTTAATGACTGTGTGATCTGTGTATAATGTTAGTGTTATTTAATGACTGTGTGATCTGTGTATAATGTTAGTGTTATTTAATGACTGTGTGATCTCCGTATAATGTTAGTGTTATTTAATGACTGTGTGATCTGCGTATAATGTTAGTGTTATTTAATGACTGTGATCTGTGTATAATGTTAGTGTTATTTAATGACTGTGTGATCTGCGTATAATGTTAGTGTTATTTAATGACTGTGTGATCTGCGTATAATATTAGTGTTATTTAATGACTGTGTGATCTGCGTATAATGTTAGTGTTTAATGACTGTGTGATCTGCGTATAATGTTAGTGTTATTTAATGACTGTGTGATCTGTGTATAATGTTAGTGTTATTTAATGACTGTGTGATCTGCGTATAATGTTAGTGTTATTTAATGACTGTGTGATCTGCGTATAATGTTAGTGTTATTTAATGACTGTGTGATCTGCGTATGATGTTAGTGTTATTTAATGACTTTGTGATCTCCGTATAATGTTAGTGTTATTTAATGACTGTGTGATCTGCGTATAATGTTAGTGTTATTTAATGACTGTGATCTGTGTATAATGTTAGTGTTATTTAATGACTGTGTGATCTGCGTATAATGTTAGTGTTATTTAATGACTGTGTGATCTGTGTATAATGTTAGTGTTATTTAATGACTGTGTGATCTGTGTATAATGTTAGTGTTATTTAATGACTGTGTGATCTGTGTATAATGTTAGTGTTATTTAATGACTGTGTGATCTGTGTATAATGTTAGTGTTATTTAATGACTGTGTGATCTCCGTATAATGTTAGTGTTATTTAATGACTGTGTGATCTGCGTATAATGTTAGTGTTATTTAATGACTGTGATCTGTGTATAATGTTAGTGTTATTTAATGACTGTGTGATCTGCGTATAATATTAGTGTTATTTAATGACTGTGTGATCTGCGTATAATGTTAGTGTTTAATGACTGTGTGATCTGCGTATAATGTTAGTGTTATTTAATGACTGTGTGATCTGTGTATAATGTTAGTGTTATTTAATGACTGTGTGATCTGCGTATAATGTTAGTGTTATTTAATGACTGTGTGATCTGCGTATAATGTTAGTGTTATTTAATGACTGTGTGATCTGCGTATGATGTTAGTGTTATTTAATGACTTTGTGATCTGCGTATAATGTTAGTGTTATTTAATGACTGTGTGATCTGTGTATAATGTTGGTGTTATTTAATGACTGTGTGATCTGTGTATAATGTAGGTGTTATTTAATGACTGTGTGATCTGTGTATAATGTTGGTGTTATTTAATGACTGTGTGATCTGTGTATAATGTTAGTGTTATTTAATGACTGTGTGATCTGTGTATAATGTTAGTGTTATTTAATGACTGTGTGATCTGTGTATAATGTTAGTGTTATTTAATGACTGTGTGATCTGTGTATAATGTTAGTGTTATTTAATGACTGTGTGATCTCCGTATAATGTTAGTGTTATTTAATGACTGTGTGATCTGCGTATAATGTTAGTGTTATTTAATGACTGTGATCTGTGTATAATGTTAGTGTTATTGACTGTGTGATCTGCGTATAATGTTAGTGTTATTTAATGACTGTGTGATTTGTGTATAATGTTAGTGTTATTTAATGACTGTGTGATCTGTGTATAATGTTAGTGTTATTTAATGACTGTGTGATCTGTGTATAATGTTAGTGTTATTTAATGACTGTGTGATCTGTGTATAATGTTAGTGTTATTTAATGACTGTGTGATCTCCGTATAATGTTAGTGTTATTTAATGACTGTGTGATCTGCGTATAATGTTAGTGTTATTTAATGACTGTGATCTGTGTATAATGTTAGTGTTATTTAATGACTGTGTGATCTGCGTATAATGTTAGTGTTATTTAATGACTGTGTGATCTGTGTATAATGTTAGTGTTATTTAATGACTGTGTGATCTGCGTATAATGTTAGTGTTATTTAATGACTGTGTGATCTGCGTATAATGTTAGTGATACCGGAGAAACTGACGGAAGCCAAGCACAGAGAGATGGACACAGGTTTCTTCAGGAAGGAAGAGATTCTTTATTGGATCACCGATCGGGACTCAGAGGGACTAGCGTCACCAAAATACAGCAAAGTCTGAGTACTGAATACATAGAGTACATTCCTTATATAGCACTGTAGCTCCTCCCACAATTAACTACACCCACACATACCCTTAACCTATTTAATGAATAGAGTCTAAACTCATCCATCCGGTCTAACCACGTGGCTCATCTGATACAAAGGAGAGGGACGCGTAATTCCAGTTCTTACATTCCTGCACCTGGTCAGTACAGTGATGACAGTATCTTAGCTACGTGTTATTAACTAACTGATACTACAAACACATATACATACATATGCCTTGTGGCAATCTTAGCCTGCTAAACTTGTATTTTACTGGAATTACATCACATTCCCCCCTTTGATGCCTCTGATATTTCACAATTACTTGAGGCATCACTTAACCTTGGTTTGCATATACCTCAGGTTACCATGAACCAGACTTATCTTATGATGTGAATCTTCAACATTCATCTTCTTGCATTGGTTCTCCCTGATCTAGAGCCTTATACTTATATATCGCCATTATCTGTGCAGCAGCCTTCCTCTCTGCTATACTTCCTATCAGGCTTTGCACAGACCTAACTACTAAGGGTATAAGACACGGTAGGAGTAGACACAACAGTAAAATCAGTAGGACTCCACCTACCACTGCCTTAAGCCCTCCAAACCACTCATACCAGCTACCAAACCAACTACTTGGATTGTACCCTTTCCATACCTGAGTAGGCACATGCGCTAGTTTAACCATATGGCTAGTAAGCTCAGCTATTGCTTGCCCTTCGTCATCTATTTGAAGACAGCAATTACTTAGGTTAAACTTCCCACATACACCTCCCTCTACTGCCAAAAGGTAATCCAAGGCTAATCTATTTTGGTAGACTGCTGTCCTCATCCTGGTGTTATGCTTCGCTAGAAGATTGAGCGCTTGTGATGTCTCATTTGTGATAATCTCAACCACCGCCTGTAATCTTATAATACGGTTGAGCATATAAATAGGGGTTCTATAACCAAAGGTACCATCCTCAGCCCACGTGGCTGGCCCATAATAATCTATAATACGCTGGGGAGGCCATTCATTATCTTCCCAGGCGCCTATCTCTATGGGTCCCCTTTTCTTCCTATGATTCACATCATACACTTTAACACCTAAAGTCTCACCTGTTTCAATCGGTAACAAGAAGAAGGATGGTTTGAGCATACCCAACACACATGCCCCTTCCCAGTCCTGTGGCAACTCCGAATAGGCTTTCTTACCACAGATCCAGTACAAATTTGCTGGGGCTCTCCAGGTAGATGTGATGGATAGATCAAACCACACATCCTTTAAATTGGCATATCTAGCAAACGGGTTAGATGGTTCTGAGACATTTGAAGCCGACCACCAAGTTGTATTCTTTGTATCATCATCATAAGCTTTTTGGCCTAGACAAGTTAATTCTCCTACAGAAGTATTATACATCATTCCTTTCCTTGCTATGCAAACATAACCTATGATGGAGGTCTTTAATCTCCACTCAGATTTACCTCTAACACTCATATGATAATCGGCTTGTGTAGATATTAATTGGTCAACTGCCTCAGAACCGGACATTACCTCCTTTGCTTCCCAAGGCCATTGGTCTCCCATGTTAGTACCTCCACACACATAGCAGTTGGTAACATTAAGACTACTGGCAATACTTTCAGCTAAATCGATGAACAGGTTTTTAGCATTATGGGGGATCTTATTATCTATACTCATCTCTTCGTAAAAGGAATGGTATACTTGATGAGTCTGGGAGGATACCGTATCAGTCTCTATTCCTATAAACAATAATGTCCCAGGATCTAAACCCGTCCCGTATATTTGAAACCCAAATAAATTTCCATACTTATCTAAGAACTTGTCGGGGTTATTAATGAGTATATGGACTGGGTTGCATTCCATAGACTTACAATAAGGGCTAGTCGGCAACTTAGTCACTATCATGTCTTTGTCTACTGTCTGTCCCCAAGTTGCCCACCCCACACAAGACCAATATGGGCAAAAGTTATAATCTCTATTTGGGCATCTAGGACTTACATATTTATTTTTGCTACTGGGACAAATATATTTATCGTTAGACCCATACGTCCTCTCCCATCTAAGATCCCCACATACATTCCACGGCTTTCTACCACTCGATATCGCTTTACACGCATCAAATAGCAGAACACCCGAAGAATGTACGGATTCTAACACCGTTTTATTAATTAGGGTCCCCTGAGGATCTCCATTCCTGAGAGTCAACCAGATTGTACGAGGTTGATACTCCGGACTGAAGCACTTAGGTTCTCCTACTCCTAAATGGCACACACTATAATCTATATTTAAGTATCTACATCTCGATACATCTCCTTTACACTCGTATTGTGAATGCCAAATTAGGGTTTGGGAAATATGGTTACCTGTTCTCGTAGTCTTAATGCATACCTCACAGCTAGGAGTGTCGGTACCTCTACCTTCCTGAATATAAAAACACATGTAAATAAACACAATCAAAAGCACATCTTTCGCCGTCATCCTCAGTCTTCGTCCGTGCGATGGAACCTCAGCTTCCAGGATGTGAGGGCTGCAGGGAATGGAGTTCTGCTCGTCTTCACAGGTGTCCCTTCGAGACTTTCCTGGCTTATACACTATGTGATGGTAAGCGGACAGGCTTTATTATGGCCTTCTCACTCACACCTGTAACAATAAAATTTGTAATCCACAATAATTCCTCGTTACTCCGACTGAGTAGTGCGTTTTAACCGGATCTTGCAGGGATTCTCTGGATCTACTGTAACTTGCCAAGAATCGACTGCTGCTGGTTTAACCCTGGAGTGATGTATCCACGGAGTCACTTCTGCTACTTTTATTGCTGTAGGGGTAGACAAAAGAACAACATAAGGACCTCTCCACTTGGGCCCTAACGGTACATTATTCCACTCTTTAATCCACACTTGATCTCCTGGATGATAACTATGAACAGGGGGATAAATATTCACAGGTAATCTATCTTGTACCCATTTCTGTACCTCCTCCATAGTCTTACCCAACTCTACAACCTGCTGCCGGGTAATTCCTTCTCCCAACTGACTCAAGTCCCCCCTTAAGTTACCAAGTACGGGAGGTGGTCGCCCATACATGATTTCAAAAGGAGAGAGGCCCATCCTTCTGGTAGGGGTACTGCGGATTCGCAATAAAGCTATGGGTAAGAGAACGTTCCACTTAAGTTGGGTTTCCTGACACATTTTAGCCAACTGGTTCTTTATAGTTCTATTCATTCTCTCTACCTTACCAGAACTCTGGGGTCTATATGCAGTATGAAGCCTCCACTTTATACCAAGCATATGAGTCAGTTGTTGTAGGCACTGATGAACAAAAGCTGGACCATTGTCCGATCCTATAGAACAGGGTAGTCCATATCGGGGTATTATTTCTCGTAGCAGGAATCTCACAACTTCTCCTGCTTTCTCTGTACGAGTAGGACATGCTTCTACCCAGCCTGAATAGGTGCACACAATTACCAGCAGGTAACGATGTCCACCCGATTTAGGCATCACTGTAAAGTCTATTTGTAGATCG
The DNA here is from genome assembly GCF_036172605.1 of Pelobates fuscus. NCBI lineage: Eukaryota > Metazoa > Chordata > Amphibia > Anura > Pelobatidae > Pelobates > Pelobates fuscus. The sequence goes on from NC_086317.1 coordinate 487,712,061, forward strand.
GACATGGGGAGTCCCCCCATAAACTGAACTCCTGGTGGCTTTACTGGTCCTTGTCTTGCATTATTCTTAGCACACGTTACACATCTGCGTACAATGGCCTGAGTCAAGTTGGACAATCTTGGTATGTAGAAATGTTTTCTAAGAGATTCTTCAGTACTGTCTCTCCCAGAATGTGTCCCGTTGTGATAATTTTGGACAATTTCTACCGCTAGCGATGCTGGTATAACTATTCTTCCATCTTCTAGCTGATACCACTTGTTCTCCAGATACTTTCCCGGTTCAGTCTTTAACCACTCCTCTTCTTGAGCTGTATAAACTGGAGTCCATTGGGACAGTGGAGTTGGTATAAGAGCAGCTATATGCCCCACATACTCCTGTCTTCCTGATTCAGCAGCACGCTTAGCTGCACTATCTGCCATCCGATTTCCCTTGGTTACATCACCATCACCTCTCAGATGTGCTCGACAATGAATAATACCGACTTCTTTCGGCTCCCACACTGCTTCCAATAGTTGTAGGATTTCAGCTGCGTACTTGATTTCTTTGCCCTCTGAATTCAGTAGTCCTCTTTCTTTATACAAAGCTCCGTGGGCATGAGTGGTTAAAAACGCATACTTAGAGTCCGTATAGATATTTACTCTTAAACCTTCAGCCAATTGTAACGCTCGTGTTAGTGCTATTAATTCTGCCTTTTGTGCTGATGTTCCTTTCGCCAGTGGCCGAGCTTCTATCACCTTGTCTATGGTTGTTACTGCATATCCTGCATAGCGGATCCCTTCTTTCACATAACTACTGCCGTCGGTGTAATATTGAACATCGGGGTTCTGGATGGGAAAATCACGAAGATCTGGTCTACTTGAGAATACTTCATCCATTACTTCTAAACAATCATGTTGACTTTCAGTAGGTTGTGGCAAAAGGGTAGCTGGATTTAAGGTGTTTACAGTCTCTAAATGCACTCTTGGGTTTTCACACAACATTGCTTGATACTTGGTCATACGGCTATTACTAAACCAATGATTTCCTTTGTAATCCAACAACGTCTGTACTGCATGTGGGACTCGTACATAAAGTTCTTGACCCAGAGTGAGTTTATCGGCTTCAGCTACTAGCAGGGCGGCTGCAGCTACGGCTCTTAGACAAGGTGGAAGTCCGCTGGCCACTGCATCCAGTTGCTTAGACATGTAGGCAACAGGTCTTTGCCATGATCCCAAGTACTGTGTCAATACTCCCACAGCCATTCTTCTTTGCTCGTGTACATATAAGTAGAATGGTCGTGTGTGATCAGGTAGACCTAATGCTGGGGCACTCATCAAAGCCTTCTTCACATCTTCAAATGCCGTTTGCTGTTCTTGGGTCCATAAGAAAGGGTCGTGCTCTGTACCTTTGATAGCTGCGTACAGAGGTTTTGCTAGTATCGCATAGCTGGGAATCCATATCCTACAGAAGCCTGCTGCCCCCAAGAATTCTCGCACTTGTCTTCTATTCTTGGGTATTGGTATTTGGCAGACAGCTTCTTTTCTCTCTGGCCCCATAATTCTTTGACCTTCAGAGATATGGAATCCTAGATACTTGACAGTTGGCAAACACAACTGAGCCTTCTTTCTAGACACCTTGTATCCTGCCTTCCAGAGAATGTGTAGTAGATCGTGCGTTGCTTGCTGACAGATTTCTTTTGTAACTGCTGCTATCAACAAGTCATCTACATATTGTAACAATACACACTCTCCTGGGATGGACTCGAAATCCAATAGATCTTGACTTAGGGCTGAACCAAATAGGGTAGGTGAATTTTTAAACCCTTGGGGCAGTCTTGTCCAAGTCATTTGGCGTTTTGAGCCCGTTACAGCGTTCTCCCACTGGAAAGCGAAAATACATTGACTTTCTGCGGCAATTCGGAGGCAAAAGAAGGCATCTTTGAGATCTAAGACTGTGAAGTAAGTAGCCCCGCCCGGAATTAAAGCAAGCAGGTTATATGGATTGGGTACAACTGGATGTATGCTAACAACCGCATCATTGACTGCTCTTAAGTCCTGCACAGGTCGATACTCATCTGTGCCGGGCTTTTGAACAGGCAGCAATGGGGTGTTCCAGGGGGAAGTACAGAATTTTAGGATACCATACCGTATGAACTTATCCAGATAGGATTGGATGTTCTTCTTAGCCTTCTGCGGAATGTGATATTGTCTTAGGCTCACTGGATAAACCCCATGTTTCAGTTCAATTTTTATTGGTGGAATATTGCGGGCCAGTCCTGGTGGGTTGTTCTCTGCCCAAACTCCTGGTATGTTAAACAATGTCTCATCACTCCTAGGGTTTTGGCTAGTCAACACTGTATAAAGTCGCCACTCTTCTTCCTTTGGTACGGATAAAGTCATAATACCTGAAGGTCCATTAAACTTTAAAGATGTTGTTCCATCTGGTAGGAACGTAATCTGCGCTTGTAATTTGGATAGCATATCACGTCCCAGCAATTGGACTGGACATTCAGGCATATAAAGGAATTGGTGTTTTACTACGTGGCCTCCCAATGTACAGAGTCGACTTTTAAGAACCGGTCTTTCAGCACTTCTTCCAGTTGCTCCTATCACAGTAATAGTCCTTCCAGATGGAGGAGCAACTAGATTAGTCACCACTGAATGTTCAGCACCAGTGTCGATCATGAACGCACTCCTTTTCCCCCCTATTGATACATCGACCATAGGCTCCGCTCGACCAAGGGGGATGGAGCCCGGTCGGTATCAATAGTCCTCCATGACCGTGTCAGCCAATCCTACGAAGTCCCTACCTTCTCTATCGCGGGACCTTTGCGCTGCTGGAATATATCTGTCTTCCCTAACACTTCCTCTGTTCCCATTACTCCCTCTATAACCATTACTCCCTCCGGGGCCTCCTCTACCTCTCGCTCTGCCTCTAAAGTTTCCGTAGCCTGCCCTGGGTAGGACCCTCTCGTACTGCTCTCTTTGCGGACATTCGTTCCTCCAATGCCCTTCTTCCTTGCAATACGCACACTGATCCCTACTCAAAGGCTCCCTACTCCATCTATTATTGCCTCTATCTGGGCCCCGTTTATCTACGCCTGCGATCGCTACCGCTAGCATATCAGCCTTTTTACGCATCTTGCGCTCCTCCTCTTTCTTGCTTTCTGTTTCCCTATTCATATACACCTTATTAGCTACCTCCATTAGTTGGGTGATTGACATACCTGCAAACCCTTCTAGCTTTTGTAGCTTGCGCTTAATATCTCCGTAAGCTTGGCTGACAAAGGCGGAGTTCACCATTCGGGAATTGTCTGCGTCTTCCGGATTAAAGGGGGTGTACAAGCGGTACGCCTCCAATAATCGGTCATAAAAGACACTGGGCGCTTCATCGCTTTTCTGGATCACCTCAACTGTCTTCGACATGTTAATGGCTTTCTTTCCTCCGGCTTTCATGCCAGCAATTATAGCGTCTCTATAGGCTCTGAGTTGAACCATATCAGCACCATTTACGTTCCAATCGGGATCAGTGTTGGGATAATGTGTTGCGGCCCATGCTGCTGGATTAGCTTGGTTCAAAGCACGGGCTCTATCTTCTAATGCTTTAATGGCTGCTTGATTTATTCTTGTCCTTTCCTCATTGTTAAATAAAGTCATTAGTAACTGCTGGCAATCAGCCCATGTCGGATTATGCGTCTGTACTATTGAGGTGAACAGATCAGTCATGGCTTGTGGTTTCTCAGTATACGAGGAATTATGGGTCTTCCAGTTTAAAAGGTCGGTAGTGGTGAAAGGGACATATACGAAGACAGGGTCAGCGTGTGCCATTTGACCTGCGGCATCGATATAAGCTGACCCGGGATTTAAGCGAAGAGGCATCTGATAGTGCTTTAATTGTTGGGCACCAGTCAACTGTCGGGTTTGGATGGGGCTACGTAGGGAAGCGTCAGTCATGGGTTCCGGTCGGGGAGAGATAGGGTATGGGGATGTGGGAGGTTGGTTTTGGGAAAAGGTAGTGAATAGAACACTTCGGGCCGAGCTAGATGAAGCTTGACCGGAAGTCTGAAGTGGCGCCAAATCAGGATATTCATTTTTAATGGAGGTTGGTCTATCTGGTTCCGGAAGGGGGGATTTAGTACGAGGGGGGGTGGATCCTGCACTGGAGGAGGAAGCGGAAGTGGATGGGGGTAGTGAGGGAAGGGTTACAGGACTTCCTGCGTTTGCGTCACTTCTTCTTAACGGAAAGTAAGGGGGCGGCAAAGGGATCTCGGACTCAGGGGGCGTGTCCAAAATGGGCCTAACACCAGCCCTAGTGGACGAACAAGTCCTAGCTACCATGAGGCGACACTGTTCCTCGTGGCATGTCCGGAGCCATTTTGGCGAGTCATTTACGGCCTGTCTCCAACAATCAATATAAGGAAACTGGCCGTAAAGTTCAGGCCTACCTGATACAGCCACGTGTAAGCGCTGTACCAGAGTTGGATCCAAACTGCCACGTGGCGGCCATGCCGCAACCAAAGTAGGCCACTCCCTAGTGCACAAAGTGACCAAACGTACAGGGGACATCTTAACCCCAAAATCACAAACTTTGAATCCCTTTTTAAAATTCTTAACCATACATCCTAAGGGATCCGGAATCGTTGACTGCGACGCACCCATATTTAACAGTGGAACGTTGTCGACAACGATTACTATACACGCGTACTATTCAACAGTCACACCCGTTTCCTCTGGCAACAGCACCACGTGGTACGGTTATCAAGTGAAACGTACACAATAACAATAAACACTCAGGGAATTCCCGTACACACACAGCTGCTACACCAGTCACTATATAATCAATATTATGCCCTTTGGCGTAACTACACAGTCACCCACGCTATAATTCTCTATATACGAATTACCCGTCTATAACACACCCCAGTAACATCGTCTTTTACAAATAGCGGTTACAGTACGGTTAGCATAGGTCAAAGCACAAGTTAAGGTCACAATACAATTATTAGTGGTTATGGTGTTAAACATGCAATGGACGACAATGATTAGTACTTATTATATAATGTCAGTAAATATACAGGGTTATGGTACCGTGCACTATAATACAGCAACACACTATTAACACTCTCGCTAGACGGCTGAGCTCGCGCTATCTAACAAGATATACACTTTACTAAACAATCGTTAACACATTTACAATTCCCAACTAAACTATTGGCCAGTACCTTGAATGGACTACCTAAAACTATATACACCCGTTTTGGTTAGCCACACTGCCCAATCACCACATATACATAGCGAGCTAGAGATCCGAATTTACACAGGCGCCTCTTAGTCGCACTATACAACGAGCTAGAGATCCGAATTTACACAGGCGCCTCTTAGTCGTACTATCAAAAGTCTAGTGGGTTCCAAATTTACACGCCTTCCCACTTAGCCCAGATAGGATGAGAACTAGCGAACCGAATTTACACAGGCGCCGCTTAGTCTCCCGGTCCCTCCGACCTAGCGAACGTAATATACACCCTAGAACGCTAGTCTAGACAAGACACCGGTGTCCGGCTAGGGCTATCTTACACCAGGACCCCGCCTGACTAACCAAATCAAACGGTCTGACTAAAGAGCGTTCGATCGAGCGGTGCGCCTTCGCTCCTTCCCTCCGACAGAGGGGGCAGATACAGATTCAAAAACCCCTTTGGGCCTACCGCACAATCGGTATACCCCTAGCGGGTCCTGCCGTCTAAAACAGCAGTTATCTTACCTCCTCGTTCCTGAACCTGAGTTCACACTCATCGACGGGGACACCCCAGCACTTCTCACGTAGAGGCCGATGATCTCCTGGACAACAGACCAGTGGCGCCGAGACGAAGGGAGGTCCACGCAGAAGTTCAGGGGTGCAGCCGTAGAGAACGTGGGCAAAGATAGACCGTCTCACGCCTCTGCCTCTCAGCTACCGTTGAACGATGAGCTTCCCGGCCAATGCACCAAATGATACCGGAGAAACTGACGGAAGCCAAGCACAGAGAGATGGACACAGGTTTCTTCAGGAAGGAAGAGATTCTTTATTGGATCACCGATCGGGACTCAGAGGGACTAGCGTCACCAAAATACAGCAAAGTCTGAGTACTGAATACATAGAGTACATTCCTTATATAGCACTGTAGCTCCTCCCACAATTAACTACACCCACACATACCCTTAACCTATTTAATGAATAGAGTCTAAACTCATCCATCCGGTCTAACCACGTGGCTCATCTGATACAAAGGAGAGGGACGCGTAATTCCAGTTCTTACATTCCTGCACCTGGTCAGTACAGTGATGACAGTATCTTAGCTACGTGTTATTAACTAACTGATACTACAAACACATATACATACATATGCCTTGTGGCAATCTTAGCCTGCTAAACTTGTATTTTACTGGAATTACATCACATTAGTGTTATTTAATGACTGTGTGATCTGCGTATAATGTTAGTGTTATTTAATGACTGTGTGATCTGTGTATAATGTTAGTGTTATTTAATGACTGTGTGATCTGTGTATAATGTTAGTGTTATTTAATGACTGTGTGATCTGCGTATAATGTTAGTGTTATTTAATGACTGTGTGATCTCCGTATAATGTTAGTGTTATTTAATGACTGTGTGATCTCCGTATAATGTTAGTGTTATTTAATGACTGTGTGATCTGCGTATAATGTTAGTGTTATTTAATGACTGTGTGATCTGCGTGTGATGTTAGTGTTATTTAATGACTGTGTGATCTGCGTATAATGTTAGTGTTATTTAATGACTGTGTGATCTGCGTATAATGTTAGTGTTTAATGACTGTGTGATCTGCGTATAATGTTAGTGTTATTTAATGACTGTGTGATCTGCGTATAATGTTAGTGTTATTTAATGACTGTGTGATCTGCGTATAATGTTAGTGTTATTTAATGACTGTGTGATCTGCGTATAATGTTAGTGTTTAATGACTGTGTGATCTGCGTATAATGTTAGTGTTATTTAATGACTGTGTGATCTGTGTATAATGTTAGTGTTATTTAATGACTGTGTGATCTGCGTATAATGTTAGTGTTTAATGACTGTGTGATCTGTGTATAATGTTAGTGTTATTTAATGACTGTGTGATCTGCGTATAATGTTAGTGTTATTTAATGACTGTGTGATCTGCGTATAATGTTAGTGTTATTTAATGACTGTGTGATCTGCGTATAATGTTAGTGTTATTTAATGACTGTGTGATCTGTGTATAATGTTAGTGTTATTTAATGACTGTGTGATCTGCGTATAATGTTAGTGTTATTTAATGACTGTGTGATCTGCGTATAATGTTAGTGTTATTTAATGACTGTGTGATCTGCGTATAATGTTAGTGTTTAATGACTGTGTGATCTGCGTATAATGTTAGTGTTATTTAATGACTGTGTGATCTGCGTATAATGTTAGTGTTATTTAATGACTGTGTGATCTGGGTATAATGTTAGTGTTATTTAATGACTGTGTGATCTGCGTATAATGTTAGTGTTATTTAATGACTGTGTGATCTGCGTATAATGTTAGTGTTTAATGACTGTGTGATCTGCGTATAATGTTAGTGTTATTTAATGACTGTGTGATCTGCGTATAATGTTGGTGTTATTTAATGACTGTGTGATCTGTGTGTAATGTTAGTGTTATTTAATGACTGTGTGATCTGTGTATAATGTTAGTGTTATTTAATGACTGTGATCTGTGTATAATTTAAGTGTTATTTAATGACTGTGTGATCTGTGTATAATGTTAGTGTTATTTAATGACTGTGTGATCTACGTATAATGTTAGTGTTATTTAATGACTGTGTGATCTGCGTATAATGTTAGTGTTATTTAATGACTGTGTGATCTGTGTATAATGTTGGTGTTATTTAATGACTGTGTGATCTGTGTATAATGTTAGTGTTATTTAATGACTGTGTGATCTGCGTATAATGTTAGTGTTATTTAATGACTGTGTGATCTGCGTATAATGTTAGTGTTTAATGACTGTGTGATCTGCGTATAATGTTAGTGTTATTTAATGACTGTGTGATCTGCGTATAATGTTAGTGTTATTTAATGACTGTGTGATCTGCGTATAATGTTAGTGTTATTTAATGACTGTGTGAGCTGCGTATAATGTTAGTGTTTAATGACTGTGTGATCTGCGTATAATGTAAGTGTTATTTAATGACTGTGTGATCTGCGTATAATGTTAGTGTTATTTAATGACTGTGTGATCTGTGTATAATGTTAGTGTTATTTAATGACTGTGTGATCTGCGTATAATGTTAGTGTTATTTAATGACTGTGTGATCTGCGTATAATGTTAGTGTTATTTAATGACTGTGTGATCTGCGTATAATGTTAGTGTTTAATGACTGTGTGATCTGCGTATAATGTTAGTGTTATTTAATGACTGTGTGATCTGCGTATAATGTTGGTGTTATTTAATGACTGTGTGATCTGTGTGTAATGTTAGTGTTATTTAATGACTGTGTGATCTGTGTATAATGTTAGTGTTATTTAATGACTGTGATCTGTGTATAATGTTAGTGTTATTTAATGACTGTGTGATCTGTGTATAATGTTAGTGTTATTTAATGACTGTGTGATCTGCGTATAATGTTAGTGTTATTTAATGACTGTGTGATCTGCGTATAATGTTAGTGTTATTTAATGACTGTGTGATCTGTGTATAATGTTAGTGTTATTTAATGACTGTGTGATCTGCGTATAATGTTAGTGTTATTTAATGACTGTGTGATCTGCGTATAATGTTAGTGTTATTTAATGACTGTGTGATCTGCGTATAATGTTAGTGTTTAATGACTGTGTGATCTGCGTATAATGTTAGTGTTATTTAATGACTGTGTGATCTGCGTATAATGTTAGTGTTATTTAATGACTGTGTGATCTGTGTATAATGTTAGTGTTATTTAATGACTGTGTGATCTGCGTATAATGTTAGTGTTATTTAATGACTGTGTGATCTGCGTATAATGTTAGTGTTATTTAATGACTGTGTGATCTGCGTATAATGTTAGTGTTTAATGACTGTGTGATCTGCGTATAATGTTAGTGTTATTTAATGACTGTGTGATCTGCGTATAATGTTGGTGTTATTTAATGACTGTGTGATCTGTGTGTAATGTTAGTGTTATTTAATGACTGTGTGATCTGTGTATAATGTTAGTGTTATTTAATGACTGTGATCTGTGTATAATGTTAGTGTTATTTAATGACTGTGTGATCTGTGTATAATGTTAGTGTTATTTAATGACTGTGTGATCTGCGTATAATGTTAGTGTTATTTAATGACTGTGTGATCTGCGTATAATGTTAGTGTTATTTAATGACTGTGTGATCTGTGTATAATGTTGGTGTTATTTAATGACTGTGTGATCTGTGTATAATGTTAGTGTTATTTAATGACTGTGTGATCTGCGTATAATGTTAGTGTTATTTAATGACTGTGTGATCTGCGTATAATGTTAGTGTTTAATGACTGTGTGATCTGCGTATAATGTTAGTGTTATTTAATGACTGTGTGATCTGCGTATAATGTTAGTGTTATTTAATGACTGTGTGATCTGCGTATAATGTTAGTGTTATTTAATGACTGTGTGATCTGCGTATAATGTTAGTGTTTAATGACTGTGTGATCTGCGTATAATGTTAGTGTTATTTAATGACTGTGTGATCTGCGTATAATGTTAGTGTTATTTAATGACTGTGTGATCTGTGTATAATGTTAGTGTTATTTAATGACTGTGTGATCTGCGTATAATGTTAGTGTTATTTAATGACTGTGTGATCTGCGTATAATGTTAGTGTTATTTAATGACTGTGTGATCTGCGTATAATGTTAGTGTTTAATGACTGTGTGATCTGCGTATAATGTTAGTGTTATTTAATGACTGTGTGATCTGCGTATAATGTTGGTGTTATTTAATGACTGTGTGATCTGTGTGTAATGTTAGTGTTATTTAATGACTGTGTGATCTGTGTATAATGTTAGTGTTATTTAATGACTGTGATCTGTGTATAATGTTAGTGTTATTTAATGACTGTGTGATCTGTGTATAATGTTAGTGTTATTTAATGACTGTGTGATCTGCGTATAATGTTAGTGTTATTTAATGACTGTGTGATCTGCGTATAATGTTAGTGTTATTTAATGACTGTGTGATCTGTGTATAATGTTGGTGTTATTTAATGACTGTGTGATCTGTGTATAATGTTAGTGTTTAATGACTGTGTGATCTGCGTATAATGTTAGTGTTATTTAATGACTGTGTGATCTGCGTATAATGTTAGTGTTATTTAATGACTTTGTGATCTGTGTATAATGTTAGTGTTTAATGACTGTGTGATCTGCGTATAATGTTAGTGTTATTTAATGACTGTGTGATCTGCGTATAATGTTAGTGTTATTTAATGACTGTGTGATCTGTGTATAATGTTAGTGTTATTTAATGACTGTGTGATCTGCGTATAATGTTAGTGTTAGTTAATGACTGTGTGATCTGTGTATAATGTTAGTGTTAGTTAATGACTGTGTGATCTGTGTATAATGTTAGTGTTATTTAATGACTGTGTGATCTGCGTATAATGTTAGTGTTATTTAATGACTGTGTGATTTGCGTATAATGTTAGTGTTATTTAATGACTGTGTGATCTGCGTATAATGTTAGTGTTATTTAATGACTGTGTGATCTGCGTATAATGTTAGTGTTATTTAATGACTGTGTGATTTGCGTATAATGTTAGTGTTATTTAATGACTGTGTGATCTGCGTATAATGTTAGTGTTATTTAATGACTGTGTGATCTGTGTATAACGTTGGTGTTATTTAATGACTGTGTGATCTGTGTATAATGTTAGTGTTTAATGACTGTGTGATCTGTGTATAATGTTAGTGTTATTTAATGACTGTGTGATCTGCGTATAATGTTAGTGTTAGTTAATGACTGTGTGATCTGTGTATAATGTTAGTGTTATTTAATGACTGTGTGATCTGCGTATAATGTTAGTGTTATTTAATGACTGTGTGATCTGTGTATAATGTTAGTGTTATTTAATGACTGTGTGATCTGCGTATAATGTTAGTGTTAGTTAATGACTGTGTGATCTGTGTATAATGTTAGTGTTATTTAATGACTGGGTGATCTGCGTATAATGTTAGTGTTAGTTAATGACTGTGTGATCTGCGTATAATGTTAGTGTTATTTAATGACTGTGTGATTTGCGTATAATGTTAGTGTTATTTAATGACTGTGATCTGTGTATAATGTTAGTGTTATTTGATGACTATGTGATCTGCGTATAATGTTAGTGTTATTTAATGACTGTGTGATCTGCGTATAATGTTAGTGTTATTTAATGACTGTGTGATCTGTGTATAATGTTAGTGTTATTTAATGACTGTGTGATCTGTGTATAATGTTAGTGTTATTTAATGACTGTGTGATCTGCGTATAATGTTAGTGTTATTTAATGACTGTGATCTGTGTATAATGTTAGTGTTATTTAATGACTGTGTGATCTGTGTATAATGTTGGTGTTATTTAATGACTGTGTGATCTGCGTATAATGTTAGTGTTATTTAATGACTGTGTGATCTGCGTATAATGTTAGTGTTATTTAATGACTGTGTGATCTGCGTATAATGTTAGTGTTATTTAATGACTGTGTGATCTGTGTATGATGTTAGTGTTAGTTAATGACTGTGTGATCTGCGTATAATGTTAGTGTTATCTAATGACTGTGTGATCTGCGTGTGATGTTAGTGTTTGAGGACTGTGACCTGCGTATGATGTAATGTAGTGTCAGATCTTTGCAGTACCTGCCACCAAGTTGATGCATTTGAATGATAGATCTACAGGTGCTCCAGGGGCAGAATTTCTTGTATTACCGCTCATTCTTGGAAGGAAAGCACAAAACCTGAAAATAAATAATAATTTAATAATTAATGACAATAATAATAATGATAATACACAATCATTGTGCTAACACAGTGAAGGAGTTTAAGCATGCGTGGGATAGGCATAAGGCTATCCTAACTATAAGATAAGGCCAGGGACTAATGAAAGTATTTAGAAAACTGGGCAGACTAGATGGGCCGAATGGTTCTTATCTGCCGTCACATTCTATGTTTCTATGTTTCTACATGAGATTTAAACTGTATTCAGTGAGTGACGGCTACGTTTTAGTTATGGAAAGTGTGGACCTTTTCTCTGCATAGACGTCTTTTCTCACCCTGTGTGGCCCCTCTCTCTCTCACCCTGTACCCCCCTTCATCCTATGTAGCCACTCTCTCACCCTGTACCCCCCTTCATCCTGTGTAGCCACTCTATCACCCTGTGTGGCCCCTCTCTCTCACCCTGTACCCCCCATTCATCCTGTGTAGCCACTCTCTCACCCTGTGTGGCCCCTCTCTCTCTCACCCTGTACCCCCCTTCATCCTATGTAGCCACTCTCTCACCCTGTACCCCCCTTCATCCTGTGTAGCCACTCTCTCACCCTGTACCCCCCTTAATCCTGTGTAGCCACTCTCTCACCCTGTACCCCCCATTCATCCTGTGTAGCCACTCTCTCACCCTGTGTGGCCCCTCTCTCTCTCACCCTGTACCCCCCTTCATCCTATGTAGCCACTCTCTCACCCTGTACCCCCCTTCATCCTGTGTAGTCACTCTCTCACCCTGTGTGGCCCCTCTCTCTCTCACCCTGTACCCCCCTTCATCCTATGTAGCCACTCTCTCACCCTGTACCCCCCTTCATCCTGTGTAGCCACTCTCTCACCCTGTACCCCCCTTAATCCTGTGTAGCCACTCTCTCACCCTGTGTGGCCCCTCTCTCTCACCCTGTACCCCCCATTCATCCTGTGTAGCCACTCTCTCACCCTGTGTGGCCCCTCTCTCTCTCACCCTGTACCCCCCTTCATCCTATGTAGCCACTCTCTCACCCTGTACCCCCCTTCATCCTGTGTAGCCACTCTATCACCCTGTGTGGCCCCTCTCTCTCTCACCCTGTACCCCTCTTCATCCTGTGTAGCCACTCTCTCACCCTGTACCCCCCTTCATCCTGTGTAGCCACTCTCTCACCCTGTACCCCCATTCATCCTGTGTAGCCACTCTCTCACCCTGTGTGGCCCCTCACTCTATCACCCTGTACCCACCCCCTTCATCCTGTGTAGCCACTCTCTCACCCTGTGTGGCCCCTCTCTCTCTTACCCTGTACCCCCATTCATTCTGTGTAGCCACTCTCTCACCCTGTGTGGCCCCCCTGTCTCTCACCCTGTACCCCCATTCATCCTGTGTAGCCACTCTCTCACCCTGTGTGGCCCCTCTCTCTCTCACCCTGTACCCCCCTTCATCCTGTGTAGCCACTCTCTCACCTTGTGTGGCCCCTCATTCTCTCACCCTGTACCCCCATTCATCCTGTGTAGCCACTCTCTCAACCTGTGTGGCCACTTTCTCTCTCACCCTGTCTGTCTCTCTCACCCTCTTCGTGTCTCTCTCTTTCAGCCTGTCTCTTTCACCTTGTCTCTGTTTCATCCTCTCTCTCACCTTTTTCTCCTCTCTCTCTCACCCTTATCCTCTCTCTCTCTCACCCTTATCCTCTCTCTCTCTCACCCTTATCCTCTCTCTCACCCTTTTCCTCTCTTTCTATCACCACTTTTCCTCTCTCTCTCACCCCCTTTTCCTCTCTCTCTCACCCTCTTTTCCTCTCTCTCTCACCCTCTTTTCCTCTCTCTCTCACCCTTTCTCTCTCTCTCTCACCCCCTTTTCCTCTCTCTCTCTCTCTCTCTCTCAACTTTCTCTCTCTCTCACCCCCTTTTCCTTTCTCTCTCTCACCTTTCTCTCTCTCTCACCCCCTTTTCCTTTCTCTCTCTCACCCCCTTTTCCTTTCTCTCTCTCACCCTTTCTCCCTCTCTCTCCCCCTTTTTCCCTCTCTCTCACCCTTTCCCTCTCTCTCATCATTTTCCTCTCTCCCTCTCTCTCACCCTTTTCCACTGTCTCTCTCACCCTTTTCCCCTCTCTCACCCTTTTCCTCTCTCTCTCTCTCTCACACCCTTTTCCTCTCTCTCTCACCCTTTTCCCCTCTCTCTCTCACCCTTTTCCTCTCTCTCTCTCTCTCTCTCTCTCACCCTTTTCCTCTCTCTCTCACCATTTTCCTCTCTCTCTCACACCCTTTTCCTCTCTCTCTCTCACCCTTTTCCTCTCTCTCTCTCTCTCTCACCCTTTTCCTCTCTCTCTCACCCTTTTCCTCTCTCTCTCACCATTTTCCTCTCTCTCTCTCTCTCTCCCCCACCCTTTTCCCCTTTCTCTCTCTCACCCTTCCCCCCTCTCTCTCTCTCTCTCTCACCCTTTTCCTCTCTCTCTCTCACCCTTTTCCTCTCTCTCTCTCTCTCTCTCTCTCCCCCACCCTTTTCCCCTTTCTCTCTCTCACCCTTCCCCCCTCTCTCTCTCTCTCTCACCCTTTTCCCCTCTCTCTCTCTCACCCTTTTCCTCTCTCACCCTTTCTCTCTCTCACCCTTCCCCCCTCTCTCTCTCTCTCTCACACCCTTTTCCTCTCTCTCTCTCACCCTTTTCCTCTCTCTCTCACCATTTTCCTCTCTCTCTCTCTCTCTCTCTCTCCCCCACCCTTTTCCCCTTTCTCTCTCTCACCCTTCCCCCCCCTCACCCTCTCTCTCTCTCACCCTTTCTCTTTCTCTCTCTGTGTGTTCTATCGATATCAGCTCCACACTTTGTATCAATCGGTCTCTATGGCAACTGGAGCTGATCATGTGACTCTTATGTGAGGCTGTTCTGGAACCCGGAAGTGTAAGGAGAGAAATGACTAGGGGGGGGGGGGGGGGGGGTGACTCCATGTCAGCAGGAGGATTATATATATATATATATATATATATATATATGGCTGGGGATATTGGGAGTTATAACATGGCTCAATGTCAGCAGGAGGATTATATATATATATATATATGGCTGGGGATATTGGGAGTTATAACATGGCTCAATGTCAGCAGGAGGATTATATATATATATATATATGGCTGGGGATATTGGGAGTTATAACATAACTCAATGTCAGCAGGAGGATTATATATATATATATATATGGCTGGGGATATTGGGAGTTATAACATGGCTTAATGTCAGCAGGAGGATTATATATATATATGGCTGGGGATATTGGGAGTTATAACATGGCTCAATGTCAGCAGGAGGATTATATATATATATATGGCTGGGGATATTGGGAGTTATAACATGGCTCAATGTCAGCAGGAGGATTATATATATATATGGCTGGGGATATTGGGAGTTATAACATGGCTCAATGCCAGCAGGAGGATTATATATATTTATATGGCTGGGGATATTGGGAGTTATAACATGGCTCAATGTCAGCAGGAGGATTATATATATATATATATATATATATATATATATATATATGGCTGGGATATTGGGAGTTATAACATGGCTCAATGTCAGCAGGAGGATTATATATATATATGGCTGGGGATATTGGGAGTTATAACATGGCTCAATGTCAGCAGGAGGATTATATATATATATATGGCTGGGATATTGGGAGTAATAACATGGCTCAATGCCAGCAGGAGGATTATATATATATATATGGCTGGGGATATTGGGAGTTATAACATGACTCAATGTCAGCAGGAGGATTATATATATATATATATATATGGCTGGGGATATTGGGAGTAATAACATGGCTCAATGCCAGCAGGAGGATTATATATATATATATGGCTGGGGATATTGGGAGTTATAACATGACTCAATGTCAGCAGGAGGATTATATATATATATATATATGGCTGGGATATTGGGAGTTATAACATGACTCAATGTCAGCAGGAGGATTATATATATATATATATATGGCTGGGATATTGGGAGTTATAACATGACTCAATGTCAGCAGGAGGATTATATATATATACAGAGGCGGCTCTCTAATTAGGCGGTTTTAGGCGGCCGCCTAAGGCCTCGCGCTGGCTGGGGCCTCGCGGCCGCCTAAACCGCCTGTTGGCAGAGTGTGTCAGGTCCTCGGTCAGTGACCGAGGACCTGACACCAGGAGGGGGCCCGGCGGCTTGCCCGGTCTGCCGCCGGGTGCGAGGCCCCTCCTGGCTGCCAGGCCGGCCACCGCAGACACTGGTCTGCAGCTCCGCAGTGTGCAGAGCTGCAGACCATGTGACTCGCGAGAATTGGCCAATCAGAGCGTTGCCGCGGGTTACCACGGCAACGCTCTGAATCTCGCGAGATACACGGTCTGCAGCTCTGAGGAGCTGCAGACCGGGAGCAGGGGCCACCGGACCACCAGGGAGCCCACTGGACCACCAGGGAAAGGTAGGCTCTCCCTCCCCATCACCCCCCACCAAACTCAGGCTCACCCCCGACCACCATCACCACCCACCACCCCCACCACCCTCAGCGTCACACCCCACCACCCTCACCATCACCCCCACCACCCTCAGCCTCACCCCACCACCATCACCCCACCCTCAGCCTCACCCCACCACCATCTCCCCACCCTCAGCCTCACCCCCCACCACCCTCAGCCTCACCCCCCACCACCCTCAGCCTCACCCCCACCACCCTCAGCTACACCCACCACACCACCATCAGCTTCACCCCCCACCACCGTCACCATCACCCCCCCACCAACCTCAGCCTCATTCCCCCACCACCATCACCCACCATCACCACCCTCAGCCTCACCCCCCACCACCCTCAGCTTAACCCTCAGCTTAACCCCCACCACCATCACCCCCACCACCCTCAGCCTCACCCCACCACCATCACCCCCACCACCCTCAGCCTCACCCCCACCACCATCACCCCACCCTCACCCCCACCACCATCTCCCCACCCTCAGCCTCACCCCCCACCACCCTCAGCCTCACCACCCACCACCATCACCCCCACCACCCTCACCACCATCACCCCCACCACCCTCACCATCACCCCTCCCCACCCTCAGCCTCACCCCCACCACCCTCAGCTACACCCACCACCACCATCAGCTTCACCCCCCCACCACCGTCACCATCACCCCCCCACCAACCTCAGCCTCATTCCCCACCACCATCACCCACCATCACCACCCTCAGCCTCACCCCCCACCACCCTCAGCTTAACCCCCACCACCATCACCCCCCACCACCATCACCCCTCCCCACCATCACCCCCACCACCCTCAGCCTCACCCCCACCACCCTCAGCCTCACCCCCACCACCCTCAGCTACACCCACCACCACCGTCACCATCACCCCCCACCACCATCACCCCCCACCACCCTCAGCTTCACCCCCCGCCCACCCTCAGCTTCACCCCCGCCCACCCTCAGCTTCACCCCTGCCCACCCTCAGCCTCACCCCTGCCCACCCTCAGCCTCACCCCTGCCCACCCTCAGCCTCACCCCCACCACCCTCAGCCTCACCCCCCACCACCCTCAGCCTCACCATCCCCCATAACCCCCCACCACCCTCAGCTTCACCACCCCTCAGCATCACTCCCCCCACCACCTTCAGCATCACCCCCGTCACCCCCCTCAGCATCACCCCCCACCACCCTCAGCATCACCCCCCACCACCCTCAGCATTACCCCCCACCACCCTCAGCATCACCACCCTCAGCATAACCCTCCGTCACCACCCTCAGCTTCCCCCCACTCACCATCACCCCCTCCTTCTCACATCACCCCCTTCTCACTCTCACATTACCCCCTCTCACTCTCACATTAGCCCCCCCACTCTCACATTAGCCCCCCCACTCTCACATTACCCCCCCACTCTCACATTACCCCCCCACTCTCACATTACCCCCCCACTCTCACATTACCCCCCCACTCTCACATTACCCCCCCACTCTCACATTACCCCCTCTCACTCTCACATTACCCCCTCTCACTCTCACATTACCCCCTCTCACTCTCACATTACCCCCTCTCACTCTCACATTACCCCCTCTCACTCTCACATTACCCCCTCTCACTCTCACATTACCCCCCTCTCACTCTCACATTACCTCACTCTCACATTACCCCCCTCTCACTCTCACATTACCCCCCTCTCACTCTCACATTACCCCCTCTCACTCTCACATTACCCCCTCTCACTCTCACATTACCCCCTCTCACTCTCACATTAACCCCCCTCACTCTCACATTACCCCCTCTCACTCTCACATTAACCCCCTCACTCTCACATTAACACCCTCACTCTCACATTAACCCCCTCACTCTCACATTAACCCCCTCACTCTCACATTACCCCCTCTCACTCTCACATTACTATCACCCCCTGCTCCCTCTCACATTACCATCAACCCCCCGCTCCCTTTCACCATCACCGTCCACTCCCTCTCACCATCACACCCCCCGCTCCCTCTCACCATCAGCTACCCCATACACATAGGGTCTCAGACAAAAACACAAACATGCTCACAGAGACATACGTTCGCACACACAAGGATACTCTCTGTCAGACACACTCTCAGGCACATACACAGGTAGACAGTGCGTCAATGTGTATATGTGACACTTTTTTGTTAGTGGGGCCTCATGTTTGCGTTTCGCCTAAGGCCTCATAAAGTCTAGAGCCGCCTCTGTATATATATATATATATATATATATATATATATATATATATATATATGTCATGCCAAAAGCATGAGTTCTTGTTTGATGTGTGTTTTTATTTGTTAAGAGTTGTTTTTTTTGTAAACCTTGGGATGGCATTTATTGTGGTCTTTGATCTTGCACCAGGCCTAGACCATAAAACATCTAGATAGCCATCACCAGAGCTGGACACAAGGAATTTCATAGAGTGGGCAATAGACTGCCAGACCAACCCCCTCTGATTCCCCCAGGGGTCTGCCCACTGAGAAATAACTAGTTTTAGATATATAATGAGGGTGCTGGACTATCCAGAGGTCAGTATTCATTTTTCTTTTTGTCAGTAACTTCTAGGAGATCAATACCATCTAAGACTCCCACAAGAATTCTATATAGGGTAAATATATGTAAGGAATTTCTTGTGTTTTCTCCTATTTTATTTTATGTACTGTTTTGCAATTTGTTATCTGTATGTCATTTATTTCTGTATTTTGTACTCAGCACTGTGAATCTTTTTTGTCAGATTAAATGTTTAATTAATCAGCTTGAGTCTCTGTTTTCTACGAGCTTTACTCTCCAGAGAGCTCAGGTAAAAACGTTACCAAAAAGGGTTAATTATAATAGTTTGATTAGTAAAAGTAGAACTGTGATTCTATAATTCTCCTGTGTGTGGGGTAACCTAAGACGCCCGGGTTTAAAAGTCTTGGTGGTGGCAGTAAAGTGTGTACTAAGGGGGTTAGTGTAGAAGGGATTGCAGGGGTTAATTGAGTGGTTGCTGGGACTAGCAACAGGTAACCAGGGGTCTGGTGTCATTAACCCTGTCACTTCCACGCTCTCCCCACTGTCTCGGCTGGGCCTATAGCCCACGCTCGTGACAATATATATATATATATATATATATGGCTGGGGATATTGGGAGTTATAACATGACAATGTCAGCAGGAGGATTATATATATATATGGCTGGGGATATTGGGAGGTATAACATGGCTCAATGTCAGCAGGAGGATTATATATATACAAATGGCTGGGGATATTGGGAGTTATAACATGACAATGTCAGCAGGAGGATTATATATATATATATATCAATGGCTGGGGATATTGGGAGTTATAACATGACAATGTCAGCAGGAGGATTATATATATATGGCTGGGGATATTGGGAGTTATAACATGGCTCAATGTCAGCAGAAGGATTATATATATATATATATATATATGGCTGGGGATATTGGGAGTTATAGCATGACTCAATGTCAGCAGGAGGATTATATATATATATATATCTATATCTATATATGGCTGGGGATACTGGGAGTTATAGTATGGCTCAATGCCAGCAGGAGGATTATATATATATATATATATATATATATATATATATATGGCTGGGGATATTGGGAGTTATAACATGGCTCAATGCCAGCAGGAGGATTATATATATATATATGGCTGGGGATATTGGGAGTTATAACATGGCTCAATGTCAGCAGGAGGATTATATATATACAAATGGCTGGGGATATTGGGAGTTATAACATGACAATGTCAGCAGGAGGATTATATATATATCAATGGCTGGGGATATTGGGAGTTATAACATGACAATGTCAGCAGGAGGATTATATATATATATATATATGGCTGGGGATATTGGGAGTTATAACATGGCTCAATGCCTGCAGGAGGATTATATATATATATATATGGCTGGGGATATTGGGAGTTATAACATGACTCAATGTGAGCAGGATGATTTTATTTATATATATATATATATATATATATATATGGCTGGGGATATTGGGAGTTATAGCATGACTCAATGTCAGCAGGAGGATTATATATATATATATATATGGCTGGGATATTGGGAGTTATAACATGGCTCAATGCCAGCAGGAGGATTATATATATATATATATATATATATATATATATGGCTGGGGATATTGGGAGTTATAACATGGCTCAATGTCAGCATTAGGATTGTATATATATATGGCCGGGGATATTGGGAGTTATAGCATGACGCAATGTCAGCAGGAGGATTATATATATATATATATATATATATATATATATATATATGTCTGGGGATATTGGGAGTTATAACATGGCTCAATGCCAGCAGGAGGATTATATATATTTATATGGCTGGGGATATTGGGAGTTATAGCATGACTCAATGTCCGCAGGAGGATTATATATATATATATGGCTGGGGATATTGGGAGTTATAACATGGCTCAATGTCAGCAGGAGGATTATATATATATGGCTGGGGATATTGGGAGTTATAACATGACTCAATGTCAGCAGGAGGATTATATATATATATATATATATATATATATATGGCTGGGGATATTGGGAGTTATAACATGACTCAATGTCAGCAGGAGAATTATATATATGGCTGGGGATATTGGGAGTTATAACATGACTCAATGTCAGCAGGAGGATTATATATATATATGGCTGGGGATATTGGGAGTTATAACATGACTCAATGTCAGCAGGAGGATTATATATATGGCTGGGGATATTGGGAGTTATAACATGGCTCAATGTCAGCAGGAGGATTATATATATATATATATATATGGCTGGGGATATTGGGAGTTATAACATGGCTCAATGTCAGCAGGAGGATTATATATATATATATATATATATGGCTGGGGATATTGGGAGTTATAACATGGCTCAATGTCAGCAGGAGGATTATATATATATATATATATGGCTGGGGAAATTGGGAGTTATAACATGGCTCAATGTCAGCAGGAGGATTATATATATATATATATATGGCTGGGGATATTGGGAGTTATAACATGACTCAATGTCAGCAGGAGGATTATATATATGGCTGGGGATATTGGGAGTTATAGCATGGCTCAATGTCAGCAGGAGGATTATATATATATATGGCTGGGGATATTGGGAGTTATAACATGACTCAATGTCAGCAGGAGGATTATATATATGGCTGGGGATATTGGGAGTTATAACATGGCTCAATGTCAGCAGGAGGATTATATATATATATATATATATATATATATATTTGTGTAAGGGGCAAAGTACTTGTATAAGAAGTGAGACTTCAGTAAGAAATGGGAATAGTATAAAAGAGCAAGTCGGTTGTGGTGTGCCGATACCGACGATACGGTAGGCCTGTAAATAAAGAGGGCCCACCAAGTAGTATGAGAGTAAAGGAAAAATGGAAAGAAAAGAAAGAAAAAAGTGTTGAAATGAGGAGTGGGTGGGAGGGGCATTCAGACGCTGACCTTGATCGGTAAGGAGTCAGGTAAGGGGTGTAGCTTATATAGGGGGTTGAGTTAACTTAAGCCCCTCCCACAAATACAGGCCAAACGGCCTTACTACTTGTGTAAGGGGCAAAGTACTTGTATAAGAAGTGAGACTTCAGTAAGAAATGGGAATAGTATAAAAGAGCAAGTCGGTTGTGGTGTGCCGATACCGACGATACGGTAGGCCTGTAAATAAAGAGGGCAAAAATGAATAACAAAAGATTTATTACAGTCAACAATATATACAATTTATCCAGATATGGCTTTAAAAGCATTTCTTAATTCTTGTGTTGGCTTGGGGATATATGTAGTATAGGCAGATGATTTCCAACGTCCCAATGCCTTGATGACGTGTACTGGTACGTTAGCGCTGGATGCGGTGGAGGCTGCTCCTATGCGAAACGAGTGACCAGAGTAGTGGGAAGGTTTGAGACCCAGCATTGTTAGCAGGGATCGTATATATCTCATGAATGCCGTGGTGGTGAGTACTGTGTGTTGTAGTTGGAATAATGGTTGTGAGGGTAGTGCTGTGGTGTTGAGAAGATAGGAGTCTAAGGCTGCTACTGGACACCATTTGTTTAGGGTAGGATAATATGTGATTTCTACTGGGGGCGCATGTTGGCTTGTCTTTGATTGGGGTAAAGAGAGTATGTAGTGATCGCCATGTTTTATAAGGTGTTTGTGTAGTAGGCACCTCTCTTTTTGGTCAGTTGTGACAGTGGTGAACTCCCTTGGCCTGAGGAATCCGTAGAAGGCTGTATACATGGCTGTTTTAATGACTGTGTTTGCGGTAGTGTGGAAAGGTCTGGAATCTAATAGGTCGGATAATGACTGGAAAAGTTCTTTGTCAATAGGTAAGCGTTGTGGTGGTCGTGGAGGTACGGATTTCTGTATACCTCTGAGTATAATTTTTACCTGGTATGATGACATGAAGCTCTGTGTGTTAGGTTTTATGGTTAGTATGTGGTGTTGTATGCCGGTAAGATATAGTTTAATTGTGTTATATGATAAGTGTAATTTGAGGTGGCAAAAGGAAGCGAAAGCTATGACGGATGTCATGACAAAAGGTTGTGATATGTTGTGATCTGCCAGAAATCTATTATACAGTGTGAAGGCTCTGTTGTATGTCGCTTGAGTGTTGTGTGATAGTGCTAATGTGGCTAGATCCCTGCTATGCTCCATTATAATGTCTAGTCCATGATTAGTTGTGAGAACGGGGGTGCTACTGTGGCTGCTTGAGCTGCTGACGGGTGTGCTTGACGAAAGTCCTGAAATTTAAAACGAGACAGGCTGTCAGCTGCTACATTACTAATACCTGGTACATGAAAGCAAACCAAGTAGAAGTTGTGACATGCTGCCAACCACGTGAGCCTTCTAAGAAACCTCATAATTGTAAGGGATGATGAACGGCCTTTGTTTATTATGTGACATGTGGCTTGGTTATCTGAGTGACAGCGAACAGACAAGCCTGACCATTGATGTCCCCATGCCACCGCAGCTGCCACGATAGGGTAGATCTCAAAGAGGGCTGAGGTTGTGAAAAACCCTTCAACGTCACGGACTTCTTCTGGCCATGCGCCCCAAAGCCATTTGGTACCGAAGATGGCTGAAAAACCCTTGTTAGATGCTGCGTCTGACCATACGGTTGGTGACGTCTCTGATAAGGCGGGGAGGAACAGACTTTTTCCGTTCCAGCTGGTCAAGAACCTCCTCCACATCTGTAGGTCTGCTGTGGCTTGTGGGTCCATGGACAGTCTGTGGTTCTCGTGTTGAAAGTGGGGAAAAAGACAAAGTAGTCTGGATATGAAGGCCCTTCCTTGAGGGATGATGCGCATGGCGAAGTTTAATGAACCTATAAGGGACTGGAGTTCCTTACGGTTGCATGTACCCAGAAAAATGTAGTGGTTTATGCTATTGATGATGTTGTCGATTTTGTCGGGTGGTAAGCTTGCTTGCATGGATGCCGAATCCAGTTGTATACCCAGAAATGTTATGATGGTGTCAGGACCTTCGGTTTTCTTGAGGGATACCGGGACACCCAAGTGGTGAAATAGATTAAGGGCTTCTTTGAGGCTGCTGGGCGGAAGTTCGTTCCCTTCTATCATTAGGAAGTCGTCGAGGTAATGGATGACCATGGGGCATCTTGAGATGTTCAGAAGTAACCAGCAAAGGGTTTCAGCGAAAGTGTCAAAAATCTTTGGGCTGCTTTTTGACCCAAAGGTTAAGCGGGAGAAGAAATAGTACTTGTCTGCCCATTTAATACCATGTAGGTGCCAGAGTGTAGGGTGGATAGGTAGTAGTTTGAAGGCATTCGTAATGTCTGTTTTACTTAACCAAGCTCCAACCCCAGTCTGTGTGATGGCTGTAATGGCGTGATCGATGGTGGCGTATTGAAGGGAAAATTCCTCGGAGGGAATGAGGGAGTTTAGACTTGGGGTAGGGGAGGTATGAGGGGCTGAAAGATCAATAATGAGTCTTTGCTTGAGGGAAGTTTTACCCGTGACAATACCGATGGGGTTTGTACGCCATGATGTAAATGGTGGGGTTAAGAATGGACCGAACACGAACCCGTCTGCCAATTCTTGGGCTATTAGGGTATCCACTGCTGTTGGGTTCTGGTTTGCCGACTGTAAATTTGGGCATTCTAGGTGGCCCGTGGGCATGTGTAGGATGCCTGTGTGGAACCCTTCGTTGAATCCTGTAACAAGAAAATCTACCAGGTGTCTGGATGGGTGGTTGGCTAGTAGTGCTGCTAGAACATCAATGTTAACAGACGTTAGGTAGGGTTTAGGATACATTTTATTAGGGCACATGGATTTGGCATGTGCCCTGAAACATTGAGAACAAATGTGTAACAATCTACATGCACTGAAACTACATGTGCCACCATTAAAGTTATTGCAAATTTGTGATTTGCCGAAGAAAATTATAGGACGGCCCAGCTTGTCCCTGGCGTTCCTTCCTGTTTTCCCGGCGTAGCCAGTGTTGGGAGCTTGGCTGTGGTCGTCTGCAGTGCTGGAACAAAAATTTGTGGTGTGTGTCGTAGAAGAACATGAAACACAAGCCGGTGTCTTGAGCCCTGCAAAGTGTCTGCAGAAGATCTCTGTGTCTAGCCTGCTCCAATTGATACGGGTACCATACTGGGAAAACGCGCCAGCTACTTTGGTGGAAAATGACCTGTGATAATCATAAAAGGCCGACCCGCCGTATTTGTTACCAAGGTCCACCAGCTTGTGCATGTAACGGTCGAATTCCTCTCTTCTAGCAGGGTACACCTCACACATAACATCTCTGAAAATCCCAAATGCTAATACAAATTCCGGGATGGTCAGTTTACGGTTCAACCTGGAGTCTTTAGATCTGACCACCACCGATACCTCATCATACATGTAGGTTTTGATTTCTACCACATCCTGGGAGGCAATTAGTAAGGATGCTAAGTTGACATCTTTGCCCTCCAGGATGTCTTTCTTGATGTGGGCTGGTATAGTGTGTGCGGGGTCGACGTCATGGGTATCTGAAGAGTTACCGTTTCCCGTGGCCACTGGTACGACTGGTGTCGTTTGAGCGGTGTCGGGAAGGCCTGCCTTGGTAAGGGCTGTGGTCACCGCCTCGAGGTTAGCCAGTCTGTCGTTGACCTTGCCTATGGAGCTCATGAGTGAGGTCAGCATAGCCTGGATGTCTCCCGATCTGGTGGTGCTGGGGCCTTCCCCTGCTTCCGTGTTATTCGTTGTTGTGTTAAGGAGTCGAAATAATTCCGCTTTCCTTGCCGTAGCCGGGTAGGGAATTTGCCGTCTCCTTAACTCGGTGGTGATGCGTGGTATAGTCCAGGATCTGATTGACGCTGGACTGGTCATATCTCCCCTGTGAGAAGGAGTCTCGCCCATAGCTGGGGAACTAGCGAGCGATAGCCCTTCACCACTGGCATGAGACATGTTTAACTAAAATAAAAGTGAAATTATTATTATTTGAACCGGGTGTTTTAGTACTGGCTTGCTAGCTATGCCGTGAGGCGAAACGATTATTCCTCAGTTGGTGGCTGGTGAGGCCCTGCTAGTGCCAAGTGGCTTGAGAGGCTCTATCTATGCGTTGGCGCGATGGCGTTTTTTAAGTGGCCACTGATCGGGGTGGCCGATTGATGGCCTCTCGGTGAAATAATACCAGAAAAAAGGGGAAAGGGAGTGACTGGTGAGGCCCTCTCTATAAACATGCGAGGCGGCTAGCTCACGTGTGGCTCGAGGGGTGTATGCCTCCGAGTATGAGGCGGGGTGTTGGCCTCGCGGGACCGCTAAACCGAAGCATAATGCCAAGAGGGAGATACAACGTTATTGGCCCCTATGACCCTATCTGCCAGTACTTTATCTATTTATGGGGGTAGTATTTGGATAATCTGTGCGCAGGTGTACGTACCTGGTGGTCTAGTTAAAGATTTCTAGACAATCCGTTTAGGTGGCAGTAGATACCTGTAACTGAATAGATGGATACCGTATGAAAATAAATACAACGCATAAACCATTTTTTTTTTTTAATGTAACCCAAACATCAATATTTATTTAAATGGTATGACGAACAATCGTGCCCTATGGTCCGTATGTGGTCTGTTGGGAGATTGTTCCTGACGTATGTAACATACTTTAGTGTCAGGATGTGTATATGAATGTCTGTGAGTAATTATGTCATCATTATGTGAATAAAATGCTGTACTGTAATAGCAACCTGAAGGTGGCGCTGTGGTTATGTGCAGCATGCATTTGATTTTACAGAACGATGTGTGGAGTGGTAAAAGTGTGGTAGTGATTTAATCAGTGGTGCAATTGTAACGTGAAAAATGGATTTAAAAAGAAGTTTAATGATAACCAATATGAAGCTGTGTTATGTATCCCCACGAAAATTGAGTTTAAAAATGTGGTCGGAACAAGGGAATCACGTGATTGGCGCTATGATTGCACTGTCAGCGTAAATTTAATTTGAAAATAACAGGGGGGGGGGGGGAAATGTAGTTCCGGCGTGGAATATATGTCTGGGAGAAAATTTATAAACCGTTATGTGACCTTTAGTGTGAGTTTGGGTGTAAGAATTAAATCCATGTGTTATGGTAATTGGTGCCTGTAATTGCGTGTTCCGGCGTGCGATTTGAATGTAAATGCAAGGGGGCATGTGATTGGGCAAATGGAAGGGGTTGTGGGAGCATTCATAGGGAATGTAGTACCGGCGTGGAAGTGAGTTATCCCGGTGACCAGGTATGGGGGAAAAATCTATGTGCTTGGTTTTAGGTATTACACAGCTGTTTTACAATTGGTTAGTGATAAGATAATACTACCGGTGAGGATACTAATGGCGGCCCCCGTCTGTTGTAAAACAGACTGCCATGTGTGGTAACAGTAACAGTTGGACATGTGTAAGTACATATGATGTGATCTGGCGTTTGATACTGCCCGGTCGGGCAACAGATTTTGCCAGGACGAGGTTAGTTATATGTGACTGCCCGGGGGACACCTAGGATGTAGTTTTAACCGATATGTGGCAATCAGTTTGCTTAATACCCCAGTGTATGTTGTGAGCCCGAAATGGAACAGATATGTGTGAGGGCAGGTATGCTGCAGGAGTTCAATTTGTCTGAAGGACGCATATATTAACCGTTGTATGCCCGGACCGGGGATGGGGTTGTAAAAGATATCCCGCCGTAAAGTGTGGACCTGGCCCGTTACCGACGCCGTGGGACTGTAGCCTGGCGGAACGGGTAGGTCAACTTACGGTATGCGAGTGCCTGGGATGTAATCTGCGGCGATGAACATGAGATTTAGAAGCTGGTCGGACGGAAACCTGTTGCTGGGTTCCAGGACACAGTTTCAGCGTGGAAGACCTCGTGGGAACACAGAAGAAATCCAAAATGGCGACTGGATGAACCGGAAGTGCAATTCAGACGCTGACCTTGATCGGTAAGGAGTCAGGTAAGGGGTGTAGCTTATATAGGGGGTTGAGTTAACTTAAGCCCCTCCCACAAATACAGGCCAAACGGCCTTACTACATATATTGTAACGGATCGCCTGGCACCCCGACTGGGTACCTCCGTTAAAGGATGCTCCTAGCGCTTCCTGAGGACTCCAAGCACTCTGGCAGACACCACAATCACCGAATCAGAGAAGCATAGGAATCCTCTCTAGCATATGAATGCTGTAGACCGTTGAATAGGAACCATACGAATAGGCTTACACTCCTAGCAGTCAACTGGAACAACATGCAATAAATCCTTCCCCCAATAATGAGACGACACTTCACTTTGAGGGTAAAACAGGGTAAAACAGGAACTCTGGACTGGCTCATCCAGTCCTGCTGTGGGGGAAAGGGGGCTGGGCTCTCCATTCCCTGCTGGATACTCTGCCTCTGGGGAATGGAGACTGGGCTCCCAATTCCCAACAAATCACACTGCCGCTGGGGAGGGAGGACGGCCCCTTCAGCTCCCTGTAACTTGGGCGCAGAGACCACGGTCCCATCTGCGCTGGTGTGGGGCTTACTGTCTCCCCTTGGTGTGCTAAGCTGCCGCTGGGGAGAGAGGGTAACAAATTCCTCTCCCTTACACACTTTCAGCCGCTGGGGAGCAGGGCTGACCCTCTGTACTCCCTGTAGGCAGGGCGCAGAGACCACGGTCCCATCTGCGCTGGTGTGGGGCTTACTGTCTCCCCTTGGTGTGCTAAGCTGCCGCTGGGGAGAGGGGGTAACAAACTCCTCTCCCTTACACACTTTCAGCCGCTGGGGAGCAGGGCTGACCCTCTGTACTCCCTGTAGGCAGGGCGCAGAGACCACGGTCCCATCTGCGCTGGTGAGGGGCTTACTGTCTCCCCTTGGTGAGCTGTGCTGCCGCTGGGAAGAGGGAATAACAAACTCCTCTCCCTTACACACCGTCAGCCGCTGGGGAGAGGGGATAACAGGCTCCTCTCCCTGCACCGTAGACTGCCGCTGGGGAGCAAGAACAGTACCTTCAGCTCCCTGTAACGCACACTGCCGCTGGGGATCTGGGCCGACTGCCCAGCATCCCTGTAGGGCCGGTAGAGAGACCGCAGTCCCATCTCCACCTGCCATCTGTGTGCCTTCCCAGGACCAATCCGTGAGCCCCCTCAATATTTGTGAGTAAGGGCCACCTGCTTCCCCACCTGGCAACTCTGGCTGCTGCTGGGGATCTGGGCCGGCTGCCCAGCATCCCTGTGGGCCCGGTGGAGAGACCTTGGTCCCATCTCTACCTGCCTGTTGCTAGCTATGCCGTGAGACTTCCTCTCTTTCGCCAGCCGGAATTCTCGGTCCAGCCTTGTGTTTCGCTCGGCCATGACCTGGTTCCAGATCACCCGGCGTGTCTCCATGGGTATATCATCCCCATACTCGGCCACTCGCTGCCTCACCTCGGCCAGCCAATCATCTCCAGAGCCAGAACCTTCCATACTTGTCTGCTCCCAGGGGTGCTGCACGACTGCTAGCGTTGCCCTCAATTTGTAAATCCAAACAGTGTCTCTGAGCTGCTTTACCTCGCACTAGGACGCCATCCCACCGCTGCCACCAATGTAACGGATCGCCTGGCACCCCGACTTGGTACCTCCGTTAAAGGATGCTCCTAGCGCTTCCTGAGGCCTCCAAGCACTCTGGCAGACACCACAATCACCGAATCTGAGAAGTATATGAATGCTCTCAAGCCTCTGAATGCTGTAGACAGTTGAATAGGAACCATATGAATAGGCTTGTACTCCTAGCAGTCAACTGGAACAGCATGCAATAAATCCTTCCCCCAATAATGAGACGACACATCACTTTGAGGGTTAAAACAGGAACTCTGGACTGGCTCATCCAGCCTGGCTTTTATTTCCATCTCACACATACAGGCCACACCCAGGGGGAGGCATAAAATAACCAATCTGAGATATGGTACAACCCACACATCCCCTCCCCTTAGCCTGAGAGATAATCCACTTAATATACAGTTTAAAACATAACTTTTACACAATATCTGTAACTTCAAAACCATACATCACATTCACATACAAATCACATATTCAGACTCAGCATACTTTAAACATAAACACTTTCAAAAATCAGGCAAATCCCTCCAGTGGATCAAAAGTTACACGGAAGTCCTTTTATGACCGACCGCAAGCACATTTTCTTGCCCAAAACAGTTCCATAGATTTGGGCTCTGCGGTCGGTCAATTCCTGGCATAAAAACGACTAAGTCCCATTCGAAGTGTGCCTGTACTTCGACTTTAGTCGAAGTGTCGAAGTGGAGTTGATGTTAAGGGTCGGCAATGTTCGAAGTTAAAATGGCCACGTGGTCCTTTGTCCGATACCGGCCACTTCGACGACTTCGACAGCTTCGGTAACTTCGACAGCTTCGGTAACTTCGACAGCTTCGACAGCTTCGACAGCTTCGACAGCTTCGACAGCTTTGACAGCTTCGACAGCTTCGACAGCTTCGACTGTGTCCGAAGTGCCATATACAAAAGTACCAATCTGTCCCCAAAGTATTTAAAGGGCTAGGGACAGTATTATACAATCCCCATGCCCAAAAGTAGTTCCCAAAGGGTCAGTACATTATGGTAGCAGTCCATAAGCCCCAATTCAGTCCCTTAAAGGGCAATATCTCCCAGGGACCATAATCACTGGGCAGGAGGCTAGCAACCAGGCTTCTCCAGTTCTCAGTGGCGAGGTTGGTTCCGCCACATATATATATATGGCTGGGGATATTGGGAGTTATAACATGACAATGTCAGCAGGAGGATTATATATATATGGCTGGGGATATTGGGAGTTATAACATGACTCAATGTCAGCAGGAGGATTAAATATATGTATGGCTGGGGATATTGGGAGTTATAACATGGCTCAATGTCAGCAGGAGGATTATATATATATATGGCTGGGGATATTGGGAGTTATAACATGGCTCAATGTCAGCAGGAGGATTTTATATATATATATACATACACCCTGTTCCAAATTATTATGCAAATTATATTTTTCTCATTTACCTAAACAATTGATGTAAATAACAGTCAGCATAAGTCTCATATTATCAAGTATTAAGAAAACAATTAAAATTTTATTGAACAAACCTCTTACAATGCACTGTTCCAAATTATTACATACAGTAAGTTTCAAAACACTTTATAGGTTGTAAAGAACTGAAAATTGTCATTTGTTGTGTTTGCAGCATATTTACTGAAATCAAAAGCTATGTCAAACTTATAACAACATTTTAACTTTTTAAACATTTTAACAGGTCACGTTACATTTTAACATAGGACCCCCTATTTGATAGCAGCTTCACAAGTCTTGCATCCATTGAACTTGTGAGTTTTTGGACAGTTTCTGCTTGAATTTGTTTGCAACATGTCAGAATAGCCTCCCAGAGCTGCTGTTTGGATGTAAACTGCCTCCCACCCTTATACATCTTTTGTTTGAGGATGCTCCAAAGGTTCTTAATAGGATTGAGGTCAGGGGAGGATGGAGGCCACACCATGACTTTCTCTCCTTTTCTCCCCATAGCAGCCATTGATGCAGAGGTATTCTTTTGCAGCATGAGATGGTGCATTGTCATGCATGAAGATGATTTTATTATGGAAAGCATAGTTCTTCCTTCTGTACCAGGGAAGAAAGTGGTCAGTCAGAAACTCCACATACTTTGCAGAGGTCATCTTTACACCTTCGGGGACCCTAAAGGGGCCAACCAGCTCTCTTCCCATGATTCCGGCTCAAAACATGACTCCACCACCGCCTTGCTGACGTCGCAGCCTTATTAGAACAGGGTGGCCATCCACCAACCATCCACTACTCTATCCATCTGGACCATCCAGGGTTGCACGGCACTCATCAGTGAGTAGGACTTTTTGAAAATTAGTCTTCATGTATTTTTCAGCCCAATGCAGCTGTTTCTGCTTGTGAACATTGGTTAGTGGTGACCGAATAGAAGGTTTATGCACAGTTGCAAGACTCTGGAGGACTCTACACCTTGATGTCCGTGGGACTCCAGAGGCACCAGCAGCTTCAAATATCTGTTTGCGGCTATGTAATGGTATTTTAGCAGCTGCTCTCTTGATCCGATGCATGGATCTGGCAGAAATCTTCCTCAATGTGCCTTTATCTGCACGAATCAGTCTGTGCTCTGAATCAGCCACAAATCTCTTAATAGTGTGATGATCACGCTTAGGTTTTTGTGAAATATCTAATGTTTTCATACCTCGTCATTGAACTATTTTACTCTTTTCGGCAGCAGAGAGATCCTTTTTCTTCCCCATACTGCATGAAAATGGTGCTCTGCTTAATAATGTGGAACACCCTCCTTTAGTAGTTTTTCCTTAAATTGGGCTCACCTGGCAATCTAATTATCACAGGTGTCCAAGATTGTTGTCAGTGATCAAAAGAGCCCTGAGACACAATGCCATCCATGAGTTAAACTGAAAAACAAAATATTTAATCTTTATGACACTTAGAATTTGCATAATAATTTGGAACAGGGTGTAAGTTTTGCAACAGCGTCAGAGTTCATGCGAGATGCGTGTGGAGTAGGCCAGTAGACTGGGTTAACAGGAGGATATCGTCCAGGTAGATGATAAGCTGCACTCCTCGACTCCGAAGTAGAGTAATCACGAGTTTCAGAACCTTTGTGAAACACCATGGGGCTGATGACAGTTCGAATGGGAGGCATGTGAACCTCCATTTCCTTCCTTCCCACGTGAAGTGGAGAAAATCTTGGTATCTGTCTGATATGGGTATCATGAGGTATGCGTCCTGTAAGTCTAACTTGACCATCCAATCTTTGGGTTGTAGGAGGTCGCGCAGGCAGTGTATGCCTTCCATTTTGAAGTGGTGATGGGCCACGTAGGTGTTCAATTGTTTCAAATTTATGACTGGCCTCATTCCTCCGCCTTTCTTGGGTACCAGGAAGAGATTGCTGACATACCCTGGAGTATTGAATAGGATCTCTGTGATGGCTTGTTTGCACATCAGATTGTGGATTTCCTTGGATACAAGGATAGCATCTTGATGGGAAAAAACAATCTCTCTGGGTAGGGAGAGTTGAGTCGGGTGTGATACGAAATCTATGCAGTACTCTGTTACAGCCTGCAGAACCGAATCATCTGATGTCAGATGCGACCACACATGGGAAAAAAGTCTGAATCTGCCCCCCACAACCTGAAGGGAGGAAGGGGAATAATAGACACTTACCTTAAGGTTGTCTTCCAGAAGGAGCTCCTCGGATGCCCCTAGCGACCCGACTCAATGCTTTCCTATGGATGGCAGCGTCTTCTCACTGTGAAAATCACAGTGAGAAGCGCGAAAGCGCCTCTAGCGGTTGTCAATGAGACAGCCTCTAGAGGCTGGATTAACCCTATTGTAAACATAGCAGTTTCTGTGAAACTGCTATGTTTACAGCTGCAGGGTTAATCCTAGCTGGACCTGGCACCCAGACCACTTTTTTGAGCTGAAGTGATCTGGGTGTCTAGAGTGGTCATTTAATGGTTGTGCTCCTTGATTGGATACTAATTGTGACCAATTAATACAGATTAAAGAGACCATCTTGTTGTTGTGACCAATTAATACAGATTAAAGAGACCATATTTTTATTGTGACCAATTAATACAGATGACCATTTTTGTATTGTGACCAATTAATACAGATTAAAGAGACCATATTTTTATTGTGACCAATTAATCCAGATTAAAGAGACCATTTTTTTATTGTGACCAATTAATACAGATTATAGGGACCATCTTGTTATTTTTGATATATTATTATATATTAACCTAGAAGATTTAACTCGAAGTAACAAAATCAACCCTACAAATAATATTTCAAATAAGATTAACGGTCTTAAAAAACTATAAATGAGAAAATAACTTCTGAAACATCTAAGAAATTAGAGAGATTGAAATCGTATTATTATTACAAGAGCAATAAGGAGGATAAGATGATAACTAATACATTGAAAAGTATTCTAAAAGCAAAAACTATATCTAAAATAATTTTTAACATGACACTATTATCCCCTGATAAAATTGCAAACACCTTTGAAAAATATTATAGCGATCTATATAGTATTAATTCTAAGGCCACCTCTCAAGATATTCTCTTATTTCTTAGGGGAAAGAACTTAAAAAGCTAACTTCTTTACATCTTGAAAAACATAATGAACTTTTTACACTGAAAGAAATCGTGGGAATTATCGATCACTCAAAATTGAATTAAGCACCAGGACCCGATGGCCTGACGGCTATATTCTATAAAAAAAACTTAAGAGTTGGAACCTTATCTACAGATTACATTTAATGAATTTGCAGAAAAAAGCAGCCTCTCAGAAGATCTATTAAGAGGGAATATTGTTACCATAGTAAAACAGGAGACAGACCCCCACGATGTTAAAAGCTATAGACCTAATTTGTTTCTGAACGAAGATATATAACTGTATTCAGGTATTATAACACACAGACTTAGATCTGTCATATCCCACTTAATACACATAGACCAGGTAGGTTTCATCCCAGGACGATCATGAACTAGCCACATATGAACATTGATGAATATATTTGAGACCGTCAAACGAAGGAGTGTCCCGATGCTGGCCCTGTCATTGGACGCTGAGAGAGCCTTTGACAGGGTCAGCTGGGATTTTCTTTCAAATACTTTAAAAGCTTTTGGATTCTCGGGCAGTATTCATCAAGCCATAATGGCTTTGTATTCGAACCCCACGGGAAATGTAATAGGCCAGGGTATTTCTTCTACTTTATTTTAACTGAAAAATGGTATTAGACAAGGATGTCCACTCTCACCTCTTCTTTATGTTACGAACCATTGAGGTTCTGGCATTTGAGATAAGAAACAATAATAAAATAAAAGGTTTTAAGGATCAGGTGGAAATTAAAATAAAGCTATATGCAGATGACGTACTTTATTGTGCCGGAGGATCCAGTAAACTCTCTTAATGGAGGTGATACAAGAATATAGCCGATTCTCGAACTACAAATTAAATACATCTTTTTTTAACACCTCAGATGAAGGCGCTGATTGCGGAGGGTTTTGATTTCTTCTGGGCAAGGGAGCATTTTTCCTATTTAGGACTTAAAATTACAGCAAGCCCGCAAAATTGGATGGAGATTAACTTGCTCCCTTTTGATAAAAGAAATTAATACTAAGTTGAACACCTGAAAAAAAAAAAAAAAGAGAGAGAAATATCCTGGTGGGGCAGGATTAATACTATAAAATTATATGTCCTGCCTAAACTAACAAATATTCTGAGTCTAATTCCAAATAATATTCCCTCAAATTGGATTAATTTATTACACTCATCCGTTACTAAATGTATATGGTTAAAAAACAAACAAACAAGGATTAGTATTAAACTACTGTCAAAGAAACTAGGAGATGGAGGGCTGCGTATTCCATCCTTGATCAGATTGGTCCAGGCCACTCTTCTAACTCATGGGACTAGAACTTTCCAAGAGAAATCCCCAGAGGAAAGTTGGTATATACTTGAAACTAAAAAAATAGGCCCCTCCAACAAAATCTCCTCAATCGTTTGGTTATCTAATCAAGAATTTAAGGAATTTTTTGTTTTTTTGATGAAAGTTTTATTTTAAGCCATAAAATGAAAAATTGTTATGAAATAAAAGGGAGATTAGATATAAAAGAAAAAATTCTTCCATCTTTTAAAATGTAACTATTAAACGACCTATTAACCGATATCAATCTTCTCCCATGGCCTGAAGAAGGTATTAACACTGTTGAAGACTTAATTAACCCGGGTAAAACCAGAACCTTTGATGACCTTAAAATGACGAAGAGTCTTACGAAAAAAGATTTTTTTGATTACTTGAAAGTAACATCATTTTAATGAAAAGGCTGAAAGTGCCTCAGGAAGAAATGTTGAAATATTTTGAACAAAAAATCAACTCAACGGACCCAAAGGAACTAATTTCCAAAACTAATCTTTTGATATATAAATGGAAAAACAATGTTATCCAATAGCCATATCAAAGTGGAGTAGATATTTGGGTATCTCTCAATGAATGGTGCAACTAAATTACGATCCTAAATAAAAAAACCTTTACTGTTTGAACGTGAATGAACTACACCATAAGATCTTAAATAGTTGGCACTTAGTCCCCAAAAGAATTAACTATTTTTTTCCAAACCAATCATCTGAATGTTAGAGGTGCGGGACAAAAGAGGCAGACTTGTTACATATATGGTGCGAGTGTTCGATTATTAAAGACCTATGGCCAGGATGTGGAAAGAAATATAAATAAAATCTTAAAACGCACAATATCCCTAAGACCAGATATGATGCTCCTACATATTAACATACCCAATATAAAAAAAAGAACGGATACTATTACTCCACATGCTGTCAGCAGTTAAATTAGTTATAGCTAGGAATTGGAAAAATCCATCAAAACCAGATTGGTGCCTGATTAGACATCAAATATGTCACAAACTAAATATATTCCGACCCCTAATAATAAAAGACTAAGATATATTGGCTTTTGGGACTAATCAATAAGGTTACTTAAAGGACCACTATAGGCACCCAGACCACTTCAGCTTAATGAAGGGGTCTGGGTGCCAGGTCCATGTAGGGTTAACCCTGCCTGCTGTAAACATAGCAGTTTTAGAGAAACTCCTTGTTTACATATGGGCTAATCCAGCCTCTAGTGGCTGTCTCATTGACAGCCGCTAGAGGCGCTTCCCACTGTGATTTTCACAGTGAGAAGACGCCAGCGTCCATAGGAAAGCATTGCCGCGCATGCGCATTCAGCCAATGACGTCTGAAGGAGGAGGAGAGTCCCCAGCGCCGAGGGAGCCCGGCGCTGGAGAAAGGTAAGCATTTAACCCCTTCCTCCCCCTAGAGCCCGGCGGGAGGGGGGCCATGAGGGTGAGGGGGACCTATTAACACTATAGTGCCAGGAAAACGAGTTTGTTTTCCTGGCACTATAGTGGTCCTTTAATATGTTATAATAGATTTAAACCCAAAGAAAATGCTCATAGAACCCCCTCCCCCCTCTCCAACCCCTTTGATCAAGAGCTATTGTGTTTTTGAATGTTTTATGTAAGGAACTATTATTAGAAGGTTTAGATGTAATGAATATAATAGAATACGGGAATATCCCGTTTTCATTTTTTAAATCTATCATCATGGCTGCTGGAAGCTATCTACACAGGGCGTGATGACGTGACGCACGGACGTGCGCAAGCATGAAGGAGGAGACTGACCGCAACTGAGGCAAATGGGAGCTGTATGCCGCGCAAGAAATTGTAGTCTCAACGCCAACTGCCGACCGCTATTTATTGGCGGTTATTGATGCTGATTTGGGAGAGGTAGTGGCAGTTGCCTGGAGAGATTGGAGAGAGTCTTACAGGAGGGGTCGTAGACCAGGGTGAGGACGATGGTCCGTGTGATGTATGGGGCTGAGCCGAATTGAAGCGGTTGAACGCCGAGAGCACACTCCTGGTATTGAGGACGACTATATAAAAAGATTTGCGTACGAAGACTGGCATAAAACATCAGTGAAAACAGTAACTAATCCGGAAAGAGGCCAGGGCAGCAGGAGCAGATGAGTATATAGAAAATTAAATAGATGTTACAAGGTGCATAGGAAAAGGGAGCAAAAACTAATCTTACTGCATTTGGGACTTTGCTATACGATCCCTGCCTAATAAAATTATTGAGGTGGGAGAGAGCACCGCGGGAGGAAGGAGGCAGCAGCAGGTAGCAGCATGGGGAGGAGAGGCAGGAATGAGCTGCTGCACATCCCCACTCCCATCAGCCTCAGCCAGCACTAAGCTGAGTTGAAGAGGATTTATTGATGCTGGTTGGAGAAGACATGATCCCTGTTTTGATGTCCTAGGAAGGGGGAAGCTATAAGGCAAATATGAAGAGTTTGCAGTGTGCTGGTCTCTTCTTGCTCTCTGTTATACTGGAGCAATACGTTCCTGCCCTGGTCATTCTGCTAACCTAGAGCTGGTTGAAAAATATATAAAGAGAGTCTTCTATGAGGGAGGCGGAGCCTAACAGCGGAGAGAAGCAGACGCACATCTTAGGAGCTCTGAACCAAACGAAACAAAATTAACACAAGGCCGACAGAAAATACCCCCAACACCCGTTAACCGACAGCGGAACACCCCCCAGCCCAGATGGGACGAAAGCACAAGAAGCAGATGCCGGATAAACCGGCCCCAGGGCTCACGATAGGGGAAATGTGGCGGCAGGCGTGCGGCCCGAGCGGATCCAATATGGCGGCGCTCCACGGAGGCTGCTCAGACTTTTCAGATGATTACTCCGAGGGAGCTGGAGATGAATACCTCCCAACCCCAGACCCAAAGCCGAAGGCAAAACCCAGCGGACCAAGGAAGGACCCAGACGCCGAACTGGTGACCACTGGGGTGTTAAAATCCCTGCTCGCAGACCTCCAAAAAAACATCCTCGCCGATGTCACTGCGTTAAGGGGAGAGCTGCAGGGCCTGACAGGTCGCATTACAGCACTGGAGGCCTCTTCCCAAGAACAACAGAGTACCATCACCTCACTGCGAAGCGACATACAGGACCTACGCGAACAAAATATACTATATGAAAGGCGCTTCGCAACCCAGGAAGACGCAAGACGGAGACTTAATATCAAGGTCCGAGGACTCCCAGAGGGGTTGCCGGAGACGGACCTACCACACATGGTCAAGCGCCTGCTTACCACCATTTTACCCACAGACCAAGCTAACGCCATAACACCCACAGAGCTCTTTCGAATTCCAAAACCGGCTGGGGCTCCAGAAATGGCCACAAGGGACACCATACTATCCTTTAAAAACGGGACTGACAAATCGAAGGTCCTCACGGCCGTCCGAGGCAAGGCCCCCATACAATTTGAAAATACCACACTAACCTTTTTTGCCGACCTGTCCAGTGGAACTCTGGCGTGGCGCAGGTCTCTTCGGCCTCTCACCTCCACACTCCAGCGCAACAACGTACCTTATCGCTGGCGACCCTCACACACGCTCCTGATACAACAGGGTGAAACGTCGCACCAAATCCACAGCATGCAGGAGGCAGCGGCCCTTCTACGAACCCTGGGTCTACCACAAGACTTACCCCCCCAAACAGGACCCGGTGCCCCTACCACCCCGAGCCACAATTGGGATCCAGCAAACATCGCTCCTTTCAGACCACGGAGCACCACACCGGTTACATATGCCTCAGTTACCACATAGATGGAGCCGAAGGGTGCACCCTCCAAGCTCCACAATACCACGACCGACAACCAGACACAGGCTATGGAACAAGCCTGGGGAGGGGGGAGAACCTCTTCCGACAAGCGACAGGGACCACCGAAAAGGACAACACAAATATGTTAAACTGAAGCCTAGCCAGGGCACCAGTTAACTTTCATTAACTTTCTCTAACTTTCTCACTCGGGGATGCGGCTGTAGGCCGCAGCAAACCGCTAAACAGGACCTCTAAATCAAGACGGCCGACCATCTTGACATGACAGCGTGAAAGCGAGTTCATTCTGTTGAAATTTCACATTGTAGACTAATTTTTACCATAAGTAATAGATAGCCTGTTGAACTGTTAATATATGTCTTAGCTCAAGTTATATTGCCTACTATATAGCTACATAATCAACTATGCCTGTTACAAGCTCCAGGTTAGAATTGATGTACTAGAAATACCTGTCCAAGCCAGTTTACAGTTTGTACCCACTTTGGGTGATAACGCCTTTATTACATGTATATTGAGGCCATGCCGCTCAGTAGCATTAGTCGCTACATATCTAAAGCCGGCTAACCACAAGAGTACCATAGCTATAGACATCACCCTGCTCATACTTACTATGTTTTTTCCATTTTTAACGCAACAGAGTATATCCTATGTAAGGGCGACGTATAATAATCTTTAATATACAAATTATTACTTTTTGCTCTGAAGACATGCTGGAGGCCGTCTGTGACACACCATGCCCTTATGGCGATTGCCATATGCGCCCCCGCTTAAAGTGGCATCTATTTTGTTATGGTCTCTACTTGTAATGCACTTAAATCTTACGTCCATACCACTCACGATCCCCACATAAGATAATGAGCGCAGTTTGGCGTACACGCCTCTACTATAGAGTCTAGGGTTACACTTTGACTCAATGCCACCGCTGCGACAGAGTGAGAGGGCTCATGCCTAGCACTTACCCCTCTTACCTGCGAGATGGCGACATGTTCCATTCTTTTAACCTGTTGCGCTCCTAGATAGCCTGACATGTATACTGGAACCGCACTATGGTACTAGCTAGCCCTACCTACACCCAGGCCCAACTAGTGAAGTTTTATACACGTTTAGCCTAACAGGAGGTACTCAAAAATTGATGTCAACCATATCCTAAAACAAAAGCTTAATGTTTTTACATGTACATATAAAAAATGTGCACTGCCAAAAAAAACAAAAAAAACTTAAGCTACATTGTGTAAATCTCGCCTTTGCGTTAACTAACATAATTCATTTTTATTTTATTTTATTTTTTTTGCATGTTTACGCTCCAAGCCTTAAAGACAACTCACTAAGTCTACCTATTCTGTAAACGTACTATTTGTCTCTCTAACATGTATACATAGTGTTCTTGGTTTTTTTTTTGTTTGTTTGTTCTTTTTTTTTTTTTTTTTTTAAACTACTGCGAACCGTACTACTAGATTTTGCTTTATCAAAGCTTAATATGTATAGCCTCCCTAGTTAGTACCCACTTAAACTAACCCTAGCAACGGTTAACTCTTGTTATATTAACTCCTTAAAATTGTGCATGTCAGACAGGAAAACTCACATGTTAATTGAAATGTCAATCTACTGTCTACGTTTTCTCTCAACAAAACCTAAAAACTGTGCCGTTTATTCATATGCCATGTTTTGATTATTGTCTGTTACCGCTTACGTCTGCTATTGTGGCTGAGTAAGTCTATTGTTATACCTTGCACAACAGAAAAAAAAGAATTAAAAAAAAAAATTATTGAGGTGGTGTGTATATTAAAAAAAAAAAAAAAAAGTGCACGAAGACTGGGATAAAACATACTGCATTTGGGACTATGACATACTATTCCTTTTTAACAGAATTACTGAGGTGGTGTACAAGTAATAAAGGAAAAGAAAAGAAAAAAAAAGAGGGAAGAGAGTGCACAAAGACTGGGATTAAACAGAGTGTGGTATAATAGATTCTATGTCTGACAAAATGTGATAAGGTGCATAGCAAAATAAACACATATACTCCTATACTCCTATGTAATAACAGGTTAGAAGGAAAGCCAGACTAAAAGTGGAGTAAAAATTCATTTCACTGCAATTGGGACTTTGCCATACTATTCCTGTTCAATAAAACTACTGAGGTGGTTTACATAAAAAAGAGAGAGGTGTCCATACTCGAGTGTAATAACGGGTTGAAAGCAAAGACAGGCTAATTGTGCTGTGAAAATTAATTC